>NC_060286.1:36789703-37151860 GCF_021613505.1 Equus quagga
AGGGTGCTGTGACCCTGAAGGATACTGTGATCCCATTTGACCCCAAAGGGTGCTGCGACCTATTGCTTTGATCGCTCCCCCTTGCAGTTGGAGATGTCACATCTTACTACTCCTCTAGTGACTCGGACATCATTTTCCCTGGAAGCAATTGCCATGAGCCTTACTCACCTCCTTGGCCCAGTCATCTAGCGTGACATTAAGGCTTCAGACTGGGGCCAAGGTCCCCAGGCACCCATATCTGCCTCTGGTGGAGCCAAAGTAGTTACTCTGCTTGTGCTGGATCCTAGGGTCAGAGGGTGGAGGGAAGAACCCAGGAGCTTTCACCTGGACCCTTGGGAGAGTGCTTAAGATTGAAGCCTTTGGAGTCACACTTATTGCTTTCTAACTGATGCCCTTGGGCAAATTGACCCTTCCTGGAAGCTCAGCTTCCCCGTCTATAACTTAAGATGATTCCTAGGGTCCTTCTTGTTTTAACAGCCCCTGAACCCAACCATTGTCTTCCTCTTAGATCCCCAGGGCACCCCCTGGTCTCTTTTCAAAAGCAGGTAGCACAGCCGACTGGTTCTTCAGTGCAGCATGCATTGCCACAGTGAGGACCCAGGCTAATACCTTTTGCTGGTCCAAAGAAAACAGCATCATAGTCTTTTTTCTTTTTTTTCTTTAAGAGGAGAATAAAAATGGAGAAGCACCATGGTAGGATATTGACTTTGCCTTCCTAATTGAATCTAGGCAAGAGTTCTTGCTGAAAAAAATGCCAACAAAATGTATCTCTGAAATTAATTATCATCACTGAATCAACACTGAATGAGCAATATCTTTCTCCTTGTGTTCCTCTGACTCAGATAATTCTTTTTTTAAGTTCAGTTATTCATTCTCTCCACAAACACTTATTCTGCTTTCAGGCACTGTACTGGATGCTGAGGATTTGGAGATAATAATAATGATGATGCCTGACATTGGGTACCAGGCCCTGGGATCAGCATCTTCACGCATCATCCTATTTAATCCTAACTATGTGAGGTAGGTCCTCTTATTATCCCCATTGTACAGAGGAAGAAGCAGGCTGAACATGAATAAGTAAATTGTTTAACGTCACAAATAGTAAATGGCGGAGGCTAGATTTAAACTCAGTTTTTACTGTAAAGTCTTTAAACCACTACATTGTCTAGTGGGGGAGCTCCTTACCTTTCTTTGAAATGGAGCAATTGGCATTTTCTTATTCTTATATGGTGTGTCTGAAAGCATCTTTAGAATCTCTTCTGATTTTTAGGTTAGAAGTGAAACAGTGTATTTGCTGGACAATTATAGTTTCAAGACTGTCTCCCAGCCCGCTTCCCAGTCGCATTGTCACCCCTAAGCCCTTTTCATCAAAAAAGTCTATGGCAACCACTGTAGAGACACACAAAGATAAATAGATTAGTGCAGCAAAGCCTTCCAGGTGTTGTGATAAATGTCTTTATAAAGCATAATGAGGACATAGCAGAGAATGAGATCCTCTTGGGGGGCTGGGGGCATCGCCAGGTACACATCTGATATTAGGACAGTAGCACTAGCTGCTGCAGAAGATAATGCCCCAAATTTCAGTAGCTTAACACAATATAAACTGATGTCTCACTCCAATGTGGGCCTTCTCGCTTGGGGGTGGTCTTCCCCCAGGCCATCCAGGGACCTCCATCCCTTCTATATTGTTACTGTGCCATTCGCAGTGTCTTGGAATCCTTTGCTGGATAAGGCGAAAGGCCAACAATGGGAGGTTCTCATGGGCCAGGCTATGCATGACTCTCATCACCTCTGGCTAGCCATCTGCTGCCCAGAACACAGAGACCCAGGCACGCCCAGCTGCAGGGAAGCTGGGCAACAAAGTCTAGCTGTGTGCACAAGAGGAGAGGGAGCAGATTTGGAGCAGGTCAGTCTCCACCTCTTGCCTCCACACCAGATCCATCCTGTTCCTTTGCAATTGCTTCTTTGCAGGTGTGTGTTCCCAGCAAAGTACGCACCTATGGAGGGCAGAGGCAGCTTCTCATTGGAATTCCATGCTGGAGCAGAAGGGCTTGGGCGTAAAATGTGCTCTGGGTCTTTCCTTTGGCAGGTTGATGAATGCACAAATGAGGGCTTCAGTTGGGTCTTACTTGAATTCAATATAATTTTGAACTAACACCATGGTTTGCAAATGCAATGCTTAGTTGTGTATATGAAGAGTTCTAATTTGTGAAAGAAAAAAACCTTTGAATGTGAAGTGCCTCCATCCCTTGGAAGCTTATCTGTCCTGACCATCAGATCAGGTCGTGGCACCGTCATTCATGGGGTGGCAGGCCAGGTAGCTAGCTGGCAGGCAGACTGCGCAGGATGAATTAAACCAGCCTGTGTGCTGTTTTAGCTTGAGCCTCATAAATCTCCGATCTAAACAGAGTGGCAAACATCATTGTATGCAAAAGAGACGACATTTTCTTTACAATGACTCTCATTATCGGGGTCATGGTGGTAACCACAGTTGGTCGGGACCTCTCCTTCCAAGGGTCATTTCCCATTAAAGAGAGATGGGCAAAGGCTGGTGGGAGTAATAGCAGCTGTCAAATGTTCAAGAAAGCCCTAGACCAGGGTTCCTCAACGTCAGCACTGCTGGTATTCTGACATTCTTTGTGGCGGGGCCTGTCCTGTGCATTGTATTCTGCAGCATCCCTGGTCTTTGCCCATCAGGTGCCAGTAGCCACCCCCCCAACTGTGACAACTTAAAATGTGTCCAGACATTGCCCGATGTCCCCTGGCATTTGATCTGTAAATACAGATCTAGGGTGTTCTCAGATCCACTTGGGTTGAGAGCTACTGGTCGAGGGAGTTCCTGACGGAGGGTGTAGACGTGAGGGCCCCATTTCCTAGTTCTTTCTCCTTCTCTCTGTAAGGAGCGGCACACGAATCACCAGGCACTATTGTTTCTGACAAGCCATCTGCATGCACCTCAGATATGTTTAAGGAAAATGTGGCTGCAAACTCTATCTGACCTGTCACCATCCCTCAGAGCAAAAGGTCAGGCTGGAAGGATGGGGCAAGCAGTTCGGGCTGTCTCACAGGGCGCTCTTCCAGAAAGATTGTTCCATGCGACATGTCATACCAGGCAGCACCCACAGCAGAGTCCATCCTGATGGACTCTAAAGGGGGCATCTCTCCCGGTGGGCCTTGGTCAGTTCCAGCGATTCATAGAGAACTCTCTAGCATCCTGAGGCACAAAAGCCATCATCTTCCTTGATCATCACAGCTGCCCTAGGGGCATCGCCCAGCTTCTCTGCACCCACCACCCCGACTCAGAGAGAAGAAAGCTTTACTCAGGGGGACTTTCCCACCTTAAATAACAAAGCTGGTCGAGGGGTTTGTGTGTCACGACTCTTTACGTCAGGTGTCTCCTTTCTGGTTTCAGTTTGACAACAACCTTGGAAGGTCAACAGAGTGGAAATCGTTAGCCCCATTTTACAGTTGAGGAAACTGAGACTAAGGGAGACCCAGTGACTTTTCCAGCAAGGACCCAAACGTCAATGTATTCAAATCTCAAATGATGGTCCTTTGAGTCCAGGTCCAAGGGCTGTTTCTACTCTTGCACAGCTGCTGTTGAAAATGTGAAGTTAGGTGGGAATTTGTGCTGTTTGAGCCCCGCAGTCATTTGCCTTGGTGAGTTCTGGGAGACACAGAGTTTCACAGGACATGTATCTCTCTTCCCTTTCTGAGCAGGATACCCTGGGGATGAGAGCACGAGCTCTGGGGTCAGATGGCTGTGTTCAAGTTTCAGCTCCACCGGGTCCATGCCTTCTCACTTTGAGCAAATGGCTAATGTGTATGAGCCTCAGTTTCCCCACCTGCAAAACAGGGGTGATAACCATCACCATCTCCCAGGCTTGTTGTGAAGATGACACACAGAGTCGGCAGCAGTCTGGCAATGTCGTGCCCACTACGTGTGAGTCGTGATTATCCCTTGCTTGTTTGGTTTTTCTGCCACTCAACACAGCTGGCTCTGCTCTCCATAAAATGAGGGTAATCTCTCAGAGGAGATCGGGTCTTGTTTTTGAGAAATGTAATTAAAATCTGGAAAGAGTTCACTAATTCCAGAGAGAAGATAAGCCGTGCTGTGTGGCTCGCCTCCCATGTCTATTATCTCAGATGCTTTTGAGTATGCTCTTCAAAGGATGCTCTTTCACGTTTTATTTTTTTTTTTTGCAGAGTAATTAGTATTTGTTAGTTTAGCAATTTTTAATGAGACAAGCAACTAGGACTCAGTAAGCTGGTAACATAACAAAGCAAACAGGACATGGAGGGTGGGGGTCCAGCTCAAAGGCAGGCTGGGGGGGTCACCCACATTTTTCAGATGTTCCCGAGGCTCAGGAGGAGCAGGACCCCAGAACATGTGGATGAGCCGGGAGAGTGAGGGCTGGAAGGGAGCTCCTGTCAGCCTGGAACTGAGCTGCGGGCATTGCATCCATTTCCATGTTTAACCCTCACAACAACCGAATGATGAGGAAACATCCTCAAGGAAGGTCTGATACCCCCAGCCCGTCTCCACTGAACCAATCTATTTATGGGCTTTTGGGTGTGTGAGGTCCTTTCATTTGATGATCACAAGTTTTGTGCTTTGTATACTATTATCCCCCTTTGACAGATGGGGAAATTGAGGCCCAGGCTGTTTAAGTGCCCTAAACTTAGGTAATGCAGCTGCTTACCGGCAGAGCTGTATGGACGCCCAGCCCTGCCCCTTCCATGGCACCACGTTGTGTCTCAACCTTGATCAGAATAAGGTGGGACAACCAGAAATGATGTGGGTCTGGGCCAAAGGAAAGACAATGGCATTTTGCTGGGGAGACAGGTTGCTGATGCATTCAGTGGAGAAAAAGCTTCACAGCGTTTTGCATTCTTCCCATCATGGGCAGTCCAAGGTTAGGGAAACAGAGACTAATTAGACTGATAGGAAATAGAAGAGGCAAGTGGAGGCAACATGGAAAGGAACTGACAATTGGAAGGAGGGAGTGATCCTCAGGGAGCGGACAATCGAGTGAAATGGTGGGCATCCAGAATACATCCCGAGAAGGATAAATGGAAGGTGAATATGTTGGTCCGAGTACCTTCCTAACTAGAATAACCAGAGGGATCTTAGGGAAAATGAGAAATGGGGAGTGATGATGACTTCTGTAACTCAGACCACGATAAGACTCATCCAAGACTTGAAATCCAGTCCTCTGAATACCCACAAAAGAAGACCATTGGAATCCCCGTTTGCTTTCTATTTCTAGGCTCTGTTGTGTCCCTCTTCTCAGAGCCACAAGGAGAATTTCAGGAGGCATCAACTGTGTTAAGTAGATCCGTAGGCACAGCTTCTCTTTAGCACTTCTGATGCACTTACCTGGGTGGCTTCCCTGACATTATTAAGACTGTAGAGGAGAATTATTTTCTCTCTTGATCAGGTGTTCCACCTTGGTCTGTACAATAGGAACTTTTGCTCTTTTGGAAATGTTGGAAAGAGGTTTCTACCCTTTAGTCCATTCTTACTAACTCACTGCTCCTGAAGTAGGAAGATGGACCTAATTGGATTGGAGGGATGGGTAAAGGGACTGAACGTGGGCGTCTTGGGCCCTTCTGGGCCCTTTCTATTAGTACATCCAGACTGTAGAGAACGTGCCTCCCCTCCCCTTCCTGTCCTCCATGGGTAAGCGAACCTGGACGGGACCCATGCCAGTCTTGGAGACTCACTGGACGCCTTCTTGGCCCCTCTACAGGGTATGAGTTGGTCCCAATTCTCCTTTAGCTGCTTGGGTAAATGTCTGCTCTGTGGGCCTGACTCCCTGTATATTCCACGATCTAGGCTTCCCAGAGGAGGTGACAACTATGTTGAGATGTGAAGAATTATTGGGAATTAGTCAAGTGAAGATGGATTGGAATAACAGTCCAAATGGAGGGCTCAGCATGAGCAATGACAGGAGCTCAGAGACAGGATGACAAAGACAGGGATGTGCATGTGTCTGCTATTTCCACGGTGTAGGAGGTGAGGCAGGGAGTGGTAGGAGTAAGACCAGAGTGGTCAGTTCGGTGGCCATCATGGGACATTACATGCCTGGCTCTGGAGCTCTGACTTTATTGTGGAGGCTAATGAGTTCTGAAACATGTTTCTTAGAAAACTAGTCCTGTGACACGCTCCTTAGGAAAAAGACCCAAGGCCAGGAGTATTTGGGTAATGTTTTAGAGATTCCCAGTAAACAGCAGCACATTAGGGACTGAGACATCCTGCAATGAAGAAAACTGTTCAGTTTATTGACTGGGTAATGATTTTTAACACCCTGAAAAGCTGGTATTTAAAAAATCTCTTTGGCAAACACTGTTATGAGTAATCAAGAATCTTCAGAAGGTGTTAAGGAGGAGAATGACTCCGTGGGATTTGTCTTTACCGATGTGGAGGATGGCTTCGAAGGAAATGAAGCCATATTCAGGAGACTAGTGAGGAGAGGGTTTCAGGAGTTTGAGGAGAGATAATAAGAATATATAAACACTGGAAGATACTGAGGGAGGAAATGGTTTCAGAGATATTGAGGAGGTAAAATAATCAGGACCTGGAGATCTATTGGCTGTGATGCGTAAGGGGTGGAAGAGTCACGGATGACTTCCGGGTTTAACTGGGTAGATGGTCATGCCACCAACTGAGAGAGAGCGAGAGAGCAGTAGTGGACATGTTGAGTTTGAGGAACCAGTGATGTGTCAAGGTGAAAAGATCTGGTAGGCAGATAGGTATGAGTCTGGCTCGTGGACAAAGTTCAGGTTGATGATACAAAATCTGGAGTTGTCAGTATTTAGTTGATAATTTGAACAATGGCACTGAACAAGAGTCCCCAGGCAAAGGTGTGTGTAAAATTTAAAAAGCCACAGGCTGAGAATAGAATGTTAGGGAATAATAATTAATGGATGGAAAGGGGAGGAGGGGCCCATGAGGAATCCTGGGAAAGCATGAAAGTGGTATGAGATAAACCAGAAGCTGCCATTCTGTGGAAGCCACAGAAAAAGGAGATTCTACAAAACCCAGTGATCAGCAGAGCCGAATCTAGGAGACAGGCATAGAGAGACGAGGCACGAAAGAAACATGTTGCCCGCTGGTTCTTGGAAGCTCACTGATGACCTTGCTGAGAGCAGTTCCAGGAGGATGGTAGAGATCAAAACCAGTTTTAATGGGCTGATAAATGACATTAGCAAATAGGATTGAAGACGACTCCTTTGACAAGTTGGGAAGAGAATAATGGGTGAGAGATCGTATGATGGCCGAAGTGAAAGAGATCTGAGCCGGAAGTCCGTTGAGAAGAGGAGGTTAAAGGTGCAGGAAAAAGAGGGGACAATTTGTGGAGCAAGGAGAGAGGAAATGGAATGGGAAAGAGAGCTGAAAAAGGACAAGCAGAAAGTTTTGACAACGACACGGGTAGCTCGATGAGAAAAGACCATGCATTTTTAGCAGACCTAACCAGTGCAGCTGCATGATTTTCTCCTGCTCAGCAATCTAGCACAGGTGCAGAGAAGAAGGTGGGATTTTGCATCGATGGAGCGATGGAGGTTTGCCAGCTGCATGTAGTGCAGGGGTAGAGGTGCAACGGAACCAGGACGTTGGAGAAAGAATGGCTTAGATAGTCCCCCATGGACTAAAAGCTGGGGAGGAATGAAAAACGGGCACGAGGGAGCCCAAAGGAGGGGAGAAAATGGAGAGGTTGAGGGAGGAAGTGTGCTGAGGAGGCCTCTGTGGAACTGAGGGTTTGAGAAGTGGGACGGTTAGACTACAGAGGGAATCCTAGGAGTTATGATGTCAGAAAGAGGAGGGTCCCAGAGATGAGGAAGCACAGGGAGTAGCCCTGTGGGTGGGTCTTGGAAAGTCAGCAACAGTAAGGGGGTCAATGAATTGGAAGCTGAAGTGTTGCCAGGGCTGATGTGGGGATGATGGGGCTGCAATGGATAGTCTGCAAGGCCTCCACTGGGTCTGCGATGGGATGTGTTAAGACACGCTAGACTAGCACCTCCAGTGATTGACACATACAGCCACCTGCCTCCTGGGCACCCCACCTGGGTGCCTCACAGGCTCCTCAAACTCAAATGGACAAAAGCTGATCTCAGTGTGCTTTCACCCAAGCAGGCTCCTCTCCCTGGGTTCCCTCTTGTAATTGACGGCCCACCATCCACTTAGAAACTCAGGTCAGGTCCCTGCCTCTGACATATCTCATCTTCCAGTACTCTCTTCCTCTTATCCTCCCCATCACTGTTGCACTCCCTGACCTTCCTACCGGGAAAAGCTGTCCCCCACTTTAATTCAGCCTTCAAGTACTGCTAGAGGGATTTTCTTACCCTGCTGCTCAGAGCGTGTCATTCCTCTGTTCAGCAACAGAAATTCAAACCCTTAGCCAAGCATTTAGGGCTCTTCGATATCTGTCTCTGAGCTCATTTCCAGCTTCATTTTCTGTGTCTTCCACTCATACATCCCTAAGTTCCAGCCAAACAAAGCGATTCTTCTTCATGGCTCTTGTGTGTCCTGCCTCTTCTTCTTTCTTCAGGCTCTTACCTCTGCCCAGGATGCCCTCCATCTCTCCCAGTATGCCTTTGAAAATCCCACCCTCTTTTCAAGAACCACATCAAATGTCACCCCTTCCATTAATCTGATCCCCATTTGCCTCCCTCCAACTGAAAGTACCATGCTCCTTCTGTGAATTCTCAAAGGACTTTAATTAAACCTGTTCTTGCCATTTGCATTTTGTTACTATTTGCATTTTGCCTGGGCTTCTGGTCAATGCCATGCATTCCTGATCATCCCTGTTTGACTGTGAGCAATTGGAGAGGAAGGGCCAAGTCTTAATCTTATTCCATGCTACTCCCTCAAAGTACCTGGACGTAATAGGGACTTAGGAGTCTGCTAGAGCCAAGTGGGAATCCAGTCTCCACCACTTGGAAGCTATGTGACTTGGGTAAGTTTCTGCACCTCTCTGAGCTTCAGTTTCCTCCTCCCTGAAACGAGGATAATGATGCTGACCTGACAGTATTGGCTGTAAGAATTAAATGCGGCAATAACAGCAAAGCAGGAGCGTTTACCTGGCACATTGCAGACGTTAAGTAGATACTTCCATTTCCCTCCAGATCATAGCTTTGACTATGTGAAAAGAGAAGTGGAATGCAGTGAATCAGATGTTACCCACGACTCTGCTTCCAAGAGGACCTGTTTACTGGGCAAGGGAAAATAGCAAGGGGTAGGACCAAAGGGAATTTCTCCTCCCTTCCTGCTTTGCTTATACTTTCAAAATTTTCTTTACTGAACATCTTTTATTTTTTGTTAGAAAGCATTGTTATAAGTGAATGTGTGTATTTAACTTATATCCATACTGAGAAATGGTATTTTTTCACTGACCCCTCCAGAAACTTTCTGGGCTTGCTCTTGAGAGCTTCCATCCGAAGACTCTGCTAAGCCTGCTGTGAAATGATCATCTCTCGGAACGATCCCGAAGTTACCCAGATCCTCCACGGAAATCCTTCTCTCCCCCCATTCCACATTCAGTTTCCTTTCATTTGTCTCCAGGGTGACTCCTGCAATGAGAAATTTTAATTGCTGTTCTCCACCAGGGTTTTGAGAGGGCATCCAGGGCATGTTTAATAATTTGTCTTTCCTGTTGGAGTGGGTGATGGATGAGATGCATTAAAGTGGTATTTCCTCCCAAGATCGCGTTGCCACAGCAGCCCTGTTCTGCTTGAGGTGGGAAGAGCCATCAGGCCAGGGATCCCGAGATATGCCGGGACGACCCCAAATCTCAAAGGAGGAGAGGTGCTGGACAGGGGCAAGAGTGATTCTCAAGTGTGTTGTAGTGGAAAGAACACAGGATGGGGAGCCAGCCCCAGCTGTGTTAGGTCTCAGCTCTGCCATGTCCTCGTTTTGGTTCAGGCAAATGCTTTGTTTTGTCTCTCTGGTCCTCAGCTTGGTCCTTGGGAACATAAGAATACAAATCCCTTCTTCCTAGGAGGGTTAAGTGAAGGCCGTTGAAGTCCCCAGCCACAGTGTCTGCACATGATATAAAGGCTCAATAGATGAAAAGCTCCCCTTTGCATCTGTAATTCCTTATCTGTCTGGAGAAGATGCCCTTTCAGAGCATGTTGATGTTCATGTGACATCCAGTTTCTGAGCAAGCGCCTGCACTATGTGCCCAGATGACACGGAAATGCCTGCCCTTGTCCTCTAGTGGAATCTAGCGGCGCTTGGGCAGGGCTGTTGAGATATTTTAAGTCCTCAAGTCCAGAACTGTTGGTTGGGCAGAGTGGGGTCCTCAAACTGCAGAAGACTCTAGAAAGCAACAGAAATAACTCATGCCCAAGACCTGGCTCCAGCACAACCTTGGTCTCTGAACATTGACACCCTTCATTCACAGAGGAAGACATGGAGGCCCAGGAAGGCCCAAGTGTCCCATTCAAAGACACACAGCAGCTACCTGACATAGGTACTCAATAACCATTTCTCAGGTGAGTGATCGAGCAAGTGGCTGAAGACCATAACTGCCTGGATATCTTCCGAAGGTATCTGGGCTTCCCCACGCTGCCACAATCCATCCTCCAAACTTGCTCTATTCATTGTCCTGTAGAGCTGCCCTGATTACTGCATGCCCTGGCTCAAGCACCTTTAATGGACTCCCACAGCACATAGAAGCACAGAATTCAGGGCTCTGCAAAGCCTAACCTGGGCTCACCTGCCCAACCTCATCTCTGATTACTGAGTTCTTCCTGGTGGTCCTTGGCTCTGCATCTCTATAACCTTTCCTCTTCCAATCCTAGCAGCTTCCTGCCTCCATGCCTTTGTCCATCTTGGTCCCTTTTCTCACCATTCCCTTAGCTCAGGGGGCTCTTCCTCAGCATCTTCTGCCTTTAAAGTCCTAGTTGAACATGACCTCCTTGGAAGGAATCACATCCTGTGCTCCCAAAGCACTTCCTGTCCCTCTGGGGTTGCCCTTTCACAGCTACCTGTGGAGTGGAGCCTTTGTGTCTGTTACCCATTAGGGTGAGCCCCTCAAGGGTGGAAGAAGGAGATTAATTTGTCCCTGTGGCCCCAACTCCCAGTCCAAGCATTGGCATGGCGTAGGTGCTCAGTATGCACTTGTTGAATGAATGAATGCATGAACAATGAGCATTGCTCCTGTTCACTTGCAAGGAGCTTGGGGTAAACAGGGCATAAGGTGCTTGGTTGGTTGGGAGAATTGAGAGCATGAGTGATGCTGAGATGAATGGGCTACAAGGGCTGAGAAGGAGGCTGGGCTCAGACAGGGAGCTTTGGTGAGAATCCTGACCAGCCTGGGAGTTGTGAATATCATGGGCACCATGTGGAGTTGGTGGGTAAACATTGTAATGTCTGTTAACATGTAATGAATGCTTAGGATGTGCCAGAACTCAAACTGAGTTTATCCCATGACTTACTTCATTTACTCCTCATGATAACCCTATAACGCAGGTCCCACTATTAGCTTCCTTTATTGTCATTCTCATTTTGCAGACAAAGGGGTGAAATAATTCACCCACAGACACCCAGCTAGTGAGTGATGGAGCTAGGAGTCAAACTAATTCTGTTTGGCACCAGACGCTATGCTCTCATCCGCCTCACTGCGTTCATGTGACATCCAACAAACTATGCCTTCACTTGCTACAAAGTCTTGCTCAGGGGTAGTCCCAGAGCCAAGACTATAAAGTGGACAATGATCTATGAGATGCTAAGAGAATGGATGTCATGGAAAAGGCTTGTATCTCTGCATGCAGGTGTGCATCCGTATGTATTTACTAGACTGGTTACAAGGTTGTCTTACTCCACTCCAGCTGCTATAACAGAATACCATAGACTGGGTGGCTTATAAGAAACAGAAATTTATTTCTCACAGATCTGGAGGCTGGGACATCTGAGATCAAGATGCCAGTAGATTCAGTGCCTGGTGAGAACCCGCTTCCTGTCTTACTGTGTCTTCACATGGTAGAAGGGACAAAGGAGCTCTCTGGAACCTCTGTTATAAGGGTGCTCATCCCATTCATGAAGGCTCCACCTTCATGACCTAATCACCTTCCAGAGGCCCCACCTCCTAATATCATCACATTGGGGATTAGGTTTCAACATATGAACATTGTGGGGAACATAAATATGTAGTCTATAGCATATGTTTTTAGGCGTAGCTAGTATATACACAGGTCGTCACAGTTTACCAAGCTCTTTCCCACCCATTATCTCACTTGATACTCGTACCTGTTGTGTGATGCTGGTATTGTTTTTCTCTGTGTTTTACAGATGGAGCTCAGAAAGATCAAGTAGCAGATCCATAGTCATATCTCGGTTAGACGGTAGGACTGGGAACTCAATGCATGTCCGTTGCTTTGTCTTATGAGTGCTTGGGTCTTTCAGAGTAGTTCATTAAAGCTCTACCTGTCCAAAAGAGAGGGTGGATGGAACGTCAAGATTGGAGAACATGGCTTACATCCTTGGGTAAGTAGGCTTACTAAAATTAAACCCTAGAATTAGACTAGCTGAAATACCTAGTCCCAGCAGCTGGAGTGGGACGGGGCGCTGGGTCCGCAAGGGGAGGGTCTGCCCAGGTTAGTCTTAGGACATGGAGGTGCAGAGAACTCATGCTTCGGTGGGGAGGCTCACTCTCAAGATGAAGACTGGAGGGACTAACTTGAGCCTGCTTGCTTGAGCCTCCACATGTGCCAGACAGATAAGTCACCGCAGCTCCCAGCGGGACTGAGGAAAGGGGACAGAAAGGGGACACTAACGAAGTTCCGGCCATATGGAAGGTAACAGGAAACATTGGGAGTTGCATTAATCCTGTTCCTTCCTTAAGAGTAGAACTATCAAGAGTAAGGAATGAATGTTCCCACATAATAAGAATCACTCAAAATGCTGTACCCGCTGCCAATGCTAGATTTTTGCAAAGAAAAGGTTTATCATGCCTGACTTGAAAGTTACACATCCCTAGGAACTTCCACTAGAATACAGCTGGTGAAAGGGACACACTTTCCCTTCAATGCCACTGAAAATGATCTTTAAATTTGTTCTTCGAGCATCTGCCTGGTGAAGAATGTGGCAGAGAGTCAGGTTAAATTTCTACGTGATTAAACATGCTAGAAAGTCAAGACAAGGGCTTTCCGGTAATTAGCAAGAAGTAATTATAGAAAATAATGGCTTTTTAATTTGAAATACAAGCTACAAAAATAAGAGAACATTCTTAGAGAGGGTTTTTTGATGTGAGGATCCTTTGAAGTTTCAGAACTCGATTTCAGCCCGAGATGTATGTCCTGAGGATAAAATTTAAAATAATGTAGAAAGGAACATTCCACACCTAGGAATATATTAGGTTAAATTCAACTAATAATAATTGTTTGAAAAATATCTAATTGTTCTTAGGTGTTTATGCCTTTTTAAAAAAATCAGCTTTATTGAGGTATAACTTACATACTATAAAATTTACCAGTTTTAAGCATATAATTTTATGTGTTTTGACAAAAGTAAATAGCCATGTAATCGCTAGCAATAATTATTCATTAGAAAAATATCAACTTTATGTAGCAGTTTATGCCTTTTATGAATCTTCGCGGGATTTTTCTCTGTCTTCTAGGACTTACTACAATTTAACTAATTTCATATAGAATTATATTTTTGATTAGAAGGGAAGTAATTCAAAATTCCCCTTGCCATCAGCATGCACTTTTAAATTGAAGCCATGTACGTAGGGCAGCACAGTCTGTTGCAAAGGAAAGTTCTTCCAAAGGGGAGAAAAAACAGTTACTTGATAGCAAAATTTATAAACCTAGATTCATAAAGTATCTGGAAACGCTGGAGCAGACACTGCTGATTTTCAGCTCTGGAGTGTGGCTGCCCGCACCCCACTCACATCCGCCCAGGGTGGCTCACACACCCATCTCATCTCATATTTACATAACACTTTTCAGTTAGAAAGTGCTTTCACAACCATTTTACAATTTAGAAAGTGCTGTCTCGTCCATTAACTAACTTAATCTCTTCCTGCTTGCCTGGAGCTAAACAGGCCCTCAAATGAATTTACTCAGAGTTGGATCATAAAAATATTCATCTCTGTTTGCCTGCCTCTCCCTTGGCAAGCGTAGCCCTCTTAATGGCGTCGTAGATGGCTCCACGTCCATCAGGATGGAAATTAATTGGTGGCTATCCATCATTCTGTGGCTTCCTTCCCCCGCTAAACACTGGATGTCAGGAGCTGATGAACTGGAGAGTCTGATCCAACAGTAATTTGGAACTCCAGCCTCCACGGGTGAGTCCCTGCTGCTCTGGCTGCGATTTGGGGGGGTGTGAAAGAACAATGCAGGAGAGGGATCCAGAATGAGTCTCAAGAAAAATGTCATTTGCTAAAGCCTACTTGTGGGGGTGAAGGAGAGTCCTTAGATGAGTAAAGGGTGGAAGTTAATCCGACTCCCCGTCTTCAGGGGATGTAAAGAGAAGGACATGCAGGCCCAGGGCATGAAAAGAGAAGGAATGGAAGATGAATTACGCCATTCCCGTGGCGATGCCCGCATCTCTGGTTCCTGGTGAAACCAAGTTACTACGATCATAGTAGGCTACTTGGGGGCAAAGATTTAGGAAACAGAGAACCTGGATCCCAGTGTCTACTCTGGCATCAAGTTGCTGTTCGCCCTTGAGCCAGCCTCTTGCCTTCTCTGACCTTCAATTGTCTCATCTGTGAAAGGAGGGGAGTTGATGATATGATTGCTGAGTATCTTCTAGAACTGGAAGTCTAAGACTCCATGGAAGGAGAGCTAAGGGGAGAAGATGTCTAAAAGTAACCCAGGGAGTTTGAGTGGTGGGCTAGAGAAGAGAGAGGCTGTGTGTGTGCTCTGTAGACACAAGAATCTCAGCAAAGCGGTATGTAGACATAGCAATCTCAGCAAAGCGGTATGTAGACATAGCAATCTCAGCAAAGCGGCACCTCCAGCTCCTTCTGCCCTCTGGGTGACTCCGCTCAGCTCTCTGTCTCTGTTCTTCTCTCTTTGGAACCTCTTGAATTCCTCAAATTTAAAGCCTGGAGGGATTGCCCCAGTTTGTAATATGACACCTCAGTATAGGTGGCAAAGGCTTTGGAACAGGCAGATGATGACTCAGATACTGGCTCCAGCCTTCACTCACTTGGCAAATCGCCTCTCCTTTCTGATCCATTCCTGCAAAGGAGGGATAACGCTCCCTACGTCCCAGAGCTGGTGGGAAGAGGAGACAGGACGACATATGGAAGCCACCTAACATAGAAGCCACTCAATGCATGAAAGCGATTATTAAATAATAAGAATCTTTAAGTAGTAAAAGAATCAGAAACCCTGACATTGTCTCCCCATCCTCCCCCTTCAACATAACAGGGGCTGCCGCAGACAATACCAGAAATGTAGCTTGATTGCGTATTCTGGAAGCCCTTCTTCCCCATCTCCCCACAGAGAACAGGCTTGGAGCAAGAAGTCTGGGACTGGGATGTGCCCCAGACCCACACTCACAGCTGAGGGACCTCAAGTCCTCTGAGCTGGTGTTTCCTGGGTTTGTTCATTCACTCACTCATTCGTTCTGCAGACTTCTGTGGGGCACTGACTGTGTGCTGGGGGCACTCTGCCAAAGGAGATATATAACCCCAACTCTACTTGTCTCAATGGGGCTCAGAGGAGACGATGTTGGGGAGGCAGTGGTAGGATTTAAAGAGGGTTCTGAGCATTGATTATTATCCTTACCACGAATAAAGTCATTACTATGGTGATACACAAGGCCAGGTAAATTAAACTGTAAGTGAGGCAGGAAAGGCTAGAGAGACTGCTGGTGGGTGGGGAGGGGCTTGTTAAGGAATCCAGCTTCTATGAGCCAGCGGGACTTAAAGATGGAGAGTAAATAGGCAGTTGGACCACATCTTCTGGAAGGGCAGGACCAGGTCCATGATATTGCTAATCCCTGCATCCCTGGTGCCTAACCTCATGCCAGGCACAAGAGAGGGTCTCAAAAAGGATGGAAGGGAAAGGAGAGGATGAATATGGCAGCTGTTTCAGTTGTGTCCATTTGAGGCTCGCAGTTCTGAATATTCAGGGAAACCAGCTATCCCACATGTGAGGTTCCCTCCAGCAAAGCTCAGCTGCTTGGGTGCCAGCACCTGAAGAGGGTAGTGGAGGAGGGTAATTGAGCTCAATGAGGGTGGGGTCCGGCCAAGTGAGAGAAATGGGAGGAGAGGGGCAACAATGCAATGCCATTCTACAAGACAGCGATTTTAATGGTGGCCCAAGGAATCTAAAGTAAAAGGAGGCTGTGCTGAGAAAGTGCTGGCCTTGGAGTGGAGGATTCTGTGAGATGGAGGAAGGGTGGCAGTGGGGGCTGGAGTAAGTGACCTGTTCTGAGTGACTTGTGGCCAGAGAGTGAGATTCTCGAAACTGAGGTTTCCAAGGTGATACAGTTACTGGTGGTGACAAGGTCTGGGATGTGACAGTGCGGGTAGGCGGTTTTGTTGGGATGAAGAAGGTTGCTGGATGTGAAGTGGTCAGGAGCTGATGGACCAGCAGAGCTGAGTTATCCATGCATATGGTGCAGCCATTGAGAATGAGATTTTGGGTGGAGAGGAAGATGGTGAACCAGGAGTTGCAGTTCTCAGTAAATGAAGGAAAGAACTGAGAGATCCACAACTAACCAGAGTGTGAGGAGGTGTAGCTGGGTAGCATGAACATCAGGCAGCGGGGAGGAGAAATGGTCTGGAAAAGGCATTAGAAAGCAAGCAGGACACTTTGCCCTTTCCTGGTGCTGAGACAGGAAGGTACTTTAGACATGGTTCTGATAAATGGGGGCTCAGATTTCTTGCAGCTGATTAGAAGCAATAAACCAGGAAGGAGAAAAGACGCTGGGAGTTCACCCAATAGCAGGTGCTAATGCTAGTAGTGGAGGTCAGGCTGATGGCGGGGGGAAGCTGATGAACTACCTAAAGCCAACAAACTCAAAACATGAAGTGGTCCCTGGGGAAACGGCTGACTCTAGGTTTGGGGAAGGGAATATGTAAGATGAACCTGGAACATCTTGGAGTGTCAGAAAGTAAGGAACGGCTAAAAGGAAAATCCGCAATGATGGGAGTAGGCCAAAGGGATACAGGAGCCAAATGAAAGAGCTCCCAATGACCAGAGCTGCAACAATTTGAGCAAGATAAATAGAGTAGTATTGGATTGTAACCTGAAGTATAAAAAAAATTCATGAGTCCATAATGATATAAACACATGATTGAATAAATATGCAGGGGAGAAAAGGCAAATCCTGCATGCAGAAGAATTCCTAATAATTTATGTAGATCTTCCATCCTCAAGAAGGTAGGGCACAACTCCCCACTCCTCAAGTGTGGGCAGCTTATAATGTCTCCTGAAGAACGACAGATATGCCACCCCAAAATATGCCTCTTTGGCATAAGGCTTATTTTGAGCTGAAGGCAATTGAGAAGAAGCAGATTTAGTCAGCCTTCGGTATCCACGGGTTCAGCATCCGCGGATTCAACCAGGCTCAGATCGTGTACTATGTTTATGATCCTCAGTTGGGTGAACCCCTGCGGATGCTGAAGCCTTGGATGTGTAAATTTGTAAAGATGCCCCCACTCTCCTCTCTACCAGGAAGGACAGAGTTAATCATTGGAGACAACTCTGGACTCAGCCCCAAGATGGCACCAGAGGAATCCACATAACAAGCTATGCTCACTAGCCCTTATCTTCCATTAGTTCCTTCATATATTTGCCCTTCCACAATTTGCCATCCCCAGAAACTCAAAGTCCTTTTTCTTTGTCTTGGCACTTCTTTTCCAAATATATTCTTGTTATGTCAAGATGCTATATGAGCCCAGGTTCTACCCACCCCTTTGACATACTCATCACTGAGTACTCCTGTGTGTATATGTGATCCACATGTTAATAAACTTCTGTTTCCTTTTCTCTTGTTAATCGGTCTTTTGTCAGTCTAATTTGCACTGCCCCAGCCAGGGAACCTAAGATAGGTAGAAGTTTTCCACCCCTCCTCTCCCCTCCAAAGAGTCCAGTATGGAAAAGTGGAGAGGGGGAATGAGTCAGTTTCCAGTGGAGAAACCTAACAAGCATGACCTCAGCCAAGTGATCAAGGTCAATATCAACAGTGATGTCATATTGATAGTATATACCCTCCCTTGAGATGATTTGATAATCTCTATGGTCTTCCTCCCCAAAACCAGTAAGCCCAGCCTGATCACGAGGAAAACAGACAAATTCCAACTGAGGGACATTCTGTAAAATACCTGACCGCTCAAAACTGACAAGGTCGTCCAACACCAGGAGAGTCTGAGAAAGCATCACAGCCCAGAGGAGCCTAGGGAGACATGACAACTAGATGTAACGTGGTGTCCTGGACCAGAAAAAGAACACCAGGTCAAGAGCTGAGGAAATCTGAACAAAGTTTGGTTCATTAATTGTGACAAACATACCATATACCAATGTAAGATGTTAATAATAGCAGAAACTGGGTACGGGGTATGCAGGAACACCCTGTTCTGTCATCACAATCTTTCTGTAAATCTAAAACTGTTATAAAATTAAAAGTTTATTTAAAAATTCAGCAGACTAAGTTTGTTCAGTGAAGGGACAAACGGCTCTGCACACTTTCCTAGGATCTATGGGTCTCCTGATATTCTAAAATAATAGATTTTCATTATGAAGTATATAATTTTGAAAGGGTGACATTATTTTTGAGCTACTTAATCTCAGATGGCAGGGATGAATGTGGTACATTCATTTAGAAGTTATTAGAAAGATGCTGGAGACCTCTTCAGCTCTAACAATGGTTAAAAAGTCATTGGCGTTAGAGGGAATGTTGGCTCTAGCAGTTGAAAGCTCACTCTGTGCTATTAGACAGATCCAGGTTCAGATCTCATCTTCTAGCTGTGTGGCTTTGGGCAAATACACTCAACCCTCAGAAAATCAATTTCTCCAACAGCAAAATGGGAATAAAGTGCCCGCTTTGCATTCAAGACGTTTGTGAATATTAAATGAGATCAAACACACGAAGCCTCTCGTGAAAACTGTAAAGATCCTGGCCCCTGGTATATGCTCCACAAATGACAATTCTCAAGTTGGTCACGCTCAAGTCAGCTCCGTCCCTTCGGATAGGATCGGAGTCAGCTGGGCTGCCCAAACCTTCGTGAGCACACACACCACTGCAGGATCTTAATAAAATGCTGATTCTGATTCCCAGGTCCAGGTGGCCGCAGACTCTGCATCTCTCACCAGCTCCCGGGTGATGCTGATGTTGCTGCTCCTGAGACACCATGATAAGCAGCGAGGATCTCGGCGGTGGACCTGGCCCTGACCAAAATGACTTGGTGTCCTTGGGCAAGTGACTTTCCTTTGCCGAGGCTTACTCTCTCCTGTCGGTAAAACAAAGCAAAACAAAAAAATGAAACATAGGAAGAAAAAATTTCCTTTCCAGGAGCGATGGGTTTGCCTCTCAACATGACACACCTGGTCTACCCTGGCCTGGTCTGGCTGCGGACGGCACGCCCCGGCTGTGGAAGCTCAGACAGCGGCTGCACAAGCCTGCTTCCTCCACCAGTTTCTCAGGAGGGGACCCTGCCTCCCAACTGCTTAAGGTTTGTAAGGCTCATGGTGGGGACCTCTAAGAGGCTGATGGGCGTGGGGGTAAGGTCTAATTTTACAGATAAAACGAAATGCAACTAATTGCATTATTTTCATCTAAATTCCCTTCCTTGTGGCTCATTTTGACACGCGGGAAATAAATTGCCATCAACCCCCCCCCCCCCCAAACCAGCTGCTCCCGGTCAGAGCGAATGGATCATGATTTAATGAAGAGAGCCATCTGTTACAGGGTAAAAATCCTAATTAAGCAATATATGAATCAGAACAGAATTAGCCATCAAGTCGTCAGAGTTCTGTAACCGCGGAGAGGAACACGGCATCGTTGCCACGTGGAACAGTCTTCCTCTAAGGAAACGCAAGACTGCAAAGGGAACCCCACTCCGTCCCCTGGGAGGATGCAGCCCCGACAGGAGGGGTCAGATTCTGGGGCATTAACTGAAATGGACAACGGCTTCCTGAGGAACCCTGGTGTCCTGAGTAATGAACACCCCTGCTGTTTGTCCGGCATGTCAGTTTGCCAAATGCTTTCCCACCCAGGAGTACCTTGAACCCTCTGCCACTCACCCCCGTGGATGGGGCTGATGATCACGGCCATAGGGTCAGTGAATCACTCAAGAGCCCACAGCCAGAAAGGAGACAAGTCAAGCCCAGAATGCAGGCCATTGGCCTCCACATCCTGCCATGGCGGCTGCCTCCTCCTTAGGTGAGGATCCCTGTCCATCTTCTCACAGTTGTATCAGCAGAGTTTGTAGCTCTGTGCCTTGCACATAGCAGGTACTCAAAGTAATTGTTGAATGGGCAAAGAATAAATGAATGACCTCGACAAGTCCTGGCATCTCTCTTAGCTTAGCCCTAGAACTCTAGAGAAACATTCAATTGTTCCCTCTTGCCTACAATATAAAGCCCTCAATATATTACGTGTTTATCAAAAGCCTTTAAAAAAAGACAAATTGTCCACGAGATGATGCCCTCCGCCAACACACCAACCAAAGAGCAGAGAACTGTTTGCTCCGCCCCTTGCAGCCTGGGACGGCCCCACCGCCACAGTGTTGCTGGACATAAACGGTGGCTCCTCTTCGTCTCAGCTTATTTTTTTTGTTACTGCAGAGGAGAAGAGCACTTTCCCATATCTCTCCCTATTAATTGTGTCCTTTTTTCTTTTGGAAATTGCGTCTTTTACTCATTTAACTACAGAAAGCTCAATGTTTTCCTTATTAATGGCTGTGAATTCTTTATATAATAAAGATAGTAACTGCTGCAAATATTTTTCCTACCTGTTTTCTGCCCTCCCCACCCCATCCTCTACGTGTGGAATCTTTAGATTTTGCTGGAATCCCTTCTGCTCATTGTTTTCCCTTGTTTTTTTTTTCTTCTGTAACTGCTATACTCAGCAAGTCTTTTCTCCCCTAGATGTTTGATAAATATTTATTTCTAGCTCTTCCAGTGTCCTATTGATTTTCTCACATTTACATTACCTCTCTAATCCATCTGGAATGTATTTTAACGGTCGAGTGAGAGGTTTTCCTCTTGGCTCCTTCCTTCTTCAATCTCCACGTGGCCTAGACAAGTACAGATTAAACTGGATGCAAACAGACATCACTGTGAGCCCGAGTGCATCCTGGGATTTTATCAGGAGTGTTGGGTGTCTCAAGTTAGATCGCTCCAGGAAAGGAAGTCTTAGTCATCTCAGCACAAGTGGAAAAAGAAACAAGACAAGGAGTTAAGTACTTTGCCATTAGGTCCCAAACTTCTACTCACTCATGGAGATTCAGACCCAGGGCCATTCCCCCTAAGAGGTCTTTCCTGTTACTCTAGCCCCAGCCTGGGTTTGACGGCCCTCCTCTGGGCCCCGTAGCACCCCCTTCTTGTGTCCCATGTTATTAACCACATAGGATAGCTGTTGAGTGTTGACTCGGCTGGTTCCGCATCGTCACTGGGAACTCTCAAGGGAGGGACCTTGACTTCTCTATTTGCTCTTGTTTCTCCAGCCCCCAGCACAGCCCCTGCTCCTAGAAGGCCCTCAGTAAATGCCTGCTTAATGAGTGTCCAAACTCGCGAATAAATGGCACCCGTAAAGTTCCATCGGGTACCTGCCGGGTGTGCCTAGCATCTTCATGACGCTATCTCGTAAATACAACAAACTCTGAGGGCAGTGATGACTATCATATTTACCCGCCAGGAAACCAAGGCTCAGAGATGTCCAGGACTTGTCTGTAGTTTCTTGGGGCTTCAGTTTACAATGATACTGCATGTTCTTTCCTTGTTTGGATGAGGACATCGAGGCCCTGGGAGAGGCCCCAGGTCACATTGTCAACATTGGCAGACTCATGCTACCCATGGAACCAGGATGCTTCTGTGACCCCCAGACCCTCATCTCTCTCCAGCTGGGCGTCTAGTGGGCCAGCCCAGGGCCTTGCCTGTAACTGGTTCTCAAAAAATAATCATTGAGCCGAGCCGATTTGGACTTGTTATAAAGTTTGACGCCAACACCACAAGACATGTCTGTGGCACTTCCCACTTGTCCAAAGCACCCTTATATCACTGTCTTGGCCCCATTAGTTCTGTCATCCTTGAATGTAATGAAGTTCAAGGCTATTGATGACAAAGCACCCTGCAGGGTTGTTTAAATCACTAGGATTCTCTTTTGCATCTACAAAAGCTGAGGAAGTCATTAACCTTGGGAATTCTATGTCACTTGTTGTGATGGTTAATTTTATGTGTCAACTTGACTGGGCCATGGGGTACCCAGACAATTGGTCAGATATGATTGGGTGTGTTGGTGAGAGCGTTTCTGGATAAGATTAACATTTGAATTAGCAGACTGAGTAAAACAGATGGCCCTTCCTAGTGTGGGTGGGCCTCATACAATCAGTTGAAGACCTGAGAAGAACAAAAAGTTGAGTAGGAGGGAACGCCTCCTGCCCGGTTGCTTGAGCTGGGACATTGGTCTTTTCCTGCCTTCAGACTCAGACTGAATAAGTGGTTCTTCTTGGGTCTTGAACAGCCGGCTTTCAGATCGGAACTTGACATTGGGTTGGTTCGGTTTCTCTGGAGAACCCTGACTAATACATCTGTATAAGGAGGTGGGGTCTCTCCAGCATCCATTAGGGGGACACAGCTTCCCACGTGACAATTGAGTCCCTGTGCTCAGTGCTTGCTGTTTACAGTGTGCTTCCACAGACATCCAGTTTAAGGCCCACAAAAACCCTGGGTCACTTACAGATGGGAAAATTGAGGCCCAGAAAGGCTGTGATTTGTCCCGGCCACTCCAGTTTCCTAACTCCAGTCCCAGGGCTCTTCCCAGTGCTCTCCTCTTGGGGGTAGGCCAGACTGGGTGGCCTTACCCAGGCGTGGTGGAGGCCCCGCGGAGGAGGAACCAAATCAAGGCCCCCGGTTAGAAAGCCATCCCAGGACCTGGGACTTCGAAGTGTCGTTTTGTGCGTCACCCAGTGGGCCCAGGTCAGCAGGACAGAAAGTTAGGAGGCTGTGACCAGAGGGGTGTGGACTGGACTCAGGGGTTCAAGGGTTCCGGGTGACAACATGGCTCAGGATGCGGCTGAACTGAGCGGCTGAGATGGACAGGAGTGAAGATCATGCAGAGAGGTAGATATGCCCATGATTGCAGACAGGAGGGGAGAAAGAAATAGGGAATGGCGGAGACGGTAGCAAACAAGAGTGCATGCATGCTTCAGGCCTTCACATTCTGTTAGGGACTGAATGTTTGTGTCTCCCACCGCACCCCCCCCCCCCCCCCCCAGTTGATATGTTGAAGCCCTAAGCTCCAGGGTGGCTGTATTTGGAGATGGGGCCGCTGAGGAAGCAATTAAAGTTAAATGGAGTCAGAAGGGTGGGGCTTTGATCCAACAGGCATGATGTCCTCACAAGAAGAGACACCAGAGAGTTCTTTCTCTCGCCCCTTTTCCTCCCCGTGCACACAGAAGCAAGGCCGAGGGAGCACAAAGCAAGAAGGCAGCCGTCTGCACACCAGGAAGGGAGCCCTCACCAAAGGTGACCTGGCTGGCACCTTGGTCTGGGACCTCCAGCCTCCAGAACTGTGAGAATACAAATCTCTGTTGTTTAAACCACTCAGTCTATGCTATTTTATTATGGCAGGCTGAAGTACTAACACCCATTCCTGTTTGAAAATAAACTAACAATTGTGTTCGGGCTGATGCAGCCTGTGACCCGCCCATTTGTAATCTGTTAGTCGATTAGTCAAAGTCATTCATCCTGCGTTCAGGGGCCAAGATGCTCCATGAATAGAAGGGAATGACCAGGGGCTTGAGAGATGAGAGCAGGAAGCAAAGGCCACAGGACTGTGTAGCCTGAGGATGTGGTTCTTAAAGAAACAGGTCTGTACGTGCAGTTGAAGAAATAATGGTCTAGACAGGGCAGTGGGGAGTGAGAAGAATGCTCGGCCTGTCTCTGACCCTGACGTGTGCTGTGAACAAGCAGCTTTCACTGATGTCGAGCAGGGAGCTGTCGGGGAAGTGGCTCCCCCAGGGGACAGCCCAGCCTCAGTTAGGGCAACATGCAGAGAACGGGCCGAGAGGTTCAGGGTAGACGGACATTCTGTTCCACAGGGTGGGGTCCTGGAGTGCACAGGGGGAAGGGTGGAGAGGTTAGACAGCAGAGGCCATTTGGGTCAGGGATACACGGCGAGGTGGGAACGCTGGAGCCTGGAGCGGTTTACACGTGGGATGGTGGCACGAAGACAGGGATGAAAGGCTCGGAGGACCAGCTACACCTGTAGCGGATGGGCCATCCGCCCACCAAAAGCAGCCTGTGAGGGGCAGCTTCTAGTCCCTCCACCTCCAGAACAGTGTCCAAGGCAGAAGGCCACTTGCAGGGACCAGCGTAGGATGGGGCAGGGGTGGCAGAGCGATTGAAGCCAGTGATCATCCTCACCTCTGCAGCACGGGTCAGACTCAGAAAGGCCCATGGTGGTGACAGGTCAGGGCTCTGGAGAAAGTGGCTCGATTCTAAGGTGCCACCTGCTCTGGGAGAAAGAGAGCAGGTTGTAAAACTAACGCTGTCTCCTGTTGAGACTGCTGGCAGCAGCAGCGGGGCTGGACTCCTGCATTTGGGGGGCCAGGGCACGGGCGGAGCCCTGATGAACCAGAGGCTGGACGGACTCGAGAAAAGAGCTCTCATTTTATTACTGTCGACAGTGACTTCTATTCTTACATTTTAATGGTAAATCATGAAATACTCAAAGCACATATAGAAAAGTAAAGATAGCACAATATCATATTCGCTTGGAAGAAAAATATTGCAGATGCTGCAAAACCCTTCACCTCCCTCTGCCCAGAAGTTACCTCTGTATTGAGGTTGGCAGAGAGCCTGCCTGCCCATATTTTTATACTTTCATGATTTAAGGATCAATACCTAAACAATTCCTAGTAGTATCTTGTATGTTTTTAAAATGTACACACATAATACCATAGTGCATATACCCTTTGGCAAGTTTTAAAAATCAACGCACACACGTGCTCATACACGCATGCACACCTGCCAGGCCCAGCTGGCTTTATAGGTACAAGTTTCTAATATTCAGTATATGCGAGGACTAGGAAGTCCCTGGTTCACATGGGTCCTACCAGCCTCATCACTGTGCCGCCAAAACCTCCCTCACACTCTCTCCTCTGACAGTAGAGGAGGTCTTATTACTGAAAAAGGGACACTCAAACTCTGTTCCGGCACGATTGTACTAGGTTTTGACCTTGTGTATTAAGGACCATGTCCTCCTTCTCACAGATCTCCCGTTTACCCCCACCCCACCTCGTGAGCAGAAGGGAGCCCTCCTGAGTGTGGGGTACCTGGGATGGGGGACAGAGAACATTTCTTCCCGAACCCTTGGCATTACAAGGGCAAGCGAGTTCCTAAAAGGCCATACCAGTACTGTAGCATTTTCTGGAGGCAGTGAAAGCCACTGCCTCCCAGGAAAATCAGGGCCGCCCCAGCCAAGTGCCTGACCGAGTCCTTCTGCCTTCGGACACTTTGCTGCAGTCGGGCTGCCCCAGCAGGAGGCCTGTCAAGCAAGGTGAGTGACGTTTTCCTTCTTGATTACCTCCTCCAGCCTTCCCTTAGCTGGAGCTGAAGACGAGGACTGACACCAGCTTCTTGACACCCTGTCAGACTCGCTGAAGCGGCGTGGGACAGGCAGGCCCAGGGAAATCACGGTATTTTTAGACCCCAGCTTGTGGAAACCGTTTTTTTTTTTTTTTTCCTGGTTGTGGTATGTTTCAGATAACCTCTGTTCACGCTGAAGGACTCAAGCTTATCTATCTCTGTAGAAAAATAGGATTTTCAGAGTCCAAAGGGACCTTAAAGGCCATCTTCTTCCAACTCAGACATGTCAGGTGAGAAGGGCTCACCTTCCAGGTGAGGGAGGCCTCCCAAAGCCAGGCTTGCCCCCTCCCCTCCGGTCTCCTTCCCATGTGGTCAAAAGCGATCTCTCTAAATACAAATCTGACCTTGTCACGACCCTGGTTGAAATCCTTCCAAAGCTCCTTCTTGCCATCGGGCTGCGGTGGGACCCCCTCTGCTGGCGCACAGGCCCCGCACCATCTGGGCCTCGCTGTGCAGAGTCTCTTCTCTGGAACTGCACTCTCCGTGGTTCTTCCAGCAGGACGTGCATCTCCATCCTCCCTGCGTTCACTCTTGCCGGTCCTCCTACAGGAACCCCATCATCGCACCTGTCCACCCACCCCTCCAGGCTCAGCTTGAAGGCCACCTCTTCCTGGACGTGTTTCCTGTCCTCACCCCTGGGAACGAAGCAGGTGCTCCTTCTCTACACTTCTGCGTCACCTTACACAGTCCCTACGTGGCGCTGGTCCTTGAAATGTCTGTTTCGTGTCTATTTTCCCCCTCTCAACACCAAACTCCCGAAGGGCAAGGGCTTGGTTTTTCAACTCTAACATTCCTTGTGCTTGTGGCACAGATGGTAGTCAGAAAAAGTTTGTTCACTAAATGGAGTGAATGAGCGAATGAATGAATGAATGAATGAGTACAGCCTCTGGTCCAAGGTTTTACACACGGGAGCATAGAAGCAGGATTTCCATGCCAGTGTGAGTCCCACCACCTTTAATGTCTGATTCAGAAATGTAAAGACTCCACTGATAAAGTTACGCTCTTGAATGCCAGACTGGGGTTGCATCTGCGTCTTCGAGATGCAGAAATGGCTTTTTAGTCCTAACAGGGTTGTCTTACTGCCCCAGTCATGCTGGGAGCTCAGCTATGTGGGGATGGGCAGCTTCAAATGAGACGGTTAAATAGGGCATTCCCTAAAGTCGCATGCCTCATCGCATGAGCCAATCAGTACATTTAAAGCTTTACGGCAAGAATCTTATTAGTTTTATGAGCTACAGAGCAGAGCGCCCTCTATCGGTCATTCCTGGAATTGCATAGGGCCGCGGACTCATTCGTCCATCCAATAGATAGCGTTGGTTGAGCGCCATATTGCCAGCCCTCTACCAAGGCTGGGGGTAAATGGTGAATGGGAGGGACAGAGTCCTCCACTAGTGGTATTGACAACCTGTTAGGGAAAGCAAACACTTCAACAATCTGCTGAAAGAGTGGTGAGTGCTCTTCTGGGTGGAAATTTCAAAGTGCTGAGACAGCAAGTGGCCCGGAGCCCTCACCTGAGCTGCGTGGGCAGGCGGGGTTGGGAGGAAGGAAAGAAAGCCTATCCACTTCACACAATATTCACCAAGTGGGCATTATATGCCAGACATTGTGGTAGCTCTGGAGACACGAAGAGGGAAGAGACACGCGTCCTTTCTCAAGCAGTTCAGATTTTAGTGGGGGAGGAGGGCGCAAGACCCCAGAGCAATGACAAAATCATTGACAACCAAATAATGGTTATCAGGCATTCTACGTAATAGCTATAATCATTATAACCTCCTGTGCTGTAGAAGTGGATCTACGTGATGCCGGTAGTATTATTCCTTTGGAAGTGGGAGGAATCAGGTCTCTCGGTCAACGCTGAAGCCCCCGCTCCTCCCACTCCATTAGCCAGTCCCTCCAACCTGATTAAGTACAAAGTAGAACTGCTTTCTGGGGCACAATCTTCCCCAAAACCCTGTGTGTCAGGCATTCCTCTGACTACGGATGAGAGACCCAAGACTCGAACGGTCCTGAGTCTTGCCTCGGGCCCCACAGCTGGAGAGAGAGCTGGTCAAGAGCAAGCGGCTCAGAGGGAGAGCTTTGCAGTCGGACAACCTGCTGCTCCCCAGGTGCGTGATCTTAGGGCCAGTGACCTTTTCTCAATTTCTCCATCATCTACCTCATGAGACAGTCTTAAGCAGTCAAGATAATATGCATATTAAGCAGACAATATATGTTATCAATTATTATTATTACTATTATTGCTATTATTGCTACCTCTTGGGGGAAACATTTTTCCCCACTCCTTGTGTTTGCATGTGGAGGGACCTCCATTAAGGTGACACTCTCATCTCTGCCCTTGCTCATTCATGCCCCTGAATGGGGAGCCTGGGAGAAGGAACCGGGCATGCTGGGCTCAGCCCCTTCTGAGTTCTCTTTGGGAGCTAGTTGCTGGGAGGCACAGCTGTCTAATTCAGAGATAAAACTGAGCCCGTTGCCTCAACCTCGATCTTCTCCACTGAGGTTTGACTCTCCCCCTGCCTGGCTCCTGCGTCTTTCCCCTGTAATCTGTTCTGAACTTGGGTGGGGAAGAGAAGAGTGTTGCCTATCCACCCCTCTGAACCCCAACATTAGCCTGAAGGGAAATCCAGTCCTTTTCCTGCCGTTCCTCCCTCCGCTTTTGCTTCCTCTGAAGGGTTTCTTTTTTTATTTTTAAACATTTTCTCCTATTTTTTTTTTTAAGATTGGCACCTGGGCTAACAACTGTTGCCAATCTTCCTTTTTTTTTTTTCTGCTTTATATCCCCCACCCCCCCCCCCCCACCCCGCCCCTTGCCCAGTTGTATATCTTAGTTGCAGGTCCTTCTAGTTGTGGGATGTGGGATGCCGCCTCAACGTGGCCTGACGAGCAGTGCCATGTCCGCGTTCAGGATCCGAACCCTGGGCCGCCGCAGTGGAGTGTGCGAACTTAACCAGTTGGCCACGGAGCCGGCCCCCGAAGGGTTTCTTCTTTTTCTGCCTGAAGATCTACAGAGGCCTGGACTTGCAATTGGAATCGCCCTAGCACTCAGGAGCCTGGACGGGCCTGGGAGGTAACCAGCCCAAAGCCATCATTCCTCAGGTGACGGGAATTGGGAGCAGGGAGGGACTGTGAACCCAGGAAGGCAGCTAGTCAAGGATGGAGTTGGACCCAGCTCGCAGACCCTGACTGGGTCCTTTCCCCCATGGGGGCTGCCTCCTAGACACTGGGTGGGCTGCAGGCTTTCCCAGGCTTACATTGGGGAATGGCTTGTCTGGGTGTCTGGCATTCAATCAAGAGGATTAGGTCGTTAGTGGTGAGGGGTGCTGGTTGTGAGAATGAATAAGGTGGGAGAAGGCAGGTGCCATGGGTCCTCCAGCCCAGGTCCCTACATGCAGGTCAGCCTTGCCTGCTGTGAGCAGAAAGAGCAAGGTCCTCATTGCTGTGCTGGCCACGTTCCTCCCAGTCCCTCCCAGTGAAATCCCTTTACAGAAAGTGAAGTGGATCTCTGGCTGATCAGAGGCTCTCAGCGCGGGCCTGCCTTGTGCCTGACACCAGTCTCGGGGACGGTGAGGGCAGCACGGCTCTTCTCCTGACAGCAGCCCCTCCTGAGGCTGCCCCTCCCCCCTCCAGCAGCATGTCTGGCCCCTGTGCTCCTGTCCACCACACAGCAGGCATGGAGACTATCAGGACCCTGCACCTTTGCTTATGCTGTTCCCTCTGCCTACAGTGTTTTTCCTCTTGCTTGGCCTGGAGAACTTATATTTAACCATCAAAGCTCAATGCAAGTATTTCCCGTGAAGGCATTCTCCTGCCTTTCTTTTTTTGTGGTTCTCTGGCATGTCTCTACTATAACGGGGTCATGTTGTTGAAAACTCCAGGCCTCTTGGCCATACCTGGCTACAAATATATTTTGTTTGGCCAGCACTGTGATTTTAGAAAACCTGAACTGAAAGGTCTTTAGGTGGGGCTTGTACACTAGCTTTTATAGCCTGCCACTGCCCCATTGCATTGCATCCTGCCCTGTAACCCCCTGCTCTGACCCTGAAGGCATCTGAGCTTGCAATCCCTGTTGGAGGGTCTAACTCCAGTAGACAGCGAGCTCTTCGAAGGGGTCTGTTTGAAGATGTTCCCCGGTATCAGTCAGAGTGCTTTAGAGAAACAGAGCCAATAAGATGTACAGATATAGAAAGAGATTTATTATAAGGAATTGGTCACATGATTATAGGGGCTGATAAGCCCCAAGATCTATAGCTGACAAACTGGAGCCCCAGGAGAAGTGATGGCGTGGCTCCAGTCTGAATGCCAGCAGGCTCAAGACCCGGGAAGAGCCAAAGTTTCAGTTTGAGTTTGAAAGCAGGAAAAAAGCCAAGGTCCCATCTCAAAGGCAGCCAGGCAGGAGGAATCCTCTTATTCACGGGAGGGGCAGCCTTTTGGTTCTACTCAGGCCTTCAACTGATTGGATGAGGCCCACCCACATTAGGTAGGGCCACCTGCTTTCCTCAGTCTACCACTCCAAACGTTCATCTCATCCAGAAACACCCTCACAGACACACCCAGAATCATGTTTGACCAGGTGTCTGGGCACCTGTGGCCCAGTGAAGTCGATACATAAAACTCACCATCACATCCCCGAGGTTTCCTATCTCCTAGTTATTTAATTAAACACAAATCTAGGCTTGTTGTGAAGGTATTTTGCAGATGTGGTCAAGGCTACCAATGTTAAAATAGATGATTCTGAATTATCTGTGTGGTCCCAATCTGATCACGTGAACCCTTAAAAGCAAAGGATCTTCTTTGGCTGGAACCAGAAAGAGGAAGTCAGAAGAGAAAAGCAGAAGAGAAAGTCAGAGAAAGTCCAAGTATGGAAAGGATCTGACAGGCTGTTAGTGGTTCTGCAATGTAGGGGACCACATGTAAAGCCCAGAAAAACTCTAGGCGCAAAGGGAGGCACCCAGCGGGCAGTCTGCAAGGAAACGGGGACCTCAGTCCTGCAACCACAAGGAACCGAATGAGGCCAAGTCTGAATAAATGCAGAATGGGTTCCTCCTCAGGGCCTCTGTAGGAACGCAGCCGTGCTGGCGCTTGATTTTAGCCTGGCGTCGGACTTCTGACCTACCGAAACTGTCAGATAATAAATGTGGTGTTTTAAGCCACTAAATTTGTAGTAATCTGTTATGAGAACAGTGGAAAACTAATGCAGGGAGGGTCTGTGCCTACATTCCCCACACCCCACACGGTGCCTGACAGGCAATCGGTACTAGCTGCGTGTTTGGCAACGGACTGGATTAAAAGGCAAAGTTCAAGTGACAAAACCTAGCCCTGCTCACCCTCCAAGGCAAGGTGTTTTGATTCTGTTTCAGACTCTGCATGTGGGGCTCAGACTGGAAGCTGGTCGACGTCAAGTTGATGGACAGCCCAATTTAAATCTCCAGTCAGGAAAACTTGGGCGAATCATTGTTTTCTGCAGAAGTTGACACCTCAGTACGTGCGTTCCATAATTTGTGGAGGTGAGGTCCAGTTTAAGGCGTTTCTCTTCTTTTTCTTTTCCTGATGTTGATGAATGTGTGCAGCTCCTTCACAAGATGGCCTGATGAAACATGCACTGCGGGTTGATGCGGCAGAAGAACCCTGACCCTCCAGGATCTTACAGTTTAGGAAGAAGGATATCATGCCCACAAGTAATGAGAGTACACAGCAAAGATGTTACAAGACAGAGAAGAGCAGAGTAAGCAGCCTGGGAGAGCAGAAAGCACTGTGGCCTGGAGCCTGAAAACCTGATGAAAGAAAACTAGTCTTTGTTGCATGACTCTGAGCCTCAGTTTCCTTTTTAAACGAGTCTCTTCTGCTTTCTTCCGGCTCTGGAATCTGGCAATCTTCATACCGAAGAATTCTGACATTGACAGGAGGCCCCAGCGAGGCTCACTCTGACAAGATGGTACTAATTCATGCATTATTTTAGCCAGCAGAGAATGTATATATATTTCAGAATTTTAAAAAGTAAGGTTATAAATTTAAAAACATTTTTGTTTTGTTTTGCTTTTTTTTTGAAAGATTTTATTTTTCTCCTTTTTCTCCCCAAAGCCCCCCGGTACATAGTTATATATTCTCAGTTGTGGGTCCTTCTAGTTGTGGCATGTGGGACGCCGCCTAAGCACAGCTTGATGAGCAGTGCCATGTCCGCGCCCAGGATCCGAACCGGCGAAACCCTGGGCCGCTGCAGCGGAGCGCGTGGACTTAACCACTCAGCCACAGGGTCGGCCCCTTAAAAATTTTTTAAGAATTAATAAAACGATAGATTTTTTCCTAGCACCTCCAAAACCTAAGTAACTGAAAAAGACTCTAGAGATCAACCAGCCCAGTGGCTTTCCAACAGAAACATTTAGTGCTGAGAAACCGTTTCATCAAGTTCTCACCCAACGGCATTCCCACAGGCCCTGGGTGAGAAGGGCCTAGAGCTCTGCGGAGCACATTTTGAAAATCACTGGTCTGGCCGATTTTGAAAGCAAAGACATGGAGACCCAGAGAGGACCAGGTGATTTGTATAAGATGAGAAGTATAGACAGGGCGTGGACCCCGTGGACTTGACCCCAAGACCAGTGTTCACTCTGTTACACCACCATGCTGCCCCCACCATCGCACATAACTAGGGACATACGAGTGTTGGGAAGGAAAGAAACTCCATTCTCACTTTCCCTTTCTCTTTACTCACAGGCAGAAAGAGACAGATGAAGATGTGGATTAGGTCCATTATCCCTCAGCCTATGTCGACGTTAATAAGTGTGTTCTATGTAGATTCATTAATCCACTTTTCGGAACTGAAAATGAGTATTTCAGATGCTTAATGTGATAGCCTAGATGCTCTGAGATCCAAGTCCCCCTGGACACAATGTTCTTTAATCTTTTTAAATGATCTGTAATGGAACCTCCGGGTCTGTAATAGAGAACACAGTCTGTTATGACTTATTGACAAGATTTTCTAAGAAGGGACTCATTAAAAAATGTCCCAAATGATATAACTGAAGCTTATTTTCTTTACTCCATGGTGATGTTTTGAAATGTAACTTTAAATGGTTCTGCCTTTGTAAAATTTTTTTTAAAAGAGAGCAATGTTCTGATTTTAATATATATGTTAGCAACACAATTTAAAATATCTAAGATGATCTGTATGAAATCTTGTACACTGTTGGAATTGAGCTGAACCTTGGGTATATCTAGTTTGCATCTGTTTTCAGAAAAGAAAATTGAGACCTTGAAAGGTAAGTGACTTTTCCAATGTTACACTGCAAGTTTGGGGTACAAATGTGACAAAAATCCAGCTCTACTGATAGGCAGAACCATGTGCCGCTCACGAAGCTATGCTTCAAACTAGCCCAATGCAATTCTAAGTTTGCTGTGTAAAACTGCAGACTTGGAAGTAGTAATCAGAAAAGGGAAATTCTTTATTTAGCAAACAGGAGAGGGGTTAGGAGCACAGGCTTTGTGATGGGATTCTGTAAGCTTGGGCAGATTATCTGCCTCTCTACGTCTCACCTTTCTCATCTATGCAAGGGGATGAATAAATGCACCAAGATGGTAGGACTATTGTGAGGATTAAGTGGTGTAAGGCAGATAAACACAGTAAATGTTGTTATTTGATTGTTATTATTTTGTTGATTTTCGTGTAGGACAACATGAATGTTTGCAGAGAATCTTGCTTCTCTGCTCCAGTTGATGGCAAATTCCTATTTCTTAGCCTGTCAAATGCTAGATTTTGTGAAATCTAAGAAAAGCGTATATTCCCTCACCACCCAACATCAACACCCTTTTGGTGAATTATTTTCTGTGTTTGAGATTGAAGGCTAAAAGCTACTCCTAAAGGAGCCGAAGAGTTGGCCAATTCCCTTCAACAAACATTTACTGAGCATCTCTGTAAACAGAAGCAGATGTGGTTCTACCCTCCAGGGGCTCCTAAAATGGTAGCAAAGGTAGACATCTCTAAGTGTCTATGATACAGGCTTTAAGACAAGTGTTCTTATAGAAGGACAAATAAAGCCATGTAGGAAATGATCTTATGGAGTGAGAGAATTATTCTAATGGAACACATGGTAAGATCTCTGAGAGGTAGGATCTGGTTCAAATTTTAAAGATCTTCAACAAGTATATCTTCAACAAGTGTTGTGGTAAGCAGCTTCTAAGATAGCCCCCAACAATGCTCGCTTTCTGTTACACGGCCTTGTGTGATCCCCTCTGCTTGAGAAACTTGCTTCCATAAAATACCACAATATTGAGGAGAATTCACTTCCATGATTAGATTACAAAAGATTCTGACTTCCATCTTGACAACTGCCTTCATTGATTATTTTGATGAAACAAGTTGCCATATTGGGGAGACCCATGTGGTAAGGAACTGGGCGCAATCTCTGGCCAGTAAGAAGCTAGTAACTGAAGCCTTCAGTCCAACAGTGTTAAAGGAACTGAATTCTGTGAACAAACATGTAAATGAGCTTGGAAGTGTATACTTTCTCAGTCGAGCCTTCAGATCAGACCCCAGCCAGGGCTAGCACTTTAATTGTAGTCTTATGTGAGACCCTGAAGAGAGAGCCCAGCTAAGCTGTATTGATTCCTAACCCACATAAACTGAAATAGCAAATATGTATTGTTTTAAGCTGCTAACTTTGTGTTAATTTGTTATGCAGTAATAGATAATGAATGCAAAGAACATTATAGCAATGAAACATCCTAAGCAATGGTCCAGGGAGCTATTGCCTTATCCATCACTTGCATTATGGGATTGTCTTGAGGAGGAGGTGAAGCTAAGGCAATTCACACTTCCTGAGAAATGGATTTGTGGAATAGCAATCAGATTCATGTGGCTGGGCTGTAATGTTTGTGAGGAGATGGAGCAGGATAAGAGGTTAGAATTACAGGCTATGGCTAAATTGTGAAGGGCCCTCAATTCCCAGATAGGGACTATGAACTGCATTGGGAGGCAATAGGGAGCCATTTAGGATCTTGAAGCAGGGGAGTATTCTTATTATAGTTGCTCTATTGAATAGTAATCAGATGCTGTGTGTAGAACAGACTGAAGCGGGAGGACTTGGAGACAGCTGCAAAGTCCTAGGAAGAAGCAGTGAAGGCCTGAACTCTGACCAAAGAAAGAAACAGTTCCCCAGAACATACCATTATAGAATTCTCATTTGTGTTGAAAGTTCCCTGAACGCTCCCTGGGTTTGTGAAGCAAAAACTTTATCAGGCATTTATTTGACATCCAACCCATTTCCACTCCACACACAGTGACAAGCTCATATTGTAACTGAAAATAATTACAGGCTTGACTTTGTGAAAATGGAAGGAAATGTACCCAAGATGGGAAGAGGAGGTGATAGGGCTGAGCATTTTCTCAGCCTCCCAGAGAAGACCAATTTATAAACCTTAACAGGAGTGCCAGAGTTCCAAGGCTATGCCTTCTTCACCTTCCAATGTCCTGCTTCTCAACCTAAGGACCTCAGCTCCCTAGGGGCCCTTGAGGGAGGATTGAAGGGTGTTCAAAGCCATCTCAATATTTCAAAAAACACATAGATATCTCTGCAGTTACTCACAATGCTGCAACCCCACTAACAAGGGATGCCAAGTCTCTTTGGCTGGGCTAGAAGTATAAGCAGTGCAGTGTGGCACTGCTGGATGGCCAATTAGAATTCCTGGCTGGAACTATATACTTTTAATTAACAAAAATGGGAAAACTAATTACCACTTAAAACCAGAGGATATTTGATGGTGCTAGCCAAATGTAATGGTCAATAGCATGATGAAGTTCTTGGCTGTGTTGCTTGTCAGCTGGGTGACCCTGGATAAGTGATTCCTCAGTGAGACACAATTTTTTTTCCACCAGCATGATAGGGCCAATAGCTGTTGCCTTTCAGAATTATTATTTGGGATTAAAAGACATAAAATATGCAAGTTTCCTGGCACTCCATAAATGGTAGCTATTTTTGAAACGATTGGATAAAATATTTATAAAATATTCTGGCAAAAGGGAATGGAATAAAAGGAACTGTCCGTGGTCCTGAAAAGTTGATCACCACCATTCTTGCCTCTTCATGCCAGGAGCACTGGTTTAGCTGTCTTAATTTCTCTCGTGGACTCTTTCTTCACCCTCTCAGCTAGGTTTCCTCATGACTGTCTCACCTTGATGTAATTCTCCCTCTACTGTTTTGCTGGTGTGATCTCTTAAAGGTATGAATATATTCATTGCACGCCCTTGGCAAAGTCCAAACCCTTTCCGTAGAGTATAACACTCTTCAAAATAGAGTACCTCCCTGCCTCTCCACCATCATCTCCCCCTCAGTTCCCATCATGCTCTCTGTGCTCTAGTCTCACTGAACTTCTCACCACTTGTTTCCTGGATCCCACCCTTTAATAACTCCATGCCTTTGTCCGTGCTGCTCCCTCTGCTTAGAATGCTCTCTCTCCTTCTTCGTGTGGCAATCTCTGACTAATCTCAAATGTCAATTCAATTCAACCTTTTCTGTTGCCAATTTTCTCCACTATCCCACAAATATTTAGCTCTTTAATCTTGATCATATTTCTATGATAGCACTCATCTTTTAATAGTTCTGCCTCTTGCAACAGACCAGGCACTCTTTGAAGGCCAAAGGTGATGTCTTATTCATCTTTGTGACCCCAGCATAGGGTGGGTGTTTAATACCAGTCAATGAATGAATGAATGAGTGAAGTTACCCCTTCCTCTGGCCCAGCTCCACCTTTGCCCACTGGAGCCCAATGCATTCTTCATGGCTTCTGTCAGTATCTCCAAATAAATTGTCTTCTCTTTGGGCAATACATACTATTGTATTTTGGGGTCACCATATACTCATTTATTTTGTGTACACATCTTATCTCCCACACATTGTTCTTTATACTGTTTTTTATAAATGAGTGTAAAAAAGAGGAAAGTCATTTACAACCAACTTCTAGTAGAAACAGTGATTTAGAGCTGGGATACCATCATTTCACAGGTGAGGAAACTGAAGTCACAGGATGAATGATTCTCGCAAGTCACACAGTGGTAGGTGGCAGAGGTAGAATTAGGACCCATGTGTCCTTTCTCTAGGACCACACTGTCCACCTTTGCCAGGCTTGCAGAACACAGAATTGACGCCTCAGCTTAACTGTTTGTACTTTTTAATATAATTTTATTAGTAGTAACAGCACTAGAGTTTATTGATCTCTTCAGAACCAATGAAGGATTCCTGGATAGCAATGTTTCTTTCAGCTGAAATTCAACTCTAGCAGTCAATATGGTTTGTTATCTTTGAAAGGACCTGTGATTAATGGAAGAAACGCAATTATGTCTATTTAGTGGACACTTACACAGTGTATGGATGATCACAACAAAGACCAATGGGCACAAAACTAAACAAACAACATGCAGGCTTGGAAGAGAGCACAGAAGATCCACGTTGAGGATTTGTTCTGCCAACTCTTAAGTGTGCCACCAAGGGAAAGCATTGAACTCCTCCAAGCCTGTTTCCAAATTTGAAAACTTGTAATAAAAACTTCCTTTTCTGACTACACCAGAGTGAGGACATTTATGTGGATGCTATTTACTAAGTAAAGCACAAAAGTTACAACATAAAAATCAATGTTAGGTGCTGTGCAAAAATAGTTGAATTAAAGAACAAAACTCATCAGGCTTTTCCCAGAGACCTGCAGTCGGAGGTGCCATCCTCCCCCTAGGACTGAAATATGAAATGTGCGCTTGTTCTTAACTCCTCTCTCTCAACCCCCACACCAAGCCTCGCCATTACACTCTCTCAATTCCACTCCTTCTGTTCTGACTCCTCCCTCTCCTGCCTGGGGTGGAGTTGTCTTCATCTCCAGCCTGGACCCTTGCAATGCGTAGGGTTCAAATCCAGCCCTTCCTAAGATTTCATGCACACAAACATCACCTGGGATCTTGTTAAAATACTCTTAATCAGCAGTAGCAAAGGATGTATCCTGAGATTCTGCCTTCCTCACAAGAAGGGCCAATACTGCTGGTCCACAGACCACACGTTCAGTAGGAAGGCTCTAATCCACCTCCCTGAATCCAGTCTTACACTTGCCCACAGTGCATTTTCCACACCACCTCCAGAGGGATCTTTGTAAGGCATAAATAAGACCATGTCACTCCCATGCTTGAAATGTTCAATGAGTAGGCAGATTCAATGTCAGGATTCTCAGCCCTGCCTGCAGATTTCAATCACCTGGGAAGCTTAAAAACAGATCCAATGCTGGTCCCAGTCCAGACCAATTAGATAAAACTATCCAGAGATGGGGCCCAGGCGAAGGGATTTTTTAATCACTCCCCAGGTGAGTCTAACATACAGTCAGGGTTAAGAACCCTGGGCTACAACAATCCTCCCAATACAAAAATTTAAAACTCACAACATCATTAAGCCTCATAATAAACCCTAACAGATTTCTCATTCCCAGGTGAAGAAACTGTGGCCTCCATGGGTTAAGTACCTCCCCTAAGGTCATCCGGTCTGTCAGTGGTCCACATCTGAGGCTGGGACCCCAACACATGCTGGGATGGAAGGAAAGGAGAAAGTGTGACCTGCAGACATCCAGTCTCATCATTTCATGAATATATTTGCAATTGTTTTCAGCATCTCTTCTATTATTCCCCAAACCCCCATGGCCTTGATGAATTCTGGAAGAAGAAATTGTTTGGCATTTTCAACCAAGTGCTCTGATACTTGAGCACGGTGGTGGATGGAGACTGACAGCACCTTATCAGTCACCACATCCCTGCTGCTGTCACAGCTCCCTCCCCTCTGCCCACAGCGTGGGCTGGGCTCCCCATCTCGCAGAGAGCAAGTGCTTCTCGCTTCTGCAAGGAGATGCGACATCTCAAAATGTCAGATCGCCAGTTGCTGCTGTCAGCTTTTATGGCTCATGATATTTATCAGAGGGAAACAATTAAGTCCCCCAGAATCTGGTATCTCCCTCAGAGCTCAGGTGGGTAGCGACAAAATGTATATGAGCAAGGTGTCTTGGATAGCACACACTGGGCTGGGACCTGGCCTTGGGACCTCCTCCTATGGGATGGGCGCTTACACATGTGATCCTAATACTGAATACAACGTTTCGAGCTCAGTACTGGGTCCTCGCTTTACGGAAGAGAAAGCTGAGGCTCAGAGCAATGACATGACTTGCCTAAGGACACACAGATGGGAGAGGCAGGGCCAGAAGCAGCCTGCAGCCTGATGCCAAACCTGTGGGCTTTCCACAGGCTCTACAGCATCCAGCAGAGTGCCCGGCACAGAGAAGGTGCTCAATCAACACTTATTGAATAAATGAGTGAATGAATGAGTGAACGACTATCTCACGCCCTGCTGCCTTGAAGACAGGCTCCATCAGTCATTAGATGCAGCACCTTGGACAAGTAACTTCGCCTTGCCCAGCAAGGGTGAAATACCAACTCCTTATAATTGGTGTTGGAATGGCTGATAAAATGGGTTTAACTTGCTGATATTGAGTTCAGGCTAAAGGGAAATACTCGTGTCCCAGGGGACGGTGGTCTAAGAGCTCTTCCCTTCTCTGAGCCTCCAGTTGCCCCTCTGTAGAATGGGAGAGTTGGATGGGATGGACATTGAAATCCTACACCTTATGGATATTCTAGGATCCAGTAAATCCACTAATGCCTACTGATGTGCAAGTAGTAAACATCTTGAGGGTTTTCTCTCCAAGGCTCTGGTTCATCCTCATCAGAACACCTTTGCTTGAACAAGGCATAAGTAAAGCAGAAGGGAGGCAAGGCTGGTGTCTGGCTCCCTCTGTGGCCCTCTGGGCATCAGATGCTTCCCGCTCTGGGCGTTCTTTTCCCCATGGCAAAATTCTCCTTTGTCAGTCTCCCAGCCTGGCATTCAAGGCCCCATGTGCCTGGGCCCAAGCTTTCCCCTCAGCACCATCTGCCACTGCTCCCCATTCTTCCCCTCCTGCCTGAGACCCTGTTTCCCACATGGCCCTGTATGTTGCCACCTCACTGTCTCTGCACGGGCTGCACCCTCAGCCCGGAGCACTGTTTCCCCAGCTCCGCCTAGCGAAACCCCGCTCATCAAATACCTCCCAACACTGAGCTCCCCAAATCCCTCACGTTCCCATAGCACTTTGGACCACAGGTTAGACTTCATTTACTCATCCATTCATTCTCTCATTTACTTATTCACTTGCTCATCCTCTCAATGAGTCTCTTGAGTGCTTGCTGTGTGTTGGGCATCACGCTATATACACTTTTCATATGTCATCTCATCTAATCCTTTCAACAACCCTATGAGCCAAGCATCATTGTTATCTGGATTTTGCAGAGGAGAAAATTGAGGCACAGAGAGACCAAAGTCATGCAGCTCAAACATGGCAGAATTTGGATTTGGGTCACACAGTCTGACCCCAGCTCTCAAGCTAGCCCCTGATTAGTGTCTCTTCCACCAGATCCTGGGCTGCCTCAGGACAAGGACTGTTATTCATGCACCCAACATTCATTCAACAAGCGTCCACTGAGCCGAATCCTTATGATGGACACTTCAGTCCCAGTGGGGGCAATATGGCCTCCACTCTTGTGGGGTGCCTGGCTCAGGGCTTGGCTGATCGAGGATGCTCGAGACTCTGCCAACACTCTGCAAGGGGCAGAATTCAAAGCCAGGATCTGATGACAGATCCTCTGCTGGCTGCAGGTATCGGGGTGATAAACAAGGGGTGTGCTGCCCATCCTTGGGCTCTCCAGGCCCTGGAAACAGGAGGCTGATGGTGGCAGATGGGTGTTCAGAGGCGGGAGGCAGGCGCTCATTGGCCGGGCGGGGAAAGCCAAGGTAAGGATGCAGGCAGAGAAGTCTCGCTGCTCCAGATTGGCCCAAGGCTTCCTCCCATGCCTGGATCCAGATTGCGAATCCCGCCTGCCACAGAAATAGGTTTGAGACTGTGTACATGGGTGGCCTAAGCCAGCCGCCTGTCACCTCCACTTAGGGGCCGGCCTCCTTCACAGAGGGAAGCCCTTAGAGGCAGACGAGTTGGATAGGCAGACATGGAGCCAGGCTCCTGCCTCCAGGCTTGATTTAGTTTGTGCATCAGAGAAAGGAGTTACCCTTTGGCCGTTGTAGCTCTTGCAGGTTGGTTTCTTCAGGTGAGGGCTCTGGAAATTTCTGCCGCTCCTCGCCCTAGCTGAGCAGAAGAAGCCCTGCAATTTAATTTACTGTAACACCCATTCACTCTTCTCATTATGTGCTGGGTGTGGTATTGAGCACTGGGAGGAACAAAGGAGGAGAAAACCAGGGCCAAGGCCCTAGAGGGGGAGACAGAGCTGCGGGCGGCTTGCTCTGTCCCCAGGCACACAAGGCCACATGCTGTCATTGACGGGTAAGTGGAGCGGCGAGATGACCCCGAACAAAGGAGGTCAAGTCCCACTGTGTTTAAGGAAAGCTGCGCAGAGAAGGTGAGATTGAGCTGGACTCGGAAAGGGTGGGATTTTGACGCCCTGAGAAGGGAATATTGAGGTCATTTCAAATCGTGGTGTGGACTTTATCCTAATAAATGTGTTAGATCTGATGTTGGCTCTCACAACACAAGAGGCTCAAGGCCCTCCTGCTGGCCCCAATTTCCCCCCGCCGGGTTTCCTCCCCCAGGGAGTGGCACTGCCCCAACCACCTCGCTGCCCCTTCACCGCCACATTCAGCAAATCTTCAAGGCCTGTTCAGTCCACCTTCTTAATGACTCTCAAGCTTTCTTCTTTCCATTTACAGCTCCACGGACTGCTCAGGCCACCGGCATTTCCCCACCAGACCCCTGCAACGGCCTCTCAGCCCACACAGAGTTATTTTTGCTTTCCTCTGGGTTCTTATAACTCTTGGAGCTTCTTTCTGTTATTGACTTCATCATGTTGCATTTAGCAGTTTTCCATGTCTGTGAGCTCCTCCTCCCTTTATCTCAAACACAGCATCCAGCGCATCCTAGATGCTCAGTGATTGTCTGTTGAAATGTTGGGCTGGACGTACCTCTGATGTATCTTCATTTATATCAGCTCCCACGGTGTTGGCTTTCCAAGCGGGACAGATGGTGACCCAGCTGAAAGTTAGGGCCAAGAACCAGGTTGCCCAATTGATCTGACTCCCCAACGGTACAGTCCTATTGGCCTCCATTGTCCTTAAACATGGGCATTTCCAGGACAAAAATGACAGCAGTGTGCTGAAAGGGGCTGGTGGAAGGTAATGTCATATGAACCCAGCTGCAGGTAAGGGGGAAGAGGTGCTATTGATCAGGGTTGGGGCCTGGCCCGTGCAGCGTGCTGGTGTGGGAAGGCGTGATCTGTAACCAGGGGCATTCCATTCACCTTCTAGAGACTCTGCTACATTGCAAAACTGAGGAAGAACCAGCCAGGTGCGTGAAGTTTAGCCAGCTTCTGAGACCTTAGGAATAGCAGACAGCATGGCACCCTGAAAAGAAGATGTAATTGGGAGTCAGGAACCCAGGCAGGGACTTCATTCTGCTGTGAACGGGCTGTGTGGTCACACCTATGGCAGGGTACCAGCTTCAGTTCACCCTCCTGTGCTCACAAGGGGTCCTCAGACTTGTTTATGAGAACTGCTTTTCTGTGCTTTTGTACATCCAGGCAGCAGCTGATGAGAGCAGCAGTGATGGTCAAGCTAGCCTGGGTTTGATATTAGAAAAGTGGTACGCAGATGATATGGCATGTGGATGTTACATGAGCATCCATTCTCCACGCTGGCACTTTCCCACTCCCCAGCTCCCCGATGTCCTGCCCCAGGCACACAATTGCCCTCAGCCCACCCTGTTCCTACCCCAGCGCTCCATCTCCTCTGCTGTCACCTTCAACGATCCCCTGCTCCCTTCCCATCCTGTCCTTTGTAAACTCTGAGCGTTCTTCAAATAGACTCCATTGGTGTTTTTGGCAAATGGCCTTGCATTCTTGGTGGAGCCCAGGGGTACACACCTCAAGCAGTGGAAATTTTCACCTGCATAAAGAGTTTGGCCCCTTGTCCCTCCTCTCTCGTAGGTGTGCTGTGCAAGCCCGCAGTGCCCAGGGAGCATTTGCTGCCTGGCTGAAGAGCAGCCATCACCTGCTGAGGCCAGACCCTGGTACAGAGCCAAGCTTGCCCAGGAATAACTGCGCACCAGTCTGCATGGGGTGTGGCATCTCCCACCCCACCCCGGGGAGTTATTCAAGTCTTGGGAAGAAGAGCAATTTTGGAAAGTTTCGTGACACTCAGCATTTACTGACATTCACTTGGCAGGAGTCTCTGGGTGGACTGTTGCTGCAGAGCGCCACACAATCTGGAAATCTCCCCCAGCTGGACTCGAGGAAGGAGCACCGGTCTCCTTGCATATCTGTGGCATAGGAGACTGTGCAGCTCCTTGGGATGAAAGACAGAGAGAAACAGAGTCAGACAGACAGGCAGAATCAGGCAGATAGATTGACTTAATTGCACCTTGGAATTGTTGTAAAAGAGTGTGGGACCTAGAACCAAAGTGGGTTTAGGTACTGGTTCCCCTCCTCCTTGGCAGTGTGACCACGAGGTAAGTTACTCCCCCTCTCTAATCTATAAAATGGGAAAAGGGGTAGCGCTCTCCGTGGTGCTGGGAGGGTCCGTTAAGAGAAGACGGGGCTTGGTAGACTGGGAAGTACTGAACACTCAGAAGCCAGTCCACAGGGCAGGTAGACGACAGCATGGCCAGTGGGGACTCAGGACATCAGGCTTGGTCCTGGAACATAGACTGTCTTGGTTAGTTCTGCAGGTAGACAGAGCATCTGGGAGAGGAGACGGGAGATCTGAGGCTGATGGCATGGCGTGGAGCCCCTGGATGCTGGCGTCAGGGCAGAACGAGAGGTCCAGGATTTACGGCTCCCCCAATCCCTGCGGAGAACAGACCCTCAGGGCAGCTTGATGCTGCTCCTGTGGCACCAAAGGGCTAAGCAGAGCTGAGCCAAAGGGTGCTCAGAACAAGCCCCCCAGGAGAGGCCTGAAGACCCCGCAGGCAGCGAGGCTCGGAGCACAGGTTTCCAGGGTTTGATCATTCTACCTCTCCAGTGTCTCTGCGTCTGCCCCTTCTTCCCGACTTCCTCTGCCAGCCTGCCCTGGTTCAGGTCCCATCAACCATCTCGTGCATCATCAAGACAGCTCCATCGCTGACTTCCCAGCCTACAGCCTCTACTTGTCCAGTTTCTTTCCTACAGCTTTCAGCTGGATCATTTTAAGACACACATCTCTGTATCTCTCTACTGGCTGAAAACCTTCCAATGTGTCACTTCACAGAGCAGTCTCCCAAGGGATGTTCCTGGGCACCCTAGTTCCTGCAGGATGTTGATGGCACTCCTTAGAAAAGAGGCTCTGTGCCCGAATTATATTGGGAATGCCGAGCAGAGCAACGCAAAGCAAGCTGCCCCACGGCCGAATCTCTCAGAGCCCGTACAGCATGAGCATTGCTGTGGAACTCCCAGAAAGGGAGAGAGTGGGGCCCTGCTCCCAAGCTTGCTTGGCAAACCTCCCTGCCCTCTCTTTTGCGGAAGAGGTATTCCACGGAACACAGAGGGAAAAGGTGACCTAAAGAATGAAGTTCGAAGTCCTTAACCTGGCATTCAAGGTCTTCTGTGATTGGGTCACAAGATCACGGAGAATCAAGGTAATTGTATCAAAATGGGTTTTCTGCAGCCTCAAAAGCCTCCAGTGAGAATAAATAAATGAAAGCAGAAGCGATCTTGTACCACCGCTCTCCAGAGGACCTGGATGCGTGTGATTCCTGCAGCACAGTGTAATAGATATTGATCTGACACACGCCCTTTGTTTTATATAGATGATGAAACTGAGGCCCAAAGAGGAGCATGACACAGACAGTCAGTGGCCCAGCCGTGTGCTGACACGGGCCCTCTGACTCCCAGAGCAGGCTCTCCCCACGTCATCAGGGATGAGTGAGCCAGAGGTCGTCCTGCAAGGAGTTTTTTTTTTTTTTTTTTTTTTTAAAGATTTTATTTTTTCCTTTTTCTCCCCAAAGCCCCCCGGTACATAGTTGTGTATTCTTTGTTGTGGGTTCTTCTAGTTGTGGCATGTGGGACGCTACCTCAGCGTGGTCTGACGAGCAGTGCCATGTCCGCGCCCAGGATTCGAACTGACGAAAAACTGGGCCGCCTGCAGCGGAGCGCGAGAACTTAACCACTCGGCCACGGGGCCAGCCCCTGCAAGGAGTTTTTTAAGCATTAGCGCCTTGGTTCCGGTTTCTTGGGAGGAGAGCCTGGGATAGGGCTTCAGAGACACAATGTATTGAGGGAGTTGTCTTAGGAGAAAGGGACTGAGGGAAGAGGAATGGGTCGGGGGAAGGAGCTAAGCAGCGATGTGGCCTCCACCGACGTCTAACTTCCCCCTGATCCCACAGGGAGCTCAGAACCGTGAATTGCACCACAGAGTTAGTCCCACCTTGAGGCAAGGGCTGGAATTTTGTGCCCCGTATTAGTCTGTCATTGGCTACAGGCTGTCCCCATCTTGGGGAGCAGTGGGCTTGGGATACAACGTTCTAGAAGAGATGGATTCCTTCAGCTGAAGGCGGTCTTCCAGAGAGGGGGAAGCTGGGGGCTGGCAGCAGCCAACACTCAGAGCGGGTGGGAGCTGGAGGCACTGAAGTTGAGGGGATCTGATAGGGTGCACACGGTACCCACTATAATCCAACTCCCACATGCTACGGAGGGGGAAACTGAGGTCCAGAGAAAAAAAATTGCCAAAGGTCACACAACTCAATCCTTGAGTTTAGGGCCCTGTTGTCAACATGTCTCATATTCTAATCCGCAGATCCTCAAAGCCAGAGGGCACCCCCTGGTGGGATCCATTTTTTGTCCTTGCTCGGTACAGCCAATGATTGCTGAACTTCAGGACATGGTGTGAGATGTGTCTCTTTAAAACTGGCGCCATATTGACTTTTTTCAAGACCTTGACGTTGCTGCATCTGTAGGATAGACTGTCATGAATTGCCTTCCCTTTGTGCTTGTGCCTGGGGGTGACTTTATTGTCAAAGGGGCTGTTTTAAAAAGCAAACAGACGGCAATATCCTCTCCAATATGTTTCCCTAATGGATAAAAATACATTCTCAAATGAATATGAATGCTGGGGTCACAGTTTTTAGAGCTGGAAAGAGGATCTCAGAGATCCATCATTTAGGGAGATTGGATCATGGGGGCAGCATTTTCAGCACCAACAATGAGGCACCACACACTTTCTTCACCCACCTTTTCCTTTGGCAGATTTTGGCTGTAAGTCTGCAGGTATAAAACAATTCTTTCCCCACCCCGTGTTATTAATCAGGCCCATATAGGCAGTAAAATAACATCCAGGATTTCTTTCAATGTCACTTATAGCCAATCAGAGCTTCTAATGCATGTGAGAGAATCTAAGCTACCACTCGAGTTGATATCATTTCAACCCAAGGCAAAGAAACTGGAAATTGTAATTAACTTGTGTGGCCTGATCATGGGCAAGTGTAGACATCCTGAGAGAGGTTTTGAAATATGGAAACAGCTCTCAGATCTCAGCTGTAACCTTCAATATCTCTGAGAGCCCAGAGATGCCAGTCCACTGGACTCAGTGAATATTTTCCTATTACATTTGGGGAAACTGAGGCCCAGGGTGGGGAAGAGATTTCCCCAAGGCCACACAGTGAAGAAGACACAAAACCAAAACTTAAGGTCAGACGTTTCCTCGGGACTCAGTGACATCCCACATCAAAGTCAGGGCCAAGAAGACCATGAGTGAACATGTGCATTGCAAACTGTCGAGTTCTCCACGTACCTAAGTGGGAGCCCTTCTTGAGTCCATCCTTTTGAAAAATTGCCCTGACAAGGAGTAGGACGTGGAAAGTCAGCAGGAATGCGGCAATGCTCAGGACCTACAGATTTTACAGAGGAGAATAAGGACGTTTTTCCATGGCTTCTCTTGAAGGTGATCCAGCAGCATTGACTGACGATCCTTTCCCATTTTAATAGCAGTCTGGTGGTGATATCATAGCAAATAAATTTAAGTGACACATGGAGTGCAACTGCAGAATTTAAACTCTAACCAAGCAGAGTATTTTTTTTCTGAAGATGTGACACACAGCTGATTGACCTGCATTCCGGAGTCATATTTATAGGACAAAAGCTTTTTTGGCAGCAATGTGAATCAGTTCATGATCTTCGAGACTAATCAGGTAAGCCAGCAGGGAAAGCTGAGGATGCGTGGCTCTTTACATCTCAGAGGGCTGGACTCAATATTCTCCCTCATTACCACTGAGTTCATGGCCACGTTGGCTCAGGCTGCCCACCCAGGGCACTCTTCTCATTAATGAAAGTTGCCTCCACAGGTGCCAAGACTGCTAGGAAGCTGTGGGGTCATTTGAAGGGTGCTGCTGAATCGCTTCCTTCCGATCTCTCCTCCTGCTGATCTTAAAATTCCATTAAAGTGACTCAATTCGATTTCATTCATTGACATCCAAGCTGCAAGGGGCCAGAGGGAACATCCAAACTGACAACTCCATCGTACAAATGGGAAACAGAGGCTCCACCCAGGGATGTGTCTGGCCCCTGGTCACAGCTAATGGCAGAGCCAGAACTAGGACCTAGAACGGGTGGCTCTTCCCGGAGGGCTGATTTCTCCACACCTGTAGTCTTCCCAATGGAACAAAAAGATCGTGGGGGTCATCAGGCTCTGCTGTGGACAACACAGCCACACATTCATTCTTTCAACCAACACTTTACAGAATATCTATTAGACATGAGGCACGGCTCCAAGCCCTGGGAACAAGGTGATGAACAAGATAGAGGCTTTGCTTTCATGAGCTTCTGTTCTAGGGAGAGAGATGAACCAATAAACTAATAAACAAGTAAACAGATAACGTCAAAGAGTTAGAAGCACTATAAGGAAAAAAATGAAGCTGTGCCAGGACTGAGAAGGAGAGAGATGGTTCTAGAGAGCTATTTGGGAGAGATTGGCAGGGAAAGATATCTCTGTAGAGGTGACTTTTGAGCTGAGATTAAGCAAAGGATCGCGCCATAGGAAGAGCAGGCAGCGTGAGGAGTAGGTGCAAAGGCCTGGGGTGAGAGTGAGCTTGATACTCAAGGAGGAGAAAGAAGAGCAATGTGGTGGAGTGGAAGGAATGAGAGTCTTAGGACACCAGATTAGAGTTAGGCATGGGCCAGGTCTCTTAATGTAGAACCTGGGGGTCGTGATGAGGCATTTACGTTTCATTCAGAAGTGATTGAGACGGTCTGGTTAACAGTGTTTAAAGATCGCTCTGGTTGTTGCATGGAGATTTGCATCTAAGGGGTCCTGTAAGGAGGTTTTCGCCGCAGTTGAGGTGACCATTGTGGCAACAAGAAGACGTGCTCAGACTCCGGGGGTGTTTTGAGTGCAGAGCTACCAGTCTTGCTCACGGAGGGGAGGCGGGGAGGAGGGAAAGAAAGGCGGTACGGACGCCTTCTGGAACTGAGTCATTGGTGGTACCATTGACTGAGATGAAGGAACATGAGGAAGGAATGGTTTCTGTAGGGGAAGGGAGATGGATGCAAGAGTTCTGTTTTAGACACATTAAATTTGAGAAACCTCGTAAACAACCATGTGGAGACAAAAAGCAGGCAACTGATACATGGGTCTGGCATTCAGAAGAAGTTTACACTAAAACTCATAGGGTTTAGAGTTATTAGCATAGTTCAGGGGTTCACAAACTGCGACCAACGGGCCAAATCTAGCTGCTGCCTGATTTTTGTAAATAAAGTTTTATTGGAACACGGCCATGCTCACCCATTTGCATACTGTCTGTGGCTGCTTCTGCACAATGGCAGGAGTTGCGGCAGATACTGCCTGGCCCAGAAACCCTAAAATATTTGCTATCTGCACCTTTAAGGAAAGTTTGCCAACTCCTGGCAAAAAATAAAGCCGTGTAAGGACTCAGAGGGACAGTGACAGTTCTAGCAAAGTATTTTGGAGAGATTGGCCAGGAAAGATATCTCTGTAGAGGTGGCTTTTGAGCTGTGACAAAGTAATGGAGCGAGTCATAGGAAGAGCAGGCAGAGTGAGGAACAGGTGCAAAGGTCCTGGGGTGGGAATTAGCATGCTGTATTCAAGGAACAGAAAGAAGAGCAACGTGACTAGAGTGGAGGGAATAAGAGGAAAGTCTTGATATTTGATATTTAAAGCCACAGAAGTGGATAATAGTACCTAAGCAGTAAGAGCAGAGAGAAGAAAAAAGGGCAAAGGATTGAGCACTGGAGCATTTCAACACTTAGAGGAGTGGAAGAAAGCAGGGACCATCAAACGAGATCAGAAGGAATGGCCAGCGGGACAGGAAGAAACAAGGAGAGTATGGTGTCCTGGAGTGACTGGCTCTGTCAGATGCTGCTGATCAGCAGAGTGAGCTGAGGTCTGAGATTCAGCCATTGGACTTGGCAAGATGGTAGATATCAGTGACCTTAAAAAGGACTATTGCCATGGAGGGGTGGGAATAAAAGTGCAACTCGGATAACATCAGGGAAAAAGAGGGAGGTGAAGGAGTGGAGATAGTGGAAGCAGATTGCTCTTGAGTAATTTTACTATAAATGGGAGCAGAGAAATGGGGATGTGCCTGGAAGGGGTTGTGGGGTCTAGAGCGCTGTCCTTACTTTGGGAGATATTCCAGCATGACAGGGTGCTGATGGGAACGGTCCAGCAGAGGGAGAAAGTGGTGACATAGGAGAGATATGAATGTCGGAAAAAACCAAATCGCCCAGTAGGAAAGTGTTTGGACCCCAGGTGTGGGCTGGAAAAGACAGCCATAGGTGGGAACCGGGAACAATTCTTTTCTTGTAACAGGATAAATGCACATAGGTTGGTAGATTTTTGAGGTGGGAAGATTTCGTAGTTTTTTCTCATTGCTTCTGTTATTTTCTCGGGGAAAGAGTGGTTGACACTCATGTCCACATATATACCCAAGAGAAATGAAAACATATGTCTACTCAACAATTTGTATGTGAATGTTCAAGTATTATGCATAAGAGCCAAAAAGTGGAAACAACGCCAATGGCCATCAACTGGTGAAAGGAAAAATAATGTGGTATATCCATACAAGGGACTAACATTCTCCAATAAAAAGGAATGAAGTCCTGATACATGCCACGACGTGAAGTAACCTTGAAAACATTGTGCTCGATAAAGGAAGCCGGCCACACCCAAGACCACGTATTACATGATTCCACTTACATGAAATGTCCAGCATGGGCAGATCTATACAGACTGAAAGTAGATTTGCAGTTGCCTAAATCTGGGATGGGGTTGTGGGGGTGGAAATGGGAAGTGACTATGAAAGGACATGAGGTTTCTTTTGGGGGTGATGAAAATGTTCTAAAATTGATTATGGTGAAGATGGCACAACTCTGTGAATAAACTGAAAGACATTGCATTTTCGACTTTAAATGGGTGGATTATATGGTATGTGAATACATCTCAATAAAGCTGTTAAAAACTAAGAGGAGAAAGCATCAGTTGTTGTCCTAGTCTGCTAGGGCTGTGATAACGAAACGCCATAGACTGGATGACCTGAACAACAGAAACTCATTCTCACAGTTTGGGAGGCTGGGAAGTCCGTCGTCAGGGTGCCGGCTACTTTGGTTCCCGGTGAGGCTCACTTCCTGGCTTGCAGACGGCCACCTCCATGCTATGTCTTCACACAGCCTTTCCTCTGTGCTCACAGAGAGAGAGAGAGAGCAAGCAAGCAAGCTCTCTGGTATCTTCTTATAAGGGTATTAATCCCAACATGAAGGCCCCACACTCATGACTTCATCCAGCCCCAATTACTTCCCAAAGGCCCCATCTCCAACTACCATCAAGTTGGAGGTCGGGCTTCAATGTGTGGGTTTGGTGGGGAACACGCACATTCAGTCTGTAACAGCAGGACAGGGGTAGGGTGTTAGAGAAGCAGAAGAAGACATGAAATGGTCATCCTGGAAGGGGACCATAAGTAGACACATAGTAGGATTGCTGGACAGTACTGAAGGCAGCCTTGGGGTTTATGATCGAAATTTAAAGAGAGACCGCTCAGCACAGTTAGTGTTTGTTGAGTTATTTTCAGCTACGTTTTCTGAGAGTGTGCCGGTCAGGGGTCGGGAGAGAGGTGAGTTGAAGCAGAGTTGAAGTTTCAGCAGGAGAGTAACAGTGGAGGGAACTGAGTGTATCCAAGGGAATCATTATAGTGAGGAATCTTGGAATCTAAGGCGGGGAAGGAAGAATGGGAGGACAGGAGGAGCACGGACAGTAAAAGATGGCGGGGGCAATAGAATGGGGTCCTAGGGAGGTCAGCGAGGCCCTGGAGTGATGGTAGCACAAGTGAGCTGGAAGAAGGGAGCAGGTGGGTGGTCCAAGCATGGTACGTAGTCTCGGTCCTCCAGAGAAACAGAACCAATAGTTTGTATATATTTTTTATAATATAACACATATAAGACATACACCATATCACATCATATGATATTATAGCAAATTAGCTCATCCAAAAAGTCTTAAGGTCAGCAAGCTGGAGACCCAAGAGAGCCGATGGTGTGGTTCTAGTCCAAGTCTGAGTGTGAAGGCAGGAGAAGACTGACACCCCAGCTTGAAGGCAGTCGGGCAGTGAGTGTTCCCACTTACTCTCAGAAGGACCAGCCTTGTGTTCTGTTCAAGCCTTCAGTGGTTGGGTGAGGCCCATCCACGTTGCAGAGGGCCGTCTGCTTTCCTCAATCCACCAGTTCAAACACTCATCTCATCTAAAAACACCCTCGCAGACACACCCAGAGTAATGTTTGACCAAACGTCTAGGCTCTCTGTGGCCCAGTCAAGTTGACGCGTAAAATGAACCATCACACATGGTATGCTCGAAGATGAGATTTGAGAAGTGGAGCATTTATTGGTGCTGACAAGTATGAGTTGGATTTTGTTTCTGTCTCCTGGGAGAGCGCCGTCTGACAGAGAGAGAAGAGATAAGCATGCAGATGGCGCTAACTTGAGGCTGAGGGCTCCAAGAATCACAAATCCATAAAGCGTTATGTTATGGTCTGAACTGTGTTCCCCCAAAATTCATATGTTGCAGCCCAATCCAGGACCTCAGGATGTGACTGCATTTGGAGACAGGCCCTTCAAAGAGGTGACTGAGTTCAAATGAGGCCCTCAGCATGAGCCCTGATCCAATATGAATGGTGTCCTTATAAGAAGAGGGAATTTGGACACCCAAAGAGACACCAGGGACGTGTGTCCGCAGGGGAAGTCCATGTGAGGACACAGGGAGAAGACGGCCATCTGCAAGTCAAGGGGAGAGGCCTCAGGAGAAGCCAGCCCTGCCCACACCTGGATCTTTGGCTTCCAGCCTCCAGAACGGCGAGAAAGTAAATTCCTGTTGTTTAAGCCCTGCAGTCTGTGGCATTTTACTATGGCAGCCTGAGCTAGCGAACATAAGTTACAAGGAGAAAGCCATTTCACCTGGCTCGGGGTGGAGGAAACAAATTCTTCCTAAGTCTTTCAAAAACTTGGAGCCATGGGAACAGGTGACTATAAATGATGTGACCTCTTCAGTCCTCAAATGATTTGCAACCACTGTGCTGGTTGAGGGCCACGGGCACCAGAAGAGCCTCTGAAACAGAAGTCGGGGATTTCACGGGTGTGTGTGTGTGTGTGTGTGTGTGTGTGTGTGCAAGCATTCATGGAGCAGTGCATTGTGAGGACAAAGCATGGAGACAGGAGAGCGCGGGGTGGGTTTGGGGGCAGAGGGACGTTGAGTTTGGGAGTAGCACAGGGATGAATGACAGGATTAGGTTGGGGAGGTGAGCTGGGGCCCACTGTGATGAAGATAAGGGGGGTGAGCACTGTTTCCCCAGAAGTTACTGGGAAGGGAGGATGAGCTGACAGTTGGTCATCTTAGAAGTGACAGTGAGCCTAGAGCCCACGTGTGAGGTACAGACAGGAAAAGTCACTGGAAGCAATTAGGAATGTCAACAAGGCAGGAGCCTGGCACCTCCAAAGAGCCTGGGAAATTTCCGGGAGTTTGGCTCCATGCAAAGAGGCCTTGAGTTTGGGGTGGTTCCTTAGGAAAGAGCAGAATGGGGGCGATCAGCTGATGGAACTAATATCTGCTGAGCAGCCTTTGGGTCCTAAACACTCCACTGGGCCCTTGATCTCAGCTTCTTCTCACAATGACCCCGTGAAAAGGGTGCCATTACCCTACCTTGCAGATGAGGAAAGAGGCCCAGAGAGGGGTAGTCCCACACCCAGATGTCACAGGCTGAGCTCTGCACCCAGCTCTCCCTGCCTCGTGCCTCCACCCAGCCCCGCCGCTGCAGTCATTTCTGCAAGGACAGATTGCCCGGCCAGATGGGCCATCTGCACAGATCTGCTTGACAAGCTTCCACTCACCCCTTGGCGTGAACATGCATTGTTCCCCCAACCAGAGGCGTTCAGATGCCATCGAGGCCTCCCTGGTTTCTTAAAGGCCACAGGACTAGCAATCCAAGATTGAACGGGGGCACTTTGGTCCAGGGAAGACCTCGGTGGGCCCTATAGTGAGATGTGACAAGTGTGCTTATTGTCCTTTTTGGACTCTTAGCAGAGGCTGACCTTCCAGAGCACCACTGATGAACTGGGGGACAATTCTTTTCAGCCAAGACCCTTCCAAGCAGAGATGGACGACAAACTTCACATGCCCTTCAGCCTGGAACATTTCACTGCATCCTTCAGCTGCAGAAGGCCTGGGAGAAATAACGGCTTTCCTTTAGTGACACCTACTAGGCACCATGTGCTCTTCACATATAATCTAGAGCTTAGAAAAACAGCATCACCCATTGCCAGTCACTGAGGGCAGCTCAGCAGGAGGGCGAGAGCCCTTGTCGTGTGGGCGAGCACCAGAGCTGTCGTCCCCAGAGGCCAGTGGGCGGACAGAATGGATGGTGGTTCACCCGTGTGCCCCCCATGGCCGTGCTGAGCGTGTCGCCAGGACAGTTTGCAGTCCGAACACCTGGCGAGGGGCAGAACATCTGAGCTTCCCACGTCATCACTGCCCCTGCCAAGCCTCTCGGATAGTTTCTGCTTTTCTGGCAACTTCAAGGCTTCTCCCCAAGGGATCAGCGGCTGCCTGTCTCCATTCGGAGTGCCTTTTGACTGTGAATTCAGCACAACATCAAAGGCTCTTCCTCTCCATGTTCCTCTTTCCTTCGCTGGGGAATTTTCTGTTTCATTAGAGCAGATTTGAGCAATTGGTACTCCTCCGCGGGAAAGATTTTGTGTGCACAATGATGCCACTGTGCCAACCCTCCAGATAGCCCTTATTTTCCGAGCTAGTGGTTCATTGAGGGTAGATTCAAGGAAATTGATTAGCGTGTAACCACATGTATTAGGGTCCCTGTCTCTCAAATCGCTTGGCTCCTGTCCTGCTAGTCGAGATCCAGCCCTATTCACTTCCCTGGACATGGCGACTAATGCTCCCTCCCTGTCACTCACCTGGGAAAGCTCGGTGAGCCCACAGCAGGCAGGAGAGGAAAGGCCAGCAAAAATCAGGAGTAAATGTGAGAAGGGGCGGGGGTGCCAGGGAAAAGGGAAGGACAAGCTGGGGACCAAGGAGAGGGGCTGGAAGGTGGCAGACAGACTGATTTTCTGAGAATCTGCTACATGACAGACACTGCCCTGAGCCTGTTAAGCTCAACACCACAGGCAGGGCAATCCTTCTAAAACATAACTCTGATCTCACCACTTGTCTGCCAGAAACCCTTCAAGGGCACTTTGGAACTCACAGAATAAAGATCCAAACTGCTTCTCATGCCACTGAAGATGCCCCAGCTCTGGCTCTGCCTAATCTTGCAGCCTCTTCCTTTCTCACAGCCATGGTCATTCCTGACGGCACATTCAGATGACACTCACAGTTTCCCAAAGATTCTCTCATGCCTCTGAGCCTCTGCACATGCTGATCCCTCTAGCCAGGATGCCCTTCCACATCTTCATCTGTTAGATAACGCCTATTTGTTCTGTAAGTGTCTCCTCCACTGGATGTGTCGTCTCTTCTCCCTCAGGCTGGGACAATTATTCTTTGTCTGGGTTCTCACACACTCCATTGAAAGTCTCAGCTTAGACCCATTCCTCCTTATGTTGATCATTTGTCTCCTTCACCGGGAGGTGAGCTCCTTGAGGGCCAGGCCCAGGTCTTTATCCCTCAACCCCCAGCACCCTACATGGTGCTGAGCACGTGGGTGGCCCACGGAAAACACCTGTTGGGTGAATGAATGTCCCAGCCCATTTGCAGATAGGCTGGCAGGTACCAAACTCCTTTCAAAAGCAAACAGTCTCAGGTAGCTCCTGGTAGCCAGTCTCTTTTCGGTACGCACAGAGGCATCTGGAACATCTTGGGTCGTATGAAGCCAAGAGAGTCATCAGAAGTCTTTAGTGGGTGCAGACATGGAGGGCCCCACATCTCCAGCAAATGCAGAAGAGAAAAAAAAATCACTGGCAGATCTGGCTTCTGAGCCATTCGTGCCTGGGCAATTCAGAAGGCAGCAGAATGCTCCAGGCCAAGCCACGACTTTATTTATTCTGCCTCTCCCAAGCCAGCATTTAGACTATAATGGCTTCAGAAGGGCCGGCTTGGCCTTCCTCACTCGTGCAAACCCAGGATGTCCAGGACCCCAGCATACAGACTTTCATTCATTTACTTACCAACTCATTCATTCATTCAACACATAACTTATTAAGCTCTTTGCTATTGCCTGGAAATTCGCAGAAGGTCAGAGACAATGGACTCTCCGAAGGACGGGGAAAGCAGGTGTCCATCTCGTATGTTGAGTCCCACGGAGGATTTAAATACAGAGGAGAGCTCCTCGGCTGGTCAGGGGTTCAAGGCAGGCTCAGTTCAGTCTCTCCATCTCGACGTGGGGGCTTGAGGTCATTCATCTCTGATTCTATGGAATTCAAAGAAAACAGGGGCCTGAAACAGGCCTGGAAAGCCCCAGTTAGGGCCTTCTCGGGGCTCAGAGGGAGAGATGGAGCTGGTCTGGCCAGGACAGGCCATGTCCCCTCCGCAGAGCACCAGCCTTGCTCATCAGCACCAGCCTGGCCCTTTCTGCCTTGGCTGGTCGAGGCAGCTGCTGGCCTCTGCCTAGCTTCTGGTAAGAGGGTTAAGCAGAAGGAGCCAGGGCTGGGAGGAGCTGTGGCCTTCCTCAGAGGGGCCTTCCTCACACTCACAGCCTGGGCATTGCAAGGTGGCCTTGTCTCTGTCTTATTCCAAACACGGCCAAGGACTGGTTTACCTCTGGAGAGCACTGTGTGCTCAGCTGCTATCATGGCCATTTGTCGCTTTGCCACTCTCACTCCCTACCCCCCAAGCCTTTTGCTGTGTGAGTCCACTCTTGCCGTTGCTACAGGTCCCGCTCTTCAGACCAGGGACCACCATCTGCAGGGGAAAGCCAGCCCCTCCAGGTTGCTGCATCTCCTGCCTCTGACCCAGGTAAGATCCCTCCATTGGCCTTTCCCTGTGGGAAGGATGCAAGAGTGGTCTTTCCTCACCATAACTAGCACCAGTTGGTGCCAGCTGGACTTTCGAGGTGGGTGAACTCCACCCTGATCCCCACTCAACTCTTTCCCGCCTTCATTTGGGTTGTCCTGTCTCCTCTTTTCTATCAGCCAGTCCTCCAGAGCAGGGGGCTGCATTTTCTCCTTCTTTTGCTTTCCTTCCAAATGGGGTGCAAACCAGCAGACATCCAGGCAATACAATGTCACCTCACTGGCCGAGGTCGGAAGAGCTGGGAGACCTGAAATCAGAGATGATGGAAACATCTTCAACTTTCCCTTCCAGTGAGGGCTGGAACTTGCCCTACTGCTGTGAGCTTGGGACGAGCCAGGGATAAGCTGTGCAGCCTGGAGGCAGCTGCCTGCAGCATCAGAGAGAGAGGGCATTCGTCAGAGTTCTCCAGAGAAACAGCACTAACAGAAGATAGAAAGATACATAGATAGATAGATAAATAGATTGATAGATATTAGATAGATTGATTGATATTAGATAGGTAGATAGATTAGATAGATGGATAAGTGATAGATGATAGATAGATACATAGATAGGTGATAGATTAGATAGATAGATAGAGAGGTGATAGATTAGATAGGTAGATAGATAGGTGATAAATTAGATAAGTAGATAAGATAGATAATAGATTAGATAGAAAGATAGATGATAGCTAGATAGATAAATAGACTGATAGATATTAGATAGACAGATATTAGATATATAGGTAGATAGATAATAGATTAGATAGATGGATAGGTGATAGATGATAAATAGTGGATTAGATAGGTGATAGATGATAGATCAGATAGGTGATAGATGATAGATAGATACATAGATAGGTGATAGATTAGATAGATAGATAGATAGATAGATAGATGGATGATGGATGGATGGATGGATGATGGGTGGATGATGGATGGATGGATGGATGGATGGATGGATAGATAGATAGATAGATAGATAGATAGATAGATAAATAGATAGATAGATAGACAGATTTGTTATAAGGAATTGGCTTACATGATTATGGAGGCTGACGAGCCCCGAGACCTGCAGCACAAACTGGAGCCCCAGGAGAGCCGATGGTGAAGCTCCGGTCCGAAGGCCAGCAGGCTCAAGCCCCAGGAAGAGCCCATGTTTCAGTTTGAGTCAGAAGGCAGGAAAACCAGTGTCCCAGCTGGAAAGCTGTCAGGAAGGGACACTTCCCTCTACTCAGCCTTCTGTTCTATTCAGGCTCTTAACTGATTGTGTGAGGCCCACTCACATTAGGGAGAGCCATCTGCTTTCCTCAGTCTACTGATTCAAACACCAATCTCATCATAAACACCCTCACAGACACACCCAGAATCAAGTTTGCCCAAATATCTGGGCACCCGTGGCCAAGCCGACACATGAAATTAGCCTTCAGAAGGAGGTTCTCGTGCTGGACTTCTCTGTACCGAGTCTCACCCCCCTGCAGGGCAGGTCGCCGCCTGACTCTGACGGGGAAAGTGTAGCAGAAGCCAGTACTGTCCGCACGCGTGCCCCGGATTTGTCACTTCCTCTCTGAGCCAACTTAGACACTTTGTTTAACCTTCTGTGTCTAAGTGATCTCCTCAGTAAAATGGAGCTATTAATAGAAACCACACTGTGAATATTAGAAGAAAGTAACCACGTGAAGCACTTAGCACAGTGTCGGGTGCATAATAAATGCTCAAAAATTGTGGGTTATTATCACTGACGTTATTACAAACCTCTCTCCCTCCCCCACCCCTCCAGACTGCACGCTCACTCAGTACAGAGAAGAGGGCACGGGGTTAGCTCCAGAGAGACCAAAGCTGGCTCCATCCCTTAGCAGCTGCAAGTGAAGAGCAAGCCGCCTATGTTCTCGGGGCTCGTGCCCCTCATCTGTAGATGGGGATTATGTGACCTCACTAGATTGGTTCGAGGATGAGAGAAAACGTCCATAGGGTGTCCAGCCCACATGAGCCACTCAACAGCCGCTGGTTCCTTCTCCTCCCCTAATGGCAGAGACCACCTCTGTCTTTCTGTAGCATCCCCAGTGAGCGCCTAGCACACAGTAAGACCCCACAAGAAAGGCTGAATGCATGGCTTTGCCTTATGAGAAAACATGGCCCTGCTTATCCCCATAAGCCATTTCTAGAGCTTTGGCCCAAAAGACACTGAGTGTTGCATCATATCCACACCGTCTCGGGGGTGGGGGGTCAATGCCACGAGCACTTGTTAAGCTCTCGCTGGTGCCAAGTCTACGTCAGCTGATGGAAAGCAAGAGAGATGGCTGGCGGGAGTAGAGCAAGGCCATCTCTCAACTCCGGGGCAGTTGGGAGTAGACGGACACATCAATTGTATTTGGGAGGGATTCAGAACAAAGTGGCAGAACATTCCAGACCCTTGAGCCTCCCTATCTCCTGCTCTGGAGGAGACCGGGTCCTGGGTGGTGGAGAGATGCGTCTGTGCAGTGGGTCTACTGGACTCCATGAGCCATCGGTCCCCTGACCAAGGGCCTTCTTTGGGTCAGCTTGGTGTTTTCAGTCCATAAAGGACCTCGTCACATCCCTGAGAGGCAGGCCAGGCCAATGACTTCCATTTTTCAGCAGAGGAAACTGAGGCTCAGAGAAGTACAGGGATTTGTCCAAGGTCACACAGCTAGCAAGGAGCAGCTCTTCTCATTCTCAGGTTAGCGTTTTTCTCTGTGAAGACAACACTCGAGTCCTTTTGGAGCATCCCTGGTGGCTGGCCAGGCGGAAAGTCCAGTCCCACAGCTGCGTCTTGGGCTGGCAAACGTCCCCAAGTGACTGGAGATGGAGGATTTCTTCAACAGCAAATTGACTCCCAAGTCAGCCCGACTTGTCAGGACGCATGTCTTGCTCTCCACGTCGTGTCTTCCCAACACTCGTCAGTGTGTGCCAAAGCCTCTTTCTTTCCTCTCTCCTCTTCTTTCTCCTCCTCCTCTTCTCCCTTATTACCTGCTCCTTCTCGTGCTGCTTCTTCCATAATCCCTTTTCTCGATCAGATTGCAACACGAAGCTTCACATTTTAATGGACTGGCCTTGAGATAAGGTCACCAATATTCTTAAAAACCATTTAAGGGATTTTTTGGTCCCTTTTTAAGTCAGTGGTTCTTAACCTGGTGCCATGGACAGTGACTGGCTCTGAAACATAGAGAATACTTGAAACTGTGTTAAGTAGTTTCATGGTTATGATTTTATGTGAATTGGGGATGGAAGGCATATCACCCATCAAATTCTCCTAATGATATAAACCCAGAAAGGCTAAGGTCTTTATTAAAAACTTACTGACTCTTACTTAACACACAATGATAACAAAGTGGTATGATGTGGCTTTCTGGTCCGTAGCAAAATGGCAGTAACCAAGCAAGGAGGCAACTGAGCACAGGAGGGTCAAGAGCCAGGTAGGCTGATGTCCTTGAAACATGACAGGTGAAAAGAGTTTTAAAAAAAGATTTTTTAATGTCATTTGGTTCAAGATGAGTGACTCTTTCCCATTATGGAGAAGCAACATTAAGGAAGAGTCCATCGGCGCACTCAGTCATTTTGCCAGGAGAAGGTTCTAGAGGCTGGAAGTCCAAGATCGAGGTGCCAGCAGGGTTGGTTCCTTCTGAGGCTGTGAGGGAAGGGTCTCATCTAGCTTCTGGCGGTCTGTTAGCAATCTTTGGAGTTCCTTGGCTATAGGAGTGTCACCCTGATCTCTGCCTTGATTTCCCCATGGCCCCTCCCTGTGTGTGTCTGTCTCCAAACTTCGTCCTTTTTGTAAGAAGACAGTCCTAGAGGATGAGGGGCTCTCCCTCCTCCAGCACGACCTTATCTTAACTACTTACCTCTGTCATGACCCTTTTTCCAAATAAGGTCACATTCTGAGGTCCTCGGGGTTAGGACTTCAGTATATGAATTTGGAGATACTGAGGGTTAGGAAATTTGGGGAGAAAAATTCAACCGTAAACAGCCAGAAATCTGGAGTTATTTGTTTTAGGGGCAAACAGCATCTACTTCCTGAAACAAGTACTAGATTCGACCCCAAAACAACAAGTGACACTCGGAATGACTATTTCTTGATGGTTAAGAAGAGATAATTTTGTTCAGTATATGATGCATTTTAGGAAAATTTCTATTAAAAATGACTAATGTGAAAGAAGCTGGGGCTCAAAGCCCAGTCATGTGGACCCACCTTTCACCAGGCATGGGAGGACCAGAACAAATGCATGCTGCAAACTGCATCCCCGGGGGGATTCCAACCTAAGCAGACAGTGGCCCAGCATGGCAGCGGATCAGCTGTGTGGTGCTAACCTGGTGCTTTAGGAACACCTAGACCGTGTGCCTGAGACCCTGAGGCCCACGGGGTGTCTGCTGAACCGACTTGCAGGCATTCAGACAGGAGACACGGAAAGCTCTGCTGCTGGGTACAGGTCACCTGGACTAACGGGGGATGTGGACCAGGCTCCAATTAGATGCTGGAAGGAGGATTCTTCCAGGGCACTGGCTTTCAGGAATCGCTCCTCTCCGGGGAGCCTGTTAACATCGCTGGCTAGGAATTGTTGATACTGTGCGGCAGGACTGGAAACAAACAGCACTTGTTGTCTGCATCACCTGATCTGGCATTTACATCTGGGTCAGAGGCAGTCGTGGGCAGAGCACTTGGAGAATCAGCAGGAAAACCTGGGTGTGAGGCCCAGCTCTCCAACTTCCTAGCAGATTGAGCCGGCAAGCACCTCAACTCTGTGTCAGTGTTCTAATCTGCAAAACAGTGATGACTTCCACACGGGATGATTGTAAATATCAGATGGGACAATAGTGCCAAAGTACCTTCAACACTTTAAGTTGTGAAATAGACATGCTGTGTAGAGTTGGTGACCTTACAACCCAGATTTCTTTAAGGCTCTGATGCACCCGTTGCCAGCTGTTGTAGGTGTTGACTTCTAACAGCTCACCCTTGCATCCTGTCTGGGGGATGGCCTTGCCTGGCAGTAGCTGCTTTGCCCAGAAATGCCTGGAAAGTGTGGCCAAACTCCCCAGAAGTGAGCCACGGCCAATGACTGACCCACGTGGGGTGTAACTGCCCCGCCCCCCGCCTCTGCTAGGACAGCCTCCCTGGGGCGACTCAAGCTTCAGACCTCCCTGTGGGGTGCCGTGGAGGCTAGACTCCTCCAAACCACTTCTTTGTCTAGCTTCTCCCCCTTCCACATGCCACATTCCTCACTGCCTGACAGGTTTCTCCTGAGACTAGCCCCTCTTTAAACTACTCACACAAGGGTCTCCCTCAGGCTCTATTTCTGGGGAACCTGACCTAAGACAAGGTCCTGTGCAAGAGTCTCTGGTTGGTGTTTCCATCTTGCATTATTTTCTCTTTCAGGGACGACATCATATCTGATTTGACTCCCAGACCTCTGCTCTAATTGTTTACTCTGCCCTGAAAGTTCTTCCCGCAGATCAGCAGCTGGCTGGCTCCTTCTTGTCATTCAGATCTCAGCTTAAATGTCACCTGCATAGAGAAGCCTTCGGAGCTACACGATGTAAAGTGGCCATTTAAATTCCCTGCACAGCTCTGAGCACACTCGGCTTCTTGTGCATCTCTGGGTTTATTATCGCACTCGTCTCCCTTCCCCCCCTGTAAGTGAGCTTCAGTTTTCATCTCTGCGACAGCACATTTGCGCTGAACAGTCTCCGAGGGCCCTTCTTGCTTTGGCGTTCCACTTTCTACGCAATGGGATCAAATACGAGGCAGTTAACATTCCAGTAAAAACAGCAGACAAGTGATAGCATGACAACTCCATGGTTACCTGACCACATGACCCAGCAGAGACGCCTTCCCTCTTCGGGTCTGTTTCCTCACCTGTGACCCAGAGGAAGGGCAAGGGGACCACCTGCTCTCAGTCCCATATTCCTGATGACGTTTAACATCTATTGTTTCTGGTACCCGAGAACGCACCGCTCCTGCAGAATTGCTTGTGTCAAATCTTCTTTGTTTTCTGTGCTCTCTTTAAAGCAGTTGCAGTGGCCTGACACAAGGACACAGAAATGCCTTTTTATTATTTTGGTGAGTACGCCTGGCTTTGTTTTATTACCGTTAGCCTTGCGTCCCTCAAACGTCAGCCCTTCCAGTCACAGATGCTGAAAAGGAACCTGTTTCTCCCTGCCGCCCACAGGCTCAGAAGAGACATGTTCCCCATAGCAAGGAGCTCAGTCCACACAGAGGCTCAAGCGACTACAGCGCATTGCACTCATTCACTCACTGCTGCATTAATTTATACATTTATTCTGCAAATATTTAGTGAGTGCCTATTATCTAAACTCTGAGGACACAACAGTCAACAAAAGTGCCTGTCTTCATGGAGCACACATTCTTGTGTCACCTGCTATCACGGATGCATTTCATGGTGCTCTCAAGCACTGAAGAGAGAGCAAACAGCTCTCTGTCCAGACAGATCTTGGAAGCCTTTCCTGAGGAGGGAACATTTGGGCTGGGTTTTGAGGAATGAATAGGAGTTACCCAGGCAAGGAAGGGGTGGTAGGGGATTGTGGTGGCTGGGCTGGAAAGCCAGTGGCAGGGAGGGCTAGGGGAAGTGGCTAGAGAGGTGGGCAGGGCAGACCAGATCTCAAAGGCCTTGTGAATCAGGTCAAATAGTTGCAGTTGATCTGGAAGGTTATGGGGAGCCACTGAAGGGTTTTGTGCAAGAGAGAGAGACATGATTCAAGCTGTGTGTTAGCAGTCTGGCAGCGTGGCTAAGTGTGTTAGTTCCCTAGAGCAGCCGTAACAAATCTCCAGAAACTGGGTGACTTATGACAACAGAAATGCATTCTCTCACAGTTGCGGAGGCTGGAAGTCCGAGATGAAGACGTCAGCAAGGTCGGCTCCCCCTGGAGGGCGCTGACGGCGAGTCTGCTCCCCCCTCCTCTCCCAGCTTCTGGAGGCGACGGCGATCATGCACGTTCTGAGGCTGGCGGACCATCACTCCCGGCTCCGCCTCAGCTGTCACACGGCCTTCTCCCTGTGCGTCTGTCTTCATGCGCCGTTCCCCTCTACACGCCCCTCCCCCTTTCTTATAAGGACACCAGTCACATTGGATTAGGGCCCGCCCAGCGTGACTTCATCTTAACTAATTTCCTCTGCAGGGACCCTGTTTCCAAATAAGGTCACACTCGGAGGTCCTGGGGGTTAAGACTTCAGCGTATCTTTCGAGGGACACAGTTCAACCCATAACACTAAACTGCTTGCCTAAGATCACACAGCCAGCACAAGTGTACGCTGCAGGGGGTGGGTGGGACACGGAGACCGAGGTCCCACTTATAACTGCTCCGAGCGTGAGCCGGTGAGGGACTGGCCGGCAGGGGGTTTGGGGTGTTTCCGTCGCGCTTCGTATGGGATTGAAAACCATCAACTGTTCATGACAAGGAATGGAGGAAATGGCTGATGGAGCTATGGGAGGCTAAATCCCACCTTCTGGTCAGCCCTGGGGACCATGCCACCTCCCCAGTGGACGGCTCCTCCCCTTGGGTAAAGCTTGTTGCCACTGGGAGCAACTAGAAAAGCATCTCTGCGCTTTTAGGTTCTAAACTGTTCGGAACGCAGGCGAGGACGGCCACGCCCGCTCGGATGAGCCACGCCGATGGCCACGCCCACTTGGATGGCATCCAGTGGGGCTGCCCGTACCTCATGAACCGCTCCCCCAGCAGAACCCATGCAAACAGCCCTGGGCTCGACTTGAAGATTCTCCTCCGACAACAGAGTGGGGCAACTCAGAGCCTAGGGGCCGCTAGCTACATCTCCAGCGTCCTGAAGATCTGGGTCCAGAGGCAGCTCGGTAACTTCAATCCTGCTTGCTCCTCTGTGGATGGAGATGATGCTACTACACCAGCCTCTGGAAGGCTGGTGTGGAGAGGCTAGCAGGAAGGCACAGCTCCTGGTTAGGAAGGCCTAGCCTCCCACTTCGGGAGGGTCTCCCACAGTGCCCCCTGTGAGGGAGGAAGGCCCCCCGGGCCTGCCAGCCAGATTCAACAGATCCAGAGGGCCCTTGCTGCCAAGTGCCTCTGTCCGGCTCCTTGTAGGGAGTGAACAAAACATCAGATACAGGACAGTGTTCTGTAAACCTGAAAGCACTCGCTGGATGTCTGTACTCTCGGTGATTGTAGACAGCGCTCAGGTTCTCCCACAGGGAGGGGCCAGCCCAGCAGCCTCAGTGCCCAGGCCAGCTCCTGGAAGCCGCAGCCTTCTGGCTTTGTCGCATCCACAGGGACTCCTGGCACTGGAAAAGAATATTAAACTGGCTTCAGAGTGGCAGGCTTTTAAGAGGCTTTTTCCTTCCTTTTCCAATCTCCTTTTTCATTACCGAGTGCCTCTTCGGCAATGAAATTGCAACCTGCAAATCGTTGTATCAGGAGGTGGCCTGTGGAGAGATGAGATGCTGCCTGAGGCTGAGCCATCCTTGGACCTGGGAAGGAAGGGCTTGTTTAGAGCATAAATATTCTGGTGCCCAGTAGCTCCCAGTTCTGGTAAGCAATCTCTTTCCAGCACCTTCCGTGGCCAGGACTCTGCACCGACATGTCTGCTTGTCTCCCTGTCACTCTGCCTCTTTGAATGGGGGTTTCGTAGAATAGGCTTTCCTTCGAGGGCCTTCTTTGAGGTCCCTAGATCATTCTCTGGGGCCGCTCGCAGCCAACCTTCAACCATGTGGTTGGGACAATCTTCCCCCAGATGCAACAACCCTGGGAGACAAACAGGGCAAAGTAGGGACCTCCCTTTAAGGAGGAAGAACTCAAGGGTCTATCTGGGGAAAACTTCGGGCCCAAGGCAGGTTTCCAAGGAGAAAAATTTTCTGAGTCTCTGTGTTCCATGTCGGAAAGCAGAGGGGTCTGGGTCGCCCCCCTCCTCCCGCTCCTCCGTGGGGGGCGTGGCATCTCCTGTGGTCTGGGCTGGTGCTCTGTGACTTCTGCCTTCCCTCCTCACCCTGGAATATACCGCGGAGCCTGTCTGGAGTTGGTAGGGATTTTTACTGCCAGTATCAGAGGGAACTGTTGTAGATTCTTCTCTTTTCTTCCACCAGTCCCAAATTGGGAGAAAAAATCCTTTCCTCCTCTGAACTCTCACAGCTCGTGATTCTCGTATTCATTCATGCCTTCATTCATTCACGCACTCATTCATTCCATACAGTCAACAAATATTAATGAGCACCTACTCAGCGCCAGGCATGTTCTAGACATTGAAGAGCCTGCTGTAAGCAGAAGAGAGTGAAATTTCTGGCTCACAGAGCTAACAGTTCACAAGTATGTGGTGAGCATCCTCCACATGCTGGGCACGAGGTAGACGCCGGCCCCTTCCTTCTGGCAAGAAGCTTGGCCTGTGGAAGCCAACAGCCAGGTTTCAAATCTATGCTCAACTCCTTATAAGCCGGGTGAGCTCTGACCACATGTCAGAACCTCTCAGAGCCTCCGTTTCTCTGAATAAACTGAGGGCGATATCCTCCCTCAGAGGGTTATTATGAGATCAAAAGAAATGAAGCATGAAAAGCACACCAGAGTCATGGGCGCATAACAAATTCCAATGAACATTCGTCATTATTTCAGTTGCTACTGCTATTGTTAAACATTATAGCTATGAGAGGATGTGGATGCCCTCCCTCCGCCTGATCGGGTGGGCCCATCACTTCATAAATGCGCATCTCCAGAGTCAAGGGAGTTTGCAACAAAAACGTGGGTAAAATAATACGGAAACAATTCAAACAAGGAAAAGAAGAAAAGACACAACTTTAAAAAAACACAATGACTTTGTGGGAGAGGAGAGAGGAAAATAACGGAAAGGCTGTTTCTGTAACTGATTATCAACTGGCCTCACCATGACCAGGGTAGAAAGAGGCCAGGCAAAGAGCAGGCCAGGCTCTGATGTTCTAAAAGGAAGGAGATGCAGTCTCATGGGTGATAGATGCTTCTGACTTTGGGATCAGAGAGGGATGGGTCTCACAACTCTTTCTATGAGACCCGCCTGTAACATATGGGATGATGTCTTTCAAAGCATTTGCACCAAAAAAACTCCCGTTGGAAAGTTGAGGGAACCCGTTTAACCACCTCTGCTCCCCTGGGTGTGTAACTGATGGAGAATCCACACACAAGGGGCCAGGTGAGATTCCGACTCAGTGTCGTCATTGATGAAGCCATATTGAGAAGGTCCCCCAAGCTACTCTTACCATCATAGATAGTCTGGAGCAAGACAGATCTCTCCCACTCAGGGAATATGGACCTGGGGGTCATCTCAGAGAGGCAGCCTGGGCCTCAAAGACCCCACAGCAGGCAGGACTTGGGCCAGAGTGGCCAGTAGGTTATTGATCCTAGGCCTTACACTCACTGTGACACTCAAATTTATACCTTCAAGGTTATACAGTGACAAGGTGTATTAATCAGCTCAGGCTGCCAGGACAAAGTACCACAGTCTAGAGGGCTTGAACAGCAGGAATTTATCTTCTCACAGTCACAGAGGCTGGAAGTTTGAGATCAAGGCGTTGGCAAGGTTGGTTTCTTCCGAGGCCTTGCTCCTTGGCTTGCAGACGGCCGTCTTCTCCCTGTGTCCTCACGTGATCATCCCTCTGTGCCTGTTTGTGTCCTCATCCCCTCTTCTTATAAGAACCCCAGTCAGATTGGATTCGGGCCCATCCTGGGGACCTCATTTTGACTTAATTTCCTCTCTAGAGGCCCTCTCTCCAAACACAGTCACATTATGAGGTCCTGAGGTTTGAAGCTTCAAGATACAAATTTGGGGGAGCGTAATTCAGCCCATAACACAGAGATAAGCAGATGGTCACAGAGATATTCTCAGAGAATGTGAAAGATGTTCGTCGTGATGCATCCTTTTTTAAACTAATTGATTTATTCTTTTGCATATGTGGCACATGCATATGGCACAAATTTTAAGTGGTACAAAAGAATATGGAGAGAAGCATAATTCTCCTTCCTGATCCCAGGGCCCACGGTAACCATGTTATCCGTGTTTTGTGGGTGGCCATCCAGAGATGGTCTGTGCAGACACACACACACACACACACAAACACACACACTTTAACTCTGCTCTGCGCTTAGCTCTTTCCAATTAAAAATAGATCTTCAGGGGCACCTTCATTTTTGAGAAGAAGGAGCAGACGTGCTTTTCCCTATTCATCCTGCTAGGTACAGCTAAAAACTCTAGACATTGTAGATAAAACAAACAGATGAAGACTCTGCAAGGTGGAAAGAAGCAGCCAACTGGCCAGGGAACGTAGGACCCAAGGAATGACATGGCGGTGAGTTCCCTGGTTTTTCATATATCTCAGACTTGGATCAGAAGAAGCTAGCACACTGCCACTGTATCTTTGGCTTTCGAGGCATTGGTTTCTTAAATGTATACATTTAGGACACAGCATATGTTTGGTGACTACGTGGTTTTTGACTATGTGATTAATTTTTTGAAGTATCTCAATAAATCTAGAGAAGTTTCCCATCCCCGTTATCCTCTGAGATGCCCTGCTGGAAAATGGTGTGAGAAGAGAACAGAAAACACAAGGGGCTGAGGCTTAAGAATCAGCCCCTAAATACAAGTCCTGTGCAACTGGAAAAGGTTCCCCAACGAATGCAGGTTCCAACTAACCTCCTGATAGAAGGGACGGCTCCAGACAGCTGGAACTTCCTGTTCTGCGTTAGTCCCTTCTCGGCACCTAGAACTGAATGTGGCACGTGGTTGGTGCTCAGTGAATCTGTGCACATGAATATGATGCCTCTGGGGGAGAACTGACTCCAGGCTGGGAGATTAAGCGGAGCGCCCCCCAGCGCTTCCACAGAGAGGGGACTGCGGGCTGAACTTCCTCCTTGTCTATGGGAGGCCCTCGTGATAAGTCCTGGTGGGTTCAGGGCAGTTTTCTAGTGTGTATATGGAGAAAGTCAAAGCCAGGATTGGAATAGGTCTGATTACATGGCTGGTTGATGATCTCACTGAGGGGAGATTAAGCCTGGAGGTCACAGGTTTTGAGGAAGTGGTGCATAATGCTGGCAAAAACTCAGCTCTGGACTCAGAGATATCTTCCTAGCCAGGTGACCTTTGCCTCTGTCACTCAACCTCTCTGTGTCTGCATCTGCTCTTTCGAAAAAGAAAAAGAAAGATATCAATTCAATCTGCCTTCTCAGGTTATGGTGAAAATTAATCTCCTTTATGTAAACTTAGTAGTCACTCAATAAATGCTTGTCCAATAATTTAATGAAACAGATGAGGAATATTTTTCATTTAGGTACTGATCTGAAAGGGCATGGCTGTGGAAGCAGATATTGACCTCAGTTGATATCATATCTGCCATTTCTTCACTGATCCATCGGGATGATTCGAATGGCATCAAACTGGCCTGAAAAATGAGAAAATCGATTAGCTGACCAGACAGGAAGTCCAGAAGGAAGGCAGGCTCAGGGGTGGTTGGCTCAGCAGCCCAACAACGTCACAGGAGACCCAGCCTCTTCCACTTCTCTGCTCAACACTGGCTCCGCTCTAAGGGGTGCTCCTTCATCCTCAAAAGACGGCTGCCAGCCCAGGCTGGGACCACAAGCTGGGCAACAGCACCAGCTCTGGAGAATCTGACCTCACACAAGCCACGTGCCCACCTGTGGACCAACGGCTTTGTCCTTGAACACCACACGCTGCTTGGCTTAGAGGTAATGAAACTGAACTCTGGATCCAGGGACGTGGCCACCTTCCCCCGAGACACGTGGGGACAGAGGGTTACCTGGGTAAAATTGTGGTTCTATCAGGAAGGAGGAAGGTGCAAACGGATGCTGAGTAGATGCCTAAAAGTTTAACCAACTGTCACCGTGAGCAACTTTAATTTCACCTCCCTGAGATTCGGTTTCCCCATTTGTAAAACAGAGAGTGAATCGATCCTACAATCTCTCAAGGCGATTTTGTCATGATTGCATGAGGTCATAATAGAAAGCATTTTTGCCCTGGACCTGGGGTGTAGAAGGTGGTGAATAAAAGAATAGATATTTTTGTTATTATTTAGAATACTGAATTATAGCTTCCAGAGCTCTTGGACTTCTTAATTTTCCACATGGAGAAATAGAGGCTCAGAGAGACTGAGTAAGTGTATGTAGGCTGCACAGCTGGTAGAATGCAACTGACACCAGTCTTGGACTGGTTCTTGGGGCCATGAGTCATGTCCTCCAGCTCCTGTTCCTTTCAAGGACCCCAGGAGGGGTCCGAAAGGTGGGAGAGGGCTGCTGAAGGAGGCAGGGAAGCCACAAGGATGCCATTTCCTGTTAGGTCCCACAGAAGGTCCAGTGAGCTGGAGGCACCAATGGCCTGGCTCAGCAGCTCCTAGCATCTTGGCGCCAGAAGTGCCAGGCTGCCCAGACCTGCTTACTCAGATTGGCATCCCAGCCCTTCCAACGCCAGCCAGGGAAGAAAAACTTCACACAAGCATCTCGCTGCCGCCCTCGCGTCTGCCGGGAAGTGGCCCCTGGGGAGCAGACTCCAATAAGCCACCTTCGGAAAGTACACGCTGGCAATGGGGGAGAGGCCCCTGTGCCTCGGGAGGACATGCTGACGCCGGGCTTCCTCTGGCAGCAAGAGCGTCACCGGACACCCCTGCCAGAGGGAGCTGAAGTCGGCTAATTCGATTCCCTTCTGGCGGCCGGATGCCCATTTCGGCCAAGCCTGCAGTTTCAAGGATTTGATCCCTCACTGATACCTGCAACTTTTCCATCATCCGCGGTAATCTCAGCCTGGGTTTGCCATCAGCAAACGCTGAGCTGTGCCCAGGTGAAAGAAGAACATGGGAACTCGAGTCTCAGACTTGGGTCAAATCCTCGTTCTGCTCCATCCTACTGTGTGACCTCCGGCACGTCCCTTAACCTTCCTGAGCCTCAGTTTCCTTATCTCTACAATGAGAATAATAGCTATCTACTCTAGGTGTTGCTACAGGCTGAATAGTGTGCCCCCCAAATTCCTAACCTCTGTGGAAACCCTAACCTCTAAGGTAACGGTATTTGGAGGTGGGGCCTTTGGGAGACCACTGGGTTTGGGTGAGGTCATGACAGTGGCCCTCATCATGGGATTAGTGCATCGTAAGAACAGACGTCAGAAAGAAGCTTGCTGTCTCTCTCTCTCCCTCTGTCGCTGCACCATGTGGGGACAGGCGGGCCTTCACCAGAGCCCGACTGTGCCGGCACCTGCTCTCTGCACTTCCAGGCTCCAGGACCGTGAGAAATAACTTTTAGGTGTCTAGGCCACGCAGCCTGTGGTGTGTTGTTACGGCAGCAGGAGCAGACTAAGACCGATGCATACGGATGCTCCCTGACTTATAATGGCTTGACTCAGGACTTTTTGACTTTACAGTGATGCCAAAGTGATACACATCCAGTATAAGTCGTACCTGGAATTTTTATCTTTCCCCAGGCTGGCAACATGCAGTCCCATCCCCTCTGGGAATGTTGGGCAGCGGCAGCGAGCGCAGCTGCCAGTCTGCCCCGCAACCTTCTTACAGCGATGGCAGAAGTGCCAGAGAGCAAGCAGTAGGCTGAATGGCTGATCAGATGGGCCGCATCACCAGTGGATGCTTTAAAAGCAAAGGAAGCCAGGCTCCGCCCTCTCTCCCAGCTCCGTGGACCCTGCCTGTCTTCAGGGGAGCTTTGGCTGGTCTCCCTTCCCATCCTGCCCTCAGGGAGTCCCTGGAACAGACCCTGAGAGCTAAGCCTCCGTGCACCCAGTTCCAGCCATGCCACCTGGGACCCACCAGCTCTCTAATCAGGGACACCTGGGCCTCACAGCTGTCTAGTCTTTGCTGTGTCAATGCCAACTTCATGGAAGCAAATGGCCAGGCCAGACCACCTTGTCACTAATGAAGAAAAGTGGCAGAGAAATCAAAGCCACACACTTGGGCAGAGATCCCAGAAGAGTCATCCGTCCACCTGTGCAGCCCCAGGAATCATCCCACCATTATTATTAAACACCTCCCGCATGAGGTTAGCAGCAGAGACATGTGTGCAAAGGACTCTGTGCCCTGCCCCAGGAGCTCTCGATCAATAGGGCATCATCTAAGCTTTCGCGCAGTCATTCATCAAACATGCCTGGCCCGTCTCCTCTGTGCTGATGACCCAGCCAGCTGAAGCCAAGCGAGGCAGTAGTGAGGGCAAGTTCTGGGGTCACATGGGCTGGGCCACAGCTCAGTTCTGCCATGATGGCCCTCAATTTCACATCAGTGAAATGAGGACAGTACAGTGCCTGCCGCTGGAGGTCCTGGTTGGGGTTGGTGGCTTGAACTGCCTATTCAGCCCCTTTCCCTCCAAGATTCCTGCCCGTGGAGTTTGCACACAGGGCACTGAGTCAAAGGAGTCCATCTTCACAAGGCGCCAGGCTTCTTGGTAAACTTTGGGAGAAAGTAGTTCAGTTCTCAGGTCAAAGTGCAAATCTTCCCAGTGAGCTGGAGATGGCAGGGCCTGGAGTTGGCCCTCCTAGTCCGCCTGCCTGGTTGCTGGTAGAGAAGTCGGGACCAAGAGGGCAGAGCCCTGGATTTCTGCACCTGGAGCAGGAAAGCAGGTGTTCTTATTTTAGGCAGACCGTGTGGCCTTGAACAAGTTACTTAACCTCTCTGAGCCTCAGCTTTCTCATCACCAAAAGGAAGGTAATTATACGGGCCTCGCTGGTGGTTGTGAAGACAAAAACAAGAGATGCTGTTTGTAGTGGTCCTTTGCCCCGTGCCTCCCGCAGCCAGGTGCTCAGCAATTCCTCCAGCCCTCTCTCTCCGGAGATGAAGTCAGAGCTGCAGACTCTGCCCCAGGCTGGGGAAGAGGGCTGCTCTCGGAGCTCTCCTCCTCCTGGGCCCCTCCACCTCTCCCGCCATGCCCCAGTTCTGACCCTGTTCTTGCCCCTTCGGGCCTGTTCCCCCTCCTCTGCAGGCTCTAACTGGGGCCCTTCATCTTGCAAACGCTGCAATGAAGCCCTAATGGCCCCGCGGGCTCCCTGGAGAGGGAACATTCACCAAATAAGAACGTGTATTAAGGCTGGGCTGCAGCTCTCATCGCTCACTGGCACCGTCTGCATTTAGCAAATGGGCTTGGGCTCTGCTCACAGCCTTAATCAGAGCCGGGCGGGAAATGCAGCAGGCAGGGCCTTTGGGCAGATGGGCTGGGGCAGGGGGCAAGCTCAGGCAGCTCTCCTACCCTCTGGGTATGTGATCTTGGGGACCTCACCTACGACTCTGCATTTCAGTGTCCCCACTGGGGAATAGGGACACTCACCTCCACTCTGCTGGGTTGATATGAGGTCTCCACCATATGCCTGATAAACCCTTGAGTTATTCCATTGAAAACCCTCAGCATCCAGCGAGATCCTTCGTCCTGACAGTGCCTGAGAGGCTGTGCCAGGCCGCCGGGGTCGTGGAAAGGGCCGGGAGCCAGGAAGCTTGGGTTTGGGCCCCAGTCCTGGGTCTGCAGCCTCTGAGTCAGGATTGAGCTTCTGGGACGGCTGGTCCCTGCCCTTTCCTTCGGGCTGTCTAGTTCTCCAGTCCTTGGGGGAGACCTCTCCCAGGGGCTGAATGCTTCCCAGCCCTACGCAGCCCAGGCCCCAGCACAGCCTGCCTCTGTCTCGCCTTTCGGGTGGTCCCCCGGTCCCTGCCCTGTGTGGGAGCAGACATGGGGATGGCCTCTCCCATCCTCTCCCTGTGCTACAGCAAACAGCGGCTCCCCTCATGGAGCACCCTGCCGCCCCTGGGCACCTGCCAGGTAGCTCTTATTTACTTCTCAGCCCTCAGCCATCTTCCCTGTGCGACAGTCAGCAAATGTACTGTAAGTCTAGGGTCACTCAAATGTCCCCAAGTCCCCCAGCCTTCAGGGAAGTTATTCCTCTCCCTAATGCCACACTTCCTTAGCCTGAGACCGTGCAGGTCAAGATCAAGGGAAGCCGGTCACCAGCCCGGGGCCTGGGGGATGTGGCTGTCCTGCTGGAAGTCCCCACCTCTCACTCTGGCTCTGCTCTGACCTTCTCCCACGACCTCCAGCCAGCTTCGAGCTACTTCTCTGGGGAGCCGCCCCTTCAATTTCTGGTCCAAACATGGCCTGGAAGCACCACAAGCACAGTCGGCTTAAGGCTATTGGATTTCAGACTTTTCTGAGGCTTGAGGACATCCCCCGGGACTTGTTAGCAGAGGGACATCTAAGGATCAATCTCCAGTCCTGCTTGAGCCCGTGCTCCTTGGCCTCGCCTCCATCTGGGGGGAAGGAGCAGGAGCATCCTGCCCTCGGCCACCAGATGAGGGTTCACCTGCCTCCTGCAGAATTCCCCACTTCTCTCACTAGATCCCACAGAAGGAGACATGAGTCCATGGCAGCCGCCTCAGAGGAGTTTAGCACACAGGGTGTTATTGAGAAGTGCCCCTGGGACCAACTCCCGTGGAAGGGAGAGGAAGGAAGCAGGAGTGGGCAGGGGGAGGAGGCAGGCTGCGATGCAGGCCCACGGAGCATCCGTGCCCCCTGAGCCAGGCGGCTCTCTGCAGCTGATGCATCCCTGGGGGGGCTCACAGGGGTGGGCTGTCCGCTGACAGCACATCCAACATTTGGGCAACAAGTCTTTCTGTGAAGCGTCCTGGGTGGTCATCTCCTGGCCCATGAGCTCCCTGCCCACGGCAATGACAGTCTTCAACATTTGTACGCGGCGCACATAACATCTCCATGTAAAGCGCCTACTTTGGGATTGTTCAGGGCTACCACAAAAATACCGGATGAAAAGTGTCTTTCCATCTGCATGACCGAAAGGGCTATCCAATGTGGTGCTTTCGGAACAAAACAAGTTTACCCCGAAGATAGGTTCCAGTTCCACTCCCAGAGCCTCCAAGAGCTGGGAGATCAGGGGTGTTTCTCTCCAAACCTTTGGTTACTCAGGCTAGGTGGGAGGACGGCTGTATCCACATGGACCCTCTTAACCTGCATTCCTGTGCAGGCTGTCTTCTCAGGCCAGCTTCCCCCTCATGTCGGCAGCTGCAGGCTTACGCTCTATTCTCTCACCAGGGCAAAGAGAGAGGATCTTTTTGCCAGGAGTCTACACACCTGTTAAATTTCACTGGCTCTGATTGGTCTGGCCTGGGTCTTGTGCCCACCCTTGAACCAATCCCTATGACTAGAGGCGCATGCAGTGCTCTCATTGGCCAGCCAAGTAGGTGCTATGCCCACCCCTGGCAGAGAGGACAGAGAATGGAGTCAGATCCAGAAAACTAAATTGTGGGTTAAGAATGGGGAGGGGTAGTTTGCCAAAGACATTTGGGGTGCTGTCACCAAAAAGGAGGGAATGGCAGAATGGCTGAACAGGCGGATGCAAGAGGGATCCACTCAGCGGTTGAACGTTCACCCCGTGAAGGCAGCTGTCATGGGGTGGATCCTCAGAACTAGGCGCTCTCCTGGGTCACCCATTACCCAGGCGGGTCCTCCAGGGCCTCCTTCAGGCCTGCCTCAGGCTGCTGTGGCTTGGTTTGTCATCTCCACAGGCATCACTGCTCACTGTGGGCTTCCGGAAGCTCATGCTCCTTCCCGTGAAACCCCAAACCTCAAACCACGGCTCAGTGTTTCTACTGCATCTGCTAGTTTTGGGTGAGGGGATAGGTCCCTGTTTCTGTGGACCTGAGCCACTTCGGGCACTGGCATCCATCCACAGCTCAGGAGTGGATTCAAGGACCCCAATCATGCCCTCAGCAGCAAGGCCCTGTCCCACGCTCAAACAGGTGCCTTCCCCTCTGAGCCTCGGTGTCCTCATTTGCAAGATTAAGTGAATGGCGCTGTGTTCCATCAGCTCTGAGATGCCCCGAGTTGATGTGCCTCCCAGCTGGAGGAGGAGGAAGCTCACATTTAATGAACAGCTACTATGTACCAAGGACTGAGGGTGTTAGCTTTATAGACAGTATCATACGTTTTTCACGGTGACCCTGGGAGAAAGGTATTTTGTCTCCCATTTTGCAGCTGAGAAAACTGAGCCTTAGAACAGTCTAAGCAACCCAGGGCAAGTTATAGAGCCAGCCTTGAACTTGGTGTGTCTGACTCCAGCCAAGTGAGCATGGGTGGCTCAGAGACGGGGCTCTGTCAACCCTTTACTGACTTCTCTCTCCAGTTCCTCCCACTGTCCCCACTAGAGAGAGCTCTTGGAAGAGATGCTAAATGGGAGAGATTTGTACCTCCCATCCTTACAATTGTCCCTGTCCCTCTTTAGTGACAGCCACATTCTTGGCTTTTCCATCTTCCTCCTTGGAAGCAGCCTCGTCTTGCACGTTCTCTCACACTTGCTCTCTTGTTGCCAGCTCTCTCTTTCACAGCGATGCTAATCCAATTCCTGGGTGTTGAGAGAAGAGCAGTCAATGCGAGTGCTGGGAGGAGCCTGAGAAATCTGAGAAGTCTGCTACTGCCCGGCCCTCCTCTTACTCTCAGGGCCTGACACTGAAGTGCTGGAGGGAGAGACCTTCATTACCACACAGCAGGCAAGAGGGAAATGTTTGTTGACTGCTCATTGGCTGAGGACTGGATCCAGGGTACCTTGAACAACCCTCCTCTCTCGATTCAGTGTATGGTGACACAGCTTAATCAGGATCGGTAAGTGGCCAGGCCAGGGTCCACACAGCTAGCATGGCAGATAAGGGACGGCGGGAGGTCTTCCAGCTCCTAGCACACAGCAGTATGTCAGAGATTGCCCGTGAGTCAGTATCATAATCTTCCTCCCCGTCCCCCTGGCCTCTTGGCATTTCAGACACAAGAAAGCCAAAGACAGAGGAAACACAGCCGTAGACTCCTGACTCAGAGAAGCAAAAGTCAACCCCAAGAACACTATAGTCCTTCTTCCTAGCATTCACAGTAATGTTCCTGGATGGACTGTTCACCAAGGGTCTGTATAACAGAGGGGCAATCAGTGTGCCTCCCACATCCAACTTTCCCTTCTGACCTAACCTGATTCACTCACTTTCAACGCAAAAAGAAGTCATGGGAAAGCTTCTCTATATGACTCAAGGATGGCTCGTTTGTGGGCTGGGCCAAGCCAATTAGACCCAATAAGAGGAACTGAGTCACAGAGATCAGATGTGGTCACCATTCAACAAGAGGATTGGCGGGGGGTGGGATGGGGGGGGGGAAGCTGGGGGCGGCAATCCTAGATGGAGTTAGCATCTTGCCAAGATGGACGAATGAGGAGCCAGGATCATGAGTGATTGAGGAGGGTGATCCATTGAGAGGAGAAGAGAAGTGGGCTGTAAGAGAAACCGAGCTAGGGAACCATGAAGCCCCAGGGAGAGAGAGCTGGAGGAAGCCAGAGGCTCCACTGTGCTTCCTGTAGCCCTGTCCCATAAATGTGGAAGGAGCTGAGTACATTCAATGACCCTTTGTTGAGGCTGGTTGGCTGGTTTTCATTGTAACCAAGCAGACTCTACATGGGACAGCCTACCATGCATCAGGCCAAGCCAGGCCATAGCAAAGGCTGTCTCCTTGGCCAAACTTTAGCTAGCTCCTCTGAGCCCTCTTCTCAGCTAGACCTCGACCTTGGGCTCCTGTGTCCATCCTTGCAGACTCCAATTTTAGCAAGGATCCTGCTAAGTCGGTTTAGAGAGAATCACTTCCACCAGAGACAGCTACCAGCCAGGGAGGGGAGGATTCTGATTTATGAGGGTTACGGGCTGGGGCAGAAACAGGGGACCCTACCTAAGCAAAACCTCTCCCCTCCTGGAATACCCCGCCCCTCATTTATTCCACTTGGCAGGCTTCCTCTGCTTCTTGAACACTCGGCTCAGATCTCACCTTCTGCACCAGCCTTCCTCATCCCCCGTTTGGTATGGCTGAGTCTTCTGCCTCCCAAAGCCCCATTCATTTCCGTTCATCACAGTCATTTACCAAGTTGTCATAAACGAGCTGCTTAGGTGTCTATCTTCCCAACTGTCACCAGCATTAGCTCCAAGCAGCCATATGCAGAGAACATTTTGCAAGTTAAAATGACATATTTTTTGTAGTATTTATGCACTTGTTGACTGTTTAACATGTGTAAAACTGTTCTATGGTGTTTAATGTGTTCCTATCTTTTTTTAAATAGCCCTTTAACTTTAGAATAGTTTTAGACTTACAGAAAAGTTGTGACGATAGTACAGAGAGGTCCTATATACACCTTGCCCAGTTTCCCTGATTATTAGCCTCTTACGTAAGTATGAAACATTTGCCACAATTAGCTAATAGGGATGTTGTAATATTAACTCAAGCCCATACTTCATTTTCTTACTTTTCGCTTAATATTCTTTTTCTGTTCCAGGATCCCGTTCAGGATATCCCATCACATTTAGTCGTTATGTCTCTTTAGGTTCCCCTGGTCTGTGACAGTTCCTAGACTTTCCTTGTTTGTTATGATCTTGACAGTTTTGAGGAGTACTGCTCAGGGCTTCTGTACAATGTCCCTCCATTTGGGCTTGTCTGATGTCGTGGCGAACTGGGAAGATTAGTTTTGGGGAAGATGACCACAGAGGTAAAGAGTCATTCTCATCACATGACATTCACGATTCATGCTATTAACATGACTTATCTGTTTGTCCCCCTGTCCAAACTGTCCTCTTTGCAAGGAGGTCACCACATCCATCCCACGCTTCAGAGGTGGGGGTGAAGTTCTACTTCCTGGAGGGTGGAAGGTCTATATAAATTATTTGGAATTTTCTATGTGGGAAGGTTTCACTATTCTCTCCCATTTGTTCATTCAATCATACGTTTGTATCAGTATGGGCTCATGGATATTCATTTTATCCTTGATGTTGTAATCCAATGCTACATTATTTAGTCTGTTGCTCAGGTTGTTGCAGCTTTGATCATTGGGAGCTCTTTCAGTTGGCTTCTGTGTCCCTTTGACACACCACCATCTTGGCGGATTTTGTGAGCACTTCCTTACTTTCTGGAACTATAAGATGCTCCAGGCTCATCTTGTGTATGTCCTGCCCTCGTCCTAGCAACAGCCGTTTCTCCAAGGAGCCCTTATTACTTTCATTGGAGGATAGCATTAGAAACCAAGATCTGGGCGCTAGGTGTGCTTATTGCTACTGGAATATCTCTTGCTTCTTAGACTCTTGTAGCTGATAGAGAAAGGAAGTATATGTGTGAATACTAACCTGTGTATATACTCATATCTATAAACATTTCTACATGTAGCCATCTGCATCTATATTAATCTAAACATGAGTTCATACTGATGTCTCCAACTCTAATCCAGTACCACATGGATCATTCTAGCTTTCTCCCCTTTTTTATCTGTAACCTCCCCCTCCGACCATCAGAAACCTGCCTCCCACCATCCACCATTTATTTACTTCATTGTTTAGTTCCAGTATACTTGCATAGTGGTTTCAGAATTGCTAACACATACACCCGTGGGAAACAACTTTTTCAACTGGAGTACTGTTTCTTATTCATTCATTTTACAAATGTTAATTGAGTACCTGCTCTGTTCCAGAGATGTTCTAGAAAATGAAGAATCCATGGTGATCAAGGCAACAAATTCCCTGCCCGATGGAACTCACGTTATAATTCAGTGCCTATTTACCAAGGGCAGCCAAAGCCAGGCACATTGTGGTGGCTGACCGAGAGCTGGTGAAGGGTTTTTATAGTGAGAGGTGACAGCAACATTAGAAGGGACTGTGGGCAAGAGCAAGATTGGAAGTGAGGGACCAGCTGGGAGGTATGGCAATCATCTTGGCAGAGGGAGCCAAAGACACAGGATAGACATAAGATACAGACGTGACATAAGACACAGGACAGAGGGATCACAAAAGCAGAACTGATGGCATTGTAACTGATTGTATATGGGGTCTGGGGACTGGCGGGAGGCTGTGGTGATGCTGAGAGAGATGCAGGAGTGGGGTTAGGGTGAGATGAGTGAGGCAGCGTCCTGCAAGACAGGGTCAGATCCTGTCTTCATTGACATTTTTGATATTTTGCTCATCTTGTTTTTTTGCATTATTTTTGAATTTTAAAAATATTGTGTTAAAATGGTATTTATCTTGATTACAAGGGTTTTTGGCACTCCTTCATATTTTGTGCTTGGGACAAGTGGCTCACTTGCCTCCCCCTACTCCGGGCCCAGGGCCAGGAAGAGAATTAATCAAAATAGCCCCCGTTTGAATCACACCTTGGCATTTCAAGCCATCTCCCCCCCTCCCCCCACACACACACATTCTTGTTTAAGCTTCATAATCACATTCTAAAGGACTCGTTTTAGGAAACTGAGGCTGTGAGGAGTTACGTGAATGTGTCAAAGTCACAGGCTTTATTAGTGCAAGAACCCTTACTTGAGCACAGATCCTCCAATTTTGAGTTCAAGGTGCTTTCATAAGAAGAGAAAGGACAGCTTGGGGAGGAAAGATAGTGAATTCTGTTAGAGCCTTTGTTTCATGGAAAAGCTGGGCATGAGGCTAAAGAACTCCAAACGAAAGTTGAAAATAAAAATCGTGATCTTGGGAGAGAAGTCAAAACTAGACGGAGCTTTGGGTTCCTTCTCTTAGAGACAACCTGACGAGGAATGACAGATTCGTAAGAAGGGAAGGGTAGGCAGAAGAGAGCAGAGTCCCAGGACTGACCCCTGGGGGACTCCGACTTTTAGGACACCAGAAATGATCAGAGAGTTGCAGGGGGCTAGGGGAGTAGAGATTCGTGGAAATCAGGGAAGGAGATGATTTCAAGAAGTTAAAATGAACCCCCAGGTCACCACTGTCAACAGACAAAGAGGAAGAAGATGCAGAAAAGATCTTTGCGTTTCACTGTTCCCATGATGCAGGCGACTCACCAGCACTCAGCTGTTGTAAGATGGCGCGTAGCCTACTGCTCCTTAATTACACAATTTCATTAAGTACCTTTTTATCCCTCACCAGTTTGGTTTGGCCATCAGGTGTCCTCCAGGATGCTTGGTTGAAACAACGTGGTGTGCTATGGAAATGCACACTTTGCGGAGCTGTTTCCCACTGCGTCCACCCTAGCGTATTCGCAGCTTCAAAGGCGTGTCAATATTCTCAGCTCGGACACATCTCGCCACTTGACCTAAGGCTGTTGCCTACCCCGAAATTCAGATAGATTACACTCCTCCCCATGTTCCTCCTTCAGTCGGTGTGCTGTACTGGAAACAAAAGAACCATTTCAAAATGCAAGAAACACAACATGCAAATTAGTGCCCGAATAACTTGTGGGTAATCATTTCAGAACCAATGCTGCTTAGAATACCAATGCCCTGTGTAAGGAGGTTTGCATGAGGAAATTCATCTCCGGTGGCCCTGTCCTGGTTTGGCCAAAAGAGGATGGGTGAGTCAAAGGAAGCCACTAACACGGAGATCTGAGCCTTCCCCTAAAGATTCTCCAAGAAAATACCCCTGGTCTACAGATTTATTTTATGAACTGAATGGAATTCCCACTTCCCAAGGGCACCAATGAGGTCTCGTCCCATCAATGGTTATGGCGGCCATCTGCTAACCCCACACTACTTTCCAAGCAGTACGCTGGGTGTCTTCATAATGTCTGCCTCATTTAGTCCTGCATGGAAAACGCTATCTTCTCTGTTTCACAGATGAGTAAACTGAGTCTTCAAGCTGTCAAGTGGAATAAAGTTTCAATCTCAAATAGCCCTATTCAGAATTCCTTATCCTTGTGCGGCCTTTCTCTGAACAGAGCTTTGCTTTATGCTATTTTGTTAATTTCCTAGGTTTAGAGGGGGCAATTGAGGGTGATGGAAAGCAATTAGACAGGGAGTTGGGACAGTTGGGTTCTGGCACCAATGTGGACTTCCTTACTGGCCCTGGGGGAGTCATTTCATCTCCAGGGCCTCGTTTTCTTCCTTTGTGAAAATGAGAGGATTGGTTCATTGCAATGTGACCCCTCCCTACTTACGATCCTCCCAGGGCCTGGCACGATAGAGTTTTAAGTTCCTTGGTAGCCTTGCTGCTTCCCACTTTCCGCCACTCCCCAACACACACTCACCCCTGCTGTAGCCGTGACACAGATGCCAGGTCCCTTGATGCCCCTGTGCCTTTGCATGTGCTGCTGCTTCTGTTAGGGGCCTTCCAGGTTTTATAACAGCCAGCTCTTCTTCATCCATTGAACCCCAGATCAAATGTCCCTTCCCTCTGCAGCCTTCTCTGATCCGTCAAGGCAGGTCTAAGACTCCTCCACCCTCTTGTATTGTTAAGAATCCGGACCACAGCTCCCTCTATCTCTCGGAAATGTTGGGTCACTTGGCTCTTCTCCATGACCCAGTCGAGGAGAGGGGCTGTATCTGGGTCACCTTGACATTCCCAGTCTCAGGCACAGTGCTGAGCACATACTAAGTGCTTGCTGGATGGTGACGTAGCAGATGCTTTTCCAAGGTGAACCTTAGCTCTGGAATCCTAGGATGGTACGAATTTAACTGAGTTCCCAACAGGGCAGAGGATGCTAAAATCAGAGATAATTGGACCTTTCCCATCTATTTCTGTCTCTCAGCATCATTCGCGCTCACTGCTGCACTCCAGCTCCCCGTCAGCTGACAAGCCACCTCAGGAGCTTGAACGCACGTTGGTCGTAGCTGGGATTCCTTTCTGCAACTCCAAGCCCCCCTCAGCCTGCGTTGGAACATGGTAGGGCCTGAAGTCTTTGTGGCTAGGAAGATAATTTTAATTTGGAGCCCCCCTGCCCCTAAATTCCACCCTTTTGGGAATCCATGGTGTCTGAAATCACACCAAGAACACCCTGAGGTGAAGGAATTCTCTGTTAAATGGACGTCACGTGCAAAAACATCAGAGCCATTAGCTATCCTTCAGAAGTGTTTTGACTCATCTAATCATCTATTTGTTTACTTATTTATTCATCTGTTCATTCGCTGAAGAGTTCCCATAAACTGGGTACCAATCCTTTTAACTTCACTCCTGAAAAGATGCAACTGTTTACTTCCTGTACAGATGGTTAGTAATTCACACACAAAAAAAGAATAATCATAGTAGTAGCAAATATTACATAGTTCTTATTATTTACCAGGCACTGGATTAAGAGCTTTACTTGTATATGTTAATGTATTTGACCTTCACAATAACCTCACTAGATGGGTATCATTTTTTTATCATCTTTATTTTGCAAATGTGAAAACATGGGCAGGGAAGACTGTTAACTTGCTCAGGGCCCTACACGTGGCAAGTGGCAGAACTGGGATAAGACCACGACATACTGCTAACACCTCCCCTGGACCCTTAGGATGGGGAGGGACCCCAATGGTCAGTCATTTCCCCAGGGATCTGGGCAGAGTGAAAGGAGCATCAGACGGGGAGACAGGACTCTTGGCTTCTCACTCAGAGCTGTGCATCAGGCCGGTGTGTCACCTGGACAAAGCACTCAGCCCGTTGGATACCTGTTTGGTTTCTTTTTAAATTTGTTTTATATTTAAAAAGAGAGTTGGATTAGGATATGACTAATGAAGCTGGAAGGGCTCTCCAACCTCTACAATTCTGCAAATTAGATTTTTTCTCCCAAGATTATTATCAAGGTGACGGAGGTTTAATGGCTGAAATCGACATCAGCAGAGGATAAACTGTGCTCTGGGCGGGTGATTCTCAGGGGACCTGGCATCTTGTTTCCAGGGCTGTAATGAAGATGTCACCTGTGGCTCTGACCCCCAATTAACGCGTTTCCAGGTGGGTGTTGGGAGCAGAGGCTCGAGGCCACATCCTTGCGTGAGCCTGCCCAAGCTGCACATGCTCCATTTTGACATGGTGTTTCCTGCATCCTTGGCCCCCACTTCCAAATGGTGGCACTCACACTGGGTAGAATGCAAGGGTGGCCGGAGAGTCTTGCATGGGGCAGAAGTGATGCTGGCCAGTGGAATTGCCAGAAGCTAATAGGTGCACAGAAGCATAATGAACATTTTGTCATTTTTCAGACCGAGTGGCAAGGCGTCAGGAAATTCAGGGTTGAGTACAGGGTCTTCACCCATCCCAGCGCTGCCCCAGAAAGGCTGTGTGTGAGAGGGAGGAAAAATCACAGGCCTTCAAGACAGACACGTGAGTTTTGCTCCCTCTCATTGGCTGTGTATCCACGGGCCAGTTATCAGCCTCCATGGGCCCCACTTTCCTCATCTGTAAAGTGGAGAATTCTCTCCGCCTGTCTGGGTGGCAACAGTTAGAGGTCATGTTAGTCAAACTCTCAGATAAGTGCACAGATGCTCAATAAAGTGCAATTATATGACAACTGCAGCTGCCAAAAGTCATCCTATTTGGCTGACGTAGAGGTCGTGTGAAGGAGAATTGGAAGATGGGGTTGAAAACAAAATTGGGGGCACTTCATTCATTTATTCACTCATTTAATACTTACTTTTCAGGTCCTGACCACGTGCCAGGTGCTGTATGGACAGGGCACAGGTCCACGTATATAACAGACACAGTCCTTGCCCTCAGCCACTTTTTTTAAAGAAAACTCTTCATATTAAGGACATCCTCTTCTATTTCTATTTTGCTAAGTTTTTTTCTTTAAATCATAAATAGCTAGGAAATTTTATTGAATGCTTTTTATCACCTATTAAGATGAATATATGTTTTCTCCTTTAACATTTTAAACTAAATTCTTAGATATGAAATTATTGGGGTAAAGAGATTAAATATTATAATGTTGAGACATTTTTCTAAATTGTCCTTTAGAAAGGTTTGGCCAACTTTTTATCCCCCCACCCCCATGACAGTACATAAGCATGCCACCTTTAAGACGGTATTAGTCACACAGTTAGTTATTGGGGAAATGGGGAGGGGGCTGGGGAAGCTGGGGAGAGCCACCAGATGCTGACTCAGGGCTGATTCTGTGAAGGAGGAGGGGAAGAAAGGAGAGTTAGGTTGGCAGAAGGTAAGACTGCAAGAAAGTTCTAAGCAAGTTTCAGCCAGGCCAACGGGAGTCCTCAAGTCAAAGTCACCCTCAGAGGAGTTCCTTCGCTCAGGAAGGGGCTGCAGGAGCACCCCTGTCTGCTCTGTCCTGGGCTGTGAGAGCCCGTGGGAAGCGTGGTCTAGGGGCTAATGAGCTGGTGAATTCGGAGCACAGCTGGGGCCGTCCATCACTTACCCGCAGTGGGAGAGCCGAGTATGCATTCTTCTGGCTGCCATGGGCTGTTTGTTTCATTATAATAATTTGTTGGAGTTCCTATAGATTATGGATAATAACCATTGTAAGAATTGCCAGTATTTTCCCCAGTTTATTGCCTATCTTATGGCTTGGTGGAGAGAGAACAGAAGATTGTCATAAAGGAAGGAAATTTTAAGTATTTAGACAGAAAAATCCAACCATTTTCTAAGTGGTTATTGGCTTTTTTTTTTTTTTGGTGTGCTTAGGAGTGCTTTTTTTTGCCCCAAAATTTAAAAGATATTCACTCGTAAGCATGGACTAAACCATATTCAACTGAATTGCACTGCCAGTTTGCAGGAAATGCACTGCATGTTCAGTGACACCACACCATGCAGTCGGTGGAATCCAGACTGTGGCAAACGGCAGGGCCAGCCACCCGGACTCTTCAACAGAGACGCTGCAAGGATGCAGGAAAGGAGTTGAAGGCGGAACCTATGGGCGAGAAGAGACTTGAGAGCCCAGTCAAACAGCCTCAATCGACGGAGCCCTCCCCGCCCCCCACTCCCCCAAAAACAGGACAAAAAGGAAAGTTTAAAAACTGATTGAATATTTGCTGAGAAATAATAATTTTTTAGAGTGCTGATGGTGGTTATGTTTATAGGAAAGATGTTTGCGCCTTTTAGAGCACGTGTAGAAATATTTTCACCTGAACTGATATGAAGTCCGGGATCTGTTTTAAAGCTACCTGAGTGGAGAGAAATGGCAAGGGGTGGGGTGTACAAATGAAGCAGGTTGCCCATGGTGGCTGTTTCAGATGAGTGTGTATGTCCTTCGGGATTCGTTGTACTATTCTTCCTACTTTTGTATAGATTTAAAGTTTTTCAGTAATACAAAGTTAAAAAATATAATCTATCAGAAACATACATGGGCATGCACTTGTGCACGTGAGCTCACACACACACACAAACACACAGGAAAAGAAAGCAAGTGAGGACTCTGGAGTCACAATTTCAGGATTTGAAAGTCCTCTCCACACTTAATGAGTGGCCCTTGGGGAGTCATTGAATCTCTCTGTGCCTCTGTTTCTCATCTGTAAAATGTGGCAACTATTATTTCCCATGCGACAGCCCTGCTGGAAGGATTAAATGAGATAAGACATGTAATGGAGAACCCAGCGCTTAACCAGCATGGCAGAAATCGATTTTACAAATATTTGTTGGGTGCCTCAAATATGCCAGGCACTGTGCGCAATGCTGGAGGAGGTAGTGGTGTTTCATTGTCACTGATATCATCACTGTAGTCATTTTGTGATTGTACTTCTTATATTTCCATCTTTTCCCATCTAGAATTTATTTTGGTATAAGGAAGGATGTAGGGAAGTTTTTCCAGGTTTTTTTTCAATTATCCATCATATTCATTAAATAGTCCTTTTTCCTCCACTGATATGAAACATTCTCTTTATCACATAATAAATTCACATGTTTATTTCTGGGCGCTTCTAATGATATTTTTGCCTAGTAGCCTTTATGAATCTGTTTTTAGTACTTGGCAAGTTTTGGTAAACAAAAATTGTAATTTTTTAAATGTTTATTTTTTCCTAATCTAATACCTATCAAGCACTTTTGCCTTCTGCCCATCAGATCCCTCCACAAAGGATGGAGCAGATTATAGAACTATCCGCAGAACTCAGGACAATAGGCGAACAGGGGCTCCATCGTGGGGACCGACCAGTGGGCAAGAGGGGAACGACCTGACTCCCGTTGGTGACACCCAAATCAGGAGGCAGTTAAAGTCCCGGCCTTCTGCATCTTTGCCCAGGGTCCTTCCCAGTTTGTTTTTTTTTTTTTTGAGGAAGATTAGCCCTGAGCTAACTGATGCCAATCCTCCTCTTTTTGCTGAGGAAGACTGGCCCTGAGCTAACATCCATACCCATCTCCCTCTACTTTATATGTGGGATGCCTACCACAGCATGGCTTGCCAAGCGGTGCCATGTCCACACCCGAGATCCGAACCAACAAACCCTGGGCTGCTGAAGTTGAACGTGCAAACTTAACTGGTGGACCACTGGGACGGGCCCCCTTCCCACTTTTTGATTAGAATAGTGAGGTCCAAATCTTACATTATTTAAACCATGAGAGCAACATCACTGTGTTGTTTGAACAACTGTTTAAAAAACATGTGAGTCTGATTTTTGCATTCCTGGCGCAGAGGATCTGCAGTTTCCGTGCATACCCACGACAAGCATTGTTACCTTTGTGGATAAAACTCTAGGAATGGATAAAGTTGACATGTACTGAGTGCCTATTATAAGCAAGATACTTCCATGTGTCTGCCGCCTTTTCCCCTCTTCTGCCTCCTCCGGGCAGGCTCCACCATCCTCGGTTCCTGCGAGGGGCAGGAGAGTCATCGAGGCAGAAGACCACTGCAGTTGCTCAAAACCACGACAACCACACGTGCTCACACGCGCCGCTGAGACAACGAGTGCCGCCTCCCAGCCCAGGATCCACCACGGTGACAGAGGCGGCAGTGGGGGTTTGGGGGCATGTAGCTTTTTTTTTCAATTTGCAACCATCCCATGGGAGAAGGAACAGCCATGCTCAAGGTCCTTTCAAGCATGCAACCCGACTTTCTTTCTTTCTCTGTGTGTGTCTGCGCCTGTCTGTCTTTCTCTCTTTCACTTTTATAATGCACCCAAACCCTTCCCAACCTAATCTCCCTCTTTTATACAATGTCCTTTCTCATCTTCTATCAAACACTGCTGGACCTCCCCTCCAATGCCTGTTCCTAGGAGGAGCTCCTGAGACCACGAGTTGCTCTGTCCCTGTCACTGTTTACTTCATTTGCAAGAGGAGGGACCCCATCTACATGGCAACCAGAATGGGTGCCCACACCCCTGGTCTGAAGCAGACCCTTGGGGACCGTGGGTGGCCATTCCCCTGAGTTCTGGGCTTACCGTGCTCATGAGACCACAGGAGCGGGAGCCTCCTCCTCTTGCCTGGAGTTTCTTATGTCTCACTGACCACAACATCGCCTCCTCCCCAACTCAGCACTTGCTCTTCCTGCTACCATAACACACAGAGTGTTTCTAAGCATACGCATCATGTGCTTTTACAACCCTTGACTCAACACTTCCCACAGACATCTAACAGAGCCCAATGCACCCCTCTCTTCCAATGCAGTAGATTTCGTTCCTGCTCAGAAGGACCTAAAATGTGTGTATTGTTTCATTGAGCGCTTATAATCAGCAGTCACTTTGCAGCGTACAGAGGGAAAAATGAGGCTCAGAGAGATTAAGTCAATGACAGGGGCACACGTGATGAATAGCAAAGCCGGAATTCAAGTACACGGACCTCTGACTGCATCTGGTCTTCTTCCACACACAGGCTCTGCGTCTACTTCCCACTGCCCCCACTGTTTCCGGAACATTTCACTGTCACAGCAGGGTGTAAAGGGACCAGTCTCAGGGGCTGAGAATTCAAAAACATGGTTTGGGTTTTCTTCTTCTTTTTTTTTTTTTTCCTGAGGAAGACTAGCCCTGAGCTAACTGCTGCCAATCCTCCTCTTTTTGCTGAGGAAGACTGGCTCTGAGCTAACATCCGTGCCCATCTCTCTCTACTTTATATGTGGGACGCCTACCACAGCATGGCGTGCCAAGTGGTACCATGTCCGCACCCAGGATCTGACCCGGCGAACCCCAGGCCACTGAATTGGAACATGTGAACTTAACCGCTGCGCCACCGGGCCGGCCCGGGGTTTTATTCTTTACACTGGTGTCATCTGGATCAGATGTTTTGAGACTTCTGAAAAACTCCAGGGATATTTGATCAAGGGAGCTTATTCTAAATATTACTATGCAGAGAAGTCCTTGAAATACCAAACACAAGCCTGTAGTTGAAAAAAAATTCGCTCATTAGAAAAGATTCTGAATTATGAACAAAAAAGTCAGATAACAGGTCTTACATGGAGTTCTGTGTATGACAGGATTTCTTCTTATATGTTAATTCGCTTCTTAAAAAACAGAACTAAAATGCACGTTGATTTTCTCCTTATACTCTTCTGATAGCTCTAGCCGAGCGGGGACTGAGACATAGTGAGGTTTACAGTTTTGAGAATATTCTTAGTATGTGGCCGCAATTCATGAGACAGGTAAGAAGAGCACAGTGATTTGAGAGGAAAGAATGCTGTCCTTTTCTAGAGAACCGGGCATCAGCCTCAGCAGCCCATCCCTCTCTTCCGCGCCTCCTTCAGTCCGCAGCTGAGTGAAATGCAGCACGAGAGGTGAACACGTGCTTATGTTCCAGCTGGATGAGAGACCATGACGTCAGATCTGGGTCTACGACTGCGGTTGTGAGAAACTAGCTCCAAGACATGAGGCAAGTCACCCCCTCTCACAGTGTCCCCATCCATACTGGTTTCCTCCAGCTGCCATAACAAATGCCCACAAAGTGGGTCTTAAAACAACAGAAAAACATTCTCTCCCAGTTCAGGAGGCCAGAAGTCAGAAATCAGCGTGTCTGCAGGGTCGGTTCTTTCCGGAGGCTCCAAGGAGAATCTGTTCCACACCTTTGTCTTAGCTTCATGGTGTGGCCTGCAATCCTTGGCGTTTCTTGGTGTGTAGATACATCACTCCAATCCCTGCCTTCCCACATCTTCTCCCCGTGTCCAAATTTCCCTCTTCTTATAAGGACGCTCGCCCTAATCCAGTCTGACCTCGTCTTAACTTGATTGCATCTACAAAGACCCTATGTCCAAATAAGGTCACGTCCATAGGTACTGGGAATTAGGACTTAAGCATATCTTTTGGGGGATGCAATTCAATCCTCAATACCACTCTTAACCGAAGGAATTGCAAGAAGTTTTTTGCAACTGATGAATTCTCTCCTGTCCAGTGGCCCAGCCATTTGATCTTCATATTATGGCTCCTGTTTTTAAGAAAACATGCTTGGGAACTGTCAGAATTGGAGAACGGGTGGTTGTCAAAAATCTAGCAGTGGGCCCGTTTAGGCATACAATGTCACGGTGAGGCATGGATGCTGGAAAGGGCAGACTTGGAGTAATTATATTTTGACTTGGAGTTTGTTTAGCAGGAAATGTCATATTTGTACTTAAAGTTAGAAGTGATATCCTAGCTGGCTAGCTTGAAATAACAAAGGGTTCATCATTTTGGCTCAAGCACTGATGCTGACCTGATTGTTTAAAAGCATTTTTAAATGACGTAAGTAAAGGTCAAATACCTTGTAACTTCTGCCAAATGGGATTGGAAACATCGGTAACTGCAGCACAGCAGTGAAGGCCCAGAATGCTCTAGGCAAGCCCCACTCCCATCCCCGCAACCTCCTGAGTCTTGGCTCCTTACCTCCCACATCCCGCTCCTGACCCAGCAAGATGCCACCTCATTGCTCGGCCCTCCTGAACATGTCCTCATCTTTGGGCTTTGTTCTTTCAAATAGAACTCCATCCTCTCCCAACGTATTTCTTCCTCCACTGACCACCCTCCGCTCCCTGCTTTCGACAGACTAAATCTTTGTGTCCCCCCCGCCCCCTGAATTCATGTGTTGAAACCCTAATCCCAATGCGATGGTGTTAGGAGGTGGGGCTGCTGGGAGGTAATTAGGTCTCAAAGGTGGAGCCCTCGCCAACAGGATTGGCGCTCTGTGAGAAGAGGCCACAGAGCTCTCTTGTCCTCTTTTCACCACGTGAAGATACAAGGAGAAGTCAGCCATCTGCAACTCGGAAGAGGGACTCACCAGAACCCGGACCATGCTGGCACCCCAACCTCAGACTTCCGGCCTCCAGCACTGTGAGAAATAAATTTCTACCATTTATAAGGCAGTCAGTGTGGTATTTTGTTGCAGTAGCCAGATGTGACTACTACGTGACCTTGCCCATCTTTCAAGGAAGGCCAAGCTCAAAGGCTACTGTTTCGGGGAAAAGCTGTCCTGACTGTCGCTGACAGTACTATCATGGACTACACAGTGATGATTCGGTCAACGACGGGCCACGTATGCAACAGTGGTCCCATAAGATTAGTACCATGTAGCCTGCATGTGTAGTAGGCTATATCATTTGGGTTTGTGTAAGTGCATTCTATGATGTTCGCACGTTGATGAAATTGCCTAGGGGCCGGCCCTGTTGCTGAGTGGTTAAGGTCACGCTCCGCTTCGGTGGCCCAGGGCTTCACCAGTTCGGATCCTGGGCGGGGACATGGCACTGCTCATCAGGCCATGTTGAGGTGGCGTACCACATGCCACAACTAGAAGGACCCACAACTAAAGTGTACAACTATGTACTGGGGGGCTTTGGGGAGAAGAAGAAGAAGAAAAAGAAGACATTTGGTAACAGATGTTAGCTCAGGTGCCAATCTTAAAAAAAAAAAGAAAAGAAATTGCCTAATGATGAATTTCTCAGAACACGCCCATGTCGTTAAGCAACGCATGTCTGTAGACTTCAGACAATAGTCTGGGGGGGTCACTCTGCAGTCAGTCAGGTAAGATGGAGCCTCAGTTCTGTGGCAGACTCCGTGCTGGTGCAGCAGCCGCCTCAGAACCTGCCGGCATCTCTGCCTGATGGAGCCAGAAGTCTAGCAAGACTGCATGGGCTCTAACAATACCTAAAAGGGTTCTTTCACCTCTGAATGTTAGAAAGAGTCAGGGAGAAAAACCATTGAGCTGCACCCATAGTATGAAATTTATTTAATATAGAATTTACTAGAAAATTCACTTTAGTACATTCCATATGACAGCTGTTACATTGCACTTCCTCAATTCTAAGATCACGACTTTTCAAATGTTGATGGGCCTGAAATCAGGCTGCAGCTTATAAGTGATTTTAAAAAGAACTTGCCTTCTGTGAAAATGTTGCCACTGCCTGTCAGGTGTCGTTACCTAATTGAGTTATTTGACTTGGCAGCACCACGTAGAGTTGGGTTTTATCTTAAATTGAATCCCTAATTGTCAGTTGTGATGTCTTCAAAAAGATTACCTTGTAGTTCAATGTTAAAACAAAAGTTTTTATAGGCAGACGAGCTTGCGCCTAGAGCTGCAGGAGGCAAACTTACTAAGGGTGGGGGTTGAGGGGAGCGCATCTCACACTTCACATTGTCTCTAAAACCAACAACAAAGTGTCTAGTAGGATCAGGGCAGGGAACGCAAATCCACAGACTAAATTGCTACTTTGTGTGTGTACATAATTTTGTGGGATTTTTTCAGCTTTATTGAGATATAAATGATAGACAAAAGCACTGCGCACTATTTAATGTGTACAATTTGATGAGTTTGGACACATGCACACACCATGATGCCATTACCACGATCAAGGTCATAAACATTCGTCACCTCCAAAAGTTTCTTTGTGTCCTTTTGCTCCTTTTTTTTTTTTAATGTGGTAAGAACACTTAACATGAGATCTACCTTCTTAACACACTTTTCAGCGTACCATGCCATATTGCCATCCATAGACACTATGCTGTACAGCAGACCTCTTGAACTTGCATAAGTGAAACTTTATACCCATTGCACAAGAACTCCCATTTCCCTTCTTCTCAACCCCTGGCAGCCATCATTCTAGTTTTCGCTTCTATAAGTTTGGCTATTTTAGATGCCTCATTCAAGTGGAATCCTGCAATATTTGTTCTTCTGTGATTGGCTTATTTCACTTAGTATTATGTCTCCCAACTCCACGCATTTTGTGGCAAATGGTAGGATTTTCCTCTTTTTTAAGGCTGTGTAACATTGTGTTGTATTATTCATCTGTCTGCCAATGGACATTCGCATTGTTTCCATGTCTTGGCTGTTGTGAATAACATTGCGGTGAATACAAGAGCACAGATATCTCTTCAAGACCCTGATTTCCATCCTTTTGGATTTATACCCAGGAACGGGATTGATGGATCGTATTGTACTTCTATTTTTAAGTATTTGGGGGACCTCCATAATGGGTTCCCCCATTTTATACTCCCACTAACAGAGTACAAGGGTTCTAATTTCTCCACATCAAGCCAACACTCATCTTTCACTTTTTGGATAACAGCCATCCTAACAGGTGTGAGGTGATACCTCACTGTGGTTTTGAGTTGCATTTCCCTGCTGATTAGTGATGTTGAGCATCTCCTCATATACCTGTTGGCCATTTGCATGTCTTCTTTGGAGAAACATCTGTATAGAGCTAGTGTTTGTCTTGTTGCGAGACACATGTCAAATGATGGCACAGGTCAGGCAATGCAGCCAGCTGGGGGCAAGCGAAGTTGACCAATCCCTTAGAATAGATTAGTGAGTGCTGATGCTGGCAGAGTTCGTGTGACTGATCAATGCTAATGAAGGAGGGTGACTTAGGAGTCATGAGCTGACTCCCACGAGAAGCTTTCTACCTTCCAGCAACAGGAATTCAATTAAGGAAAACACAAAACGTTGAGTTTAACCAAATAGGAAATTCAGACGGCATGCCAATGTTCTTCGGTATCCCTTGAATTATGCTGTCATTCTCTGGGCACTAAAAAGGCAAGATCATGAACACGAGTTATGGAAAACAGCACGTCTCCATTGGGCTCGGCAACAACTATGTCCCACGGTGAGTAAGACTGCAGACTCCGACTAGGGGAAGGGGCCTTGGCTTAAACTTGAATCATGAAACTGAAGAAGAAAGTGGTACAAATGAGAGTTGGTGTCTTCTAGCTTTTCTTAAAGGCACATTTAACATAATGCTGCTTTTTTTCTTCTCAAACAAAGCTGTTACTGAGTTTGTAAATATTTCATAATTGTCGAAAATCATAGAAGCAGAAACTAGAATGGTGGTTGGCAGGGGCTGGGAGAGGGGTAGTGGGCGTCGTCGTTCAGAGGGTGTAAATTTGCAGTCACACAAGATGCCTAAGTTCTAGAGATCTTCTGCACGATATCATGCCTAGAGTTAACAACAGTGTATGTGCACTTGAAAACTTGTTCAGAGGGTACATCTCACGTTGTGTTCTTGCCAAAATAAATTTCTTACAAAGGGGGCACGGAGACTTTTGGAGGTGACGGGTGCTTATTCCCATGATTGTGGGGATGGATTCACAGGTGTTTTCCTATGTCCAGACTCATCAAGTTTTACTTTTTTTTTTTTTTTGAGGAAGATTAGCCCTGAGCTAACTGCTGCCAATCCTCCTCTTTTTGCTGAGGAAGATTGGTCCTGAGCTAACATCTGTGCCCATCTTCCTCTACTTTATATGTGGGACGCCTACCACAGCATGGCGTGCCAAGTGGGGCCATGTCTGCACCCGGGATCCAAACCAGCGAACCCCAGGCCGCTAAAGCATAACGTGCGCGCTTGACTGCTGCGCTACTGGGCCAGCCCCCATCAAGTTTCATACATCAGATGTGCACCTCAATAAAGCTGTTAAAACAAACAAACAAACAAAAAGTAAAACAAAATTAAGAGGAATACAAGCCTGTCTGGTTGTATTTATAAGCACCGATCCCCCCTGGTTGGGAGCTGGTACGGTTCTTGGCCTGCGGTGGCTGAGAATCTCAGGTTCTATCCTGACCTCCTTCTTTATTGTTTTGCTTCTTCTCTGTGTGTCCATCATCTTCAGTGTCCCACACGGATACACAGTCCCTGCACTTTACATTGGAGCTGACACTTTCTATTATCAGTGTTTATCGCTGAGGGATATGCATTTGGGTCATGTAGCAGAAACCCCAAATAACAATGACATAAATAATATGGGTTTATCGTTCTCACAAAAAGATAAGTTCAGAAGTAGAGAGTGGCTGGTATTGGTTCGGGGTTAGGGACACTGTGACATTTTTAGCCTTTTTAACATGGTTGCAACAGAGTTGCAGCAGCTCCAGCCATCACATCTGTGTTGCTGGTTGGAACAGCACAGAAGAATAAAGACAATTGGTAGAATAATTCACTGTCTTTGAGAAGCTTTCTTGGAACCCAAACCCAAAACTTTGCTTACATCTCATAGGCTGGAACTGTATGAGGGAATAGGAAACGCAGGATTTTTTTCAAGCTAGGTCCCTTCCTAGGTTCCACAAACACGATTTTTTAAGTACAGAAGTCAGAGAAAGTAGATATTGATGGGCAACCAGCGGTGTCATAGGACCTTCTTCTGACATTTCCTTCTCTCCATCTGTAATTGCTCAAAGAAGGTCACAATTTAGGATGGAATTTCCCTATCTGTCATTGACAGCCCTGGCTGGCCCCGTCCCTAGTCTGATACTGCACAGATCTACTCAATGAGAAAAGTACGAGTTAGTTTGTTTTCCCAACAGGCAGGCTTTTCCACATGGCACACTCTGTTGTGATGGAAAGTAAATTCGTGTACCCCTGGGTGTGGCAGGAAGGGCACAACTTTAAAAGTGCTCTAGCTAAGAAAACTCGTTCTCATTGCACAGAAATCAATAATTGGAAAGCTCTTCCTTGATTGCATTATCAAGTCTCTCTCCTGGCTGGGACGCCTGAGGAGTCCAGCCTTCAGCCCCTCCGTTTCGGCTGTCCCTGGGACTGAACCGGCACCTCCATCAAGGTGGAAGTCGTACCCTTGGATCATTAATGTTCCCATGGGGTTCACAGTGGTGCGATCCTCACTGTTGGGATTCATTGTTTCCTCTTACGGGCTTCTTTGTCTATTTGTCTCTAAGGATTTCTTTCTTTCTGCCTTGTCTGATAATTTGCAGGTGTCTGCATCCCCATGGACTGTGGACTCCTTGAGGGCAGTGATTTGGGCTCTCTCATCCCAGAATCCCTTCCGTAGGCATCCTGGGATCCTCATGATAGCAGTTGAATAAAATTGGCTCCTTTTGTGGCGTAGGTCCTTATCTAAGGACGTTGAGGGCTACTGAAAGTCTCGCCTCTCTCCATCCCTCAGTGTCTGTCATTTGTGCCCAATGTGATGGTTGGTATGACCACACCAAGAGAATAATGACCACCAGAGCCTGAGCCATAAACTGGACGTCTTGCCTACATTGTATCCAATCCCCCTTCAAACCTGAGAGGCGGTGATGACAAGAGAAGGAGCTGGAAGAGTTAAGTCTCTTGGCCAAGGTCACAAAGTGAGCAATTGGCAGATCTGGCATTTGAAGCCAGATCTGATTCCAAAGTCGTGTTTGGTTGACCCTAGGTTAGCGCATCTTGCATTTTAGTGGGCTAGATATTGCCTTAGAGAGCGTTGTGGCTGTTGCAGAAAAATGGAGATGTTCAATGTGGACCTAGAGTTGGAAATAATGATGACTTGGAAAGAGAGGGTTCATATTTGTTTAAATGTATCCTTTAGCTACAACTTCATACTATTTTCTAGAAGGAAATCTCCTGGATGCGACAAAATCTCATGCAAAGGTTTTCACATGTCTGCAAAGCTTAACAACAAATATTACTGTTGTATTTGATCTACTAATATCATGCCATTTTCTGGCCAATAGACATATCCAACAAAGGAAGGCTGGCACACTCTAGCTCTAAGACCTGATTATGGGCATCCACATGGTACCAGGTGAAAAGTCAGAAAAGATGAGATCCAGCCTGGGCAACGCTATGACTATTCTGTTCAGTCTTGGGCAAGTTGCTTTCCTTTTGGGGACCTCAGTTTCTTCATTTGTAGAACAAGTGTGGTGAGTTAGATAATTGATAAAGTCCCTTCCATCTCCACGACATTCTACATTTTATGGCTTATATCTTTATACCACTTGCTGACCCTCTACTTTGGTAGCATAAAAAATGCACATCCTTACTTCAAAGTTGTGGGAGGGAAATTTCTGTTGTTTTTAAAGACATCGCTCCCACCCCAGCCCAGCCCACTTTTTTGCGGGGCTGAGAAGCACAGTGAGACCTGTAGAGTATTCCCACAGTCCCTGGCATATTTCACACTCAGTTTAAGGCAGACGCCTATTTCTAGATAAGGCAGGACTTATTTCTAGATCAAAGGCATTGAACTACAGCCTGGCCCTGGGACTGAGCCCCACCCCCTGGAGTGACATATGGGCCAGCTGTCAAGGCCCCCAGTCTCAGTGGAGCATCCCTCAGAGGAGAAGGGATCATTGGAGTGATGACTGTCTTGGCGGAGGCACATCAATGTACAATTCGGAAAGCACCTTGCCCCCAGTATCTCTCCCTATTTGCTCCTCTTGAAAGGCGGAAAGAGCTCATGGGTAACAGCAAGGCTACTAGTTCAACAGCCTGTCTGTGGGCACAGAGTGGAGCAGGCAGGATTTGGCTGCACTCGGTTCTGGGACTCCCGCTCTTCCACACCACACTGCCCGTGGCTACAGGAAAACACGTGTGGTCCTGCGCAGCCATCTCATTTCCTCAGTGAGCCACAGATGGTGAGAAAGCATAAAAAGGATTTCACCTTTGAACCTGGACCACCTGGAACCCCCAGGTATAGACTGTCCAGGAGGGGGTCCTGGGCACCTACGTCTGTGTGGCTGACCTGGGCTTAGACTGACCAGTCATCTGCACACCAGCAGAGTCAGGGCAGAGCAGAGCCCAGGGGACCGAGCCGGGAGACTAGACAGGTGGCTTTTTGTCCTGTGTCAGTCGCTAACTCACAGTGTGACCTGGAACAAGCCCTCCCGTCTCTGAGCCTCAGTCTCTTTATCTGTGAAACAAAGGGTTTGGAGACAACGCTGGCCAAGCTCCTTTCAGCTCCGACATGGTCTTGTGACCTAACCCTTAGTGGGCTGTTGTTGGGCAGTGTGATCTTGGTCTTCATGTCTCTGGTGTCGTTTTCCCTCTCCGCCACATGCAGACTGCAGTCACGATGTCTGTTTCTGACCGCCTGTTCAGTCTTCATTCTTCTCTCTGCTCATAGCAGAAACTCTCCATTTTCCATTCTATAATTTGGGGGCCAGTAACAGAAACCTTCTTTCAAACCAGTTTTAATAATAAAATTGTATTAGTCTGCATTCTCCAGAGATACAGAACCAACGGGAGTTATATAAGGAGATTTACTTAAGGGATGGGCTCACATGGTTATGGACGCTGAGAAGGCCACGATCTGCAACTGGCATGTTGGAGACCCAGGGAAGCAGTGGTGTGAGTTCCAGGCTGAGTCCAAGTCCAGAGGCAGGAGAAGACTGATACTCAACTTGCAGGTTGATGTCCCGGCTGGAAGAAGGCGGGCAGGAAGAGCAAATTCTCCTTTACTCAGCCTTTTTCTTCCATTCAGGCCTCTGGTGAATTGGATGAGGCCTACCCACATCAGGGAGGGCCATCTGCTTTACTCAGTCTGCTGATTCAAATGTTAATCTCATCCAGAAACCCCCTCACAGACACACCCAGAAATCATATTTAACCAGGTATCTGGACACCTGTGGCCTAGTCAAGCTGATGCATAAATGAACCATCACAGAAATGTAATTGGCTCCTGCATCTGAAAAGTCCAAAAGCTCAGGGGACACAGCCAGGACCCGGTGTCTCTTGATGTCTCCAGGTTCCACTTGCTTGGAGTTTCTGTCCTTCTCAGCATGATTCTTCATTCTTGGCTCCAAGATGGCCCCAGGCTCTCTCTGGGGCTATGTGCCTCCTCCTTCACCCCAGAGCTGGAGTGTGGTGGGAAAGCAACTCTTTTAACATCTAATTGGATCAATGTGTGTCATGCTCAGCCCTGAGCCAATTACATGGTGTGGGGAATGGATTATGCTAATGATTTGGGCCTAAACGGTGGGCCCAATCTAGAGCTCGGGCTGAGCCAGCCTCACTGCAGCATGGGCTACACCAAGGAGAGGGTTAGTTAAGCAAAAACTGGCTGCAGTGACCAACAGGAGGGAATGGATCTTAGGTGGCCCCAAACATCCAATGTTTGTTAAGTTGTCCAGCTAACGTGTCACCTTGGGTGCATACTGGTTTCTGATGGCTGCTGAAACAAATAATCACAAGCTTGAAGGCTTAAAACAATACAAATTCTCTTACAGTCTTGGAACCCAAGGGTCTGAAATCAGTTTCACTGGGCTGAAACTAAGGTTCCGGCAGGGCCGCATTCCCTCCAGAAGCTCTTGGGGAGAATTCTTTTCCTTACCTTGACCTGCCTTCCTTGGCTCATGGCCTCTTCCTCCATCTTCAAAGCCAGTAGTATGGCATCTTCAAATCTCTCTGATTCTGTGGTCACATCACCTTCTCCTCTCTCTCTCATCTGACTCTCCTGCCTCCCTCTTATAAGGACTCTTATGATTATCTTGGGCCCACCCAGACAATCCAGGACAATCTCCTGTCCCAAGATCCTTAACTTTACCACATCTGCAGAGTCTTTTACCATACAAGGTACCATTGACAGGTTCCAGGGATCAGGATCTGGATATCTGTGGGGCCATTATTCCACCCACTACAGGTGGCTATCCTGCTGCCCTGGGCAGAATTAAGTGTACTTTTCCCCATGCTTCTCAGGCCTTTCTTCACACCTATGCTGTGGCATTTATCACAGTTTCATCATGGAATCCTGGATGTATTTACGGGTCTGTCCTCCCACTAGACTGTGATCATCTTGATACTAGGAGCACTCTGTTTATCTCCCCAAATCATAGCATCATGGCTGGCCCAGAGCACGTTCTCAATGAATGAATGAATAAATGTCTTCACTGGAGCAAATATAATGCAATTTCAAGGCACAAGGCCTGGGGGAAACTGGAACCCAAGGATGACTCAGAGACAGCATGGGGTTAATGCAAAGACCCTAATATCCAGTCCCAAATCTCCAGGCCCCTTCTGCTGTCTCTGTACTGAGAGTGTTGGCCAAGCACATCTGATTTCCTGAAGCCTATTTTTAAAATCGCTCAGTACTAGCAGGCAACATTGTGGCTATAAATAGAAGCCACAGATTTTATGATGAGAGAAAAGGAGTCCATCATATTAAAAAAACACACACACACACACTATTTATAGCCCAAGGATTTCCAGAGCTGAGCGTACTCACTGAGAACCCCTGGCTGATTCTCCTCCCAGCCATACAGGGCTCATGGAAATGTAGCAGGCAAGGGGAAAGTATGTCATTCTAAATTGTGTTTATTTTTGAAAACCCACTTTCTAAGGGAAGGGACCATGCAAAATGTAAGAATCTGACAGGAGTCTTTTAGAGGAAAAGAATCACATTGCTGGTTGTGGAGTAACCAGAATTCTGAGGGGACCGACAGTGGGTGAGGATGAAGGAACCGTGCAAAGACATGCAATGTGAAACACACCAGATGGGCAGAAGACCAGGGCCCCGGCGGGCCTCTCCAAAACAGTGACAATAGCCAATCTGCACTGAGCACTTACTGCATACCCAAGAACTGCGTTAGGGACCTAAACGCATTGTTTCCTCTCATGATCTCAACAGAACATGATGTGTTGGTACTATTTTTACTGAACCCATACTACAGATGGGTCAACTGAGGCACAGTCAGGTTGAGCGACTTACCCAAGGTTTGGGCTAGACCTGTGACTGGAGTGGAAATCAGCACTCTCAACTGCTAAACCAGACTGTCAGCATCATGGTTTCAAAGAGCAGGGACAAGGTGGGATGGAGACCACGTGCTCAGGCCTTCTCTTCGGCTTTCAAGGCCTCCACCATCAAGCTCCATCTGACTCCTGTGGCATGCCCTCTTCCTTCTCTTATAACTTCTTCTCCCTCCTTCCACTCTTCTCGGAGAATACCTCCTAGCGAGGGAGATTGCCACCGTAAGGGTTTACACTCAAGGCTGCTATTCACCATATTTGCCAGCCAGCCTGGGATGCTGGGACCAAGCAGGAAAACCATTGACCATAGACAGCCAGGGCCACCCTCCCAGCGCCACCGAGCAGTCTTATTCTGACCCCACGCAGTGGCTTCTCTTTCTCCTAGCTACATCTCCTCCTCATTTCTGTACGCACCCAGCCCACATCCTCCTCAGATGGCTTCTCTGATTATTCCAGTGCTTGTCACTCTCTGTCAGCTGGCCACCTGTCTCCCTAGAGGGCCAGGCTTCTAAAATTGCCCAAGTCCTAAGACTCTAACCATCCTTGGTTAAAGCAGACGCTGTAAGTGTCTGTTGTCAGCACCCACAGTGTAGACATAGACAGTCACGGTCATAGACAGAAGCCAGAAGAACCTCAGCTCAAGTCTCAGGTGTGACTGATGAAGAAACTGAGGCCCAGCACAAGGGAACATGCTTCTCTGGCCAGTCACGGAGCCAACACAGGGTCCAGCTTCCCTGAGACTGAACATCAGGGCTCGTGTAGGACAATTCTGAGCAAGGTCATGACCGTGGGCAAGATGTGTTCTCTCTTAACTTTCTCTTTTGTACCATGGGCATATAAAATAAGACTTTCAGATTCCTGCTCAGTAATATTCCCTTGATCTCTTCTGCCCTTGCCCTTGTTCCAGTCACCACAACGACTCACCTGATATCAGAAACATTCTCCTAATGTGTCCCCTTTGCTCTGCTCCTTCCTTTCCCACTCCCGTTCATTCTTCACTCTTCAACCAGAGAGATCTTCCAAAAGTTCGGGTTGGGTGATGCCACCCTCTGCTCTTCCTTCCATGAACCCTCCTTCTGGTCCTCCAGGTAAACCACAAATGTCTTATGATGGTTCCTAAAGCCTCTCGTGATGTATAAGGCCCTGCCCACTTCTCCAGGCTCTCCTCTTGCTTCTCCTTCACAGGGGCTTCCGCTGCAGCCAGAGCAAGTTACCTGCTGTTCCCTGAAGCCAAAGGCTCTTCTGTGGCCCTGGAGTCTTTACTCAAGCTTGTGGGAGTTCTCAAGACCATGTTTTATCATCTCCTCATTCCTTGATCTGCAGGGGATGTTTAACACCTGTTAATGAAATGAATGGATGGACAAATGGAGGAATGGATCGATGGATGAATGAATGAATGAATGAATAAATACTATTTTCTACCTCTGGAATCCACCTGTTACCTAATATTCCTTCACTGCTTCCTTACCTTCAACCTCTCCTCTCTTTATAAAGTCTTCTCTGAACCTCATCCCTAGTCTAAGTCAGGTGCAATTTTATCAAGCCTCTGTGAGCCCAGGTTCTGCAGCCCAGTATATATTTTCTGTATGTCTGCCCCTTTCTCTGTACCACCTAAGGACAGAGACCATGTTTTATATGTAAGTGTCTACCTAGCACCTAACAGGAAGCCCTAAACTTTCGTTACTGAATGAACTGAATAAGTGTCTGACCAGATGAGTGACATTTGCCCATGGTCATGTGGGGAGTTAGGGGGAGGAGCTGGGGCCAGACCCTGGTGTTCAGGCTGCCAGGTCTCTGTTCTTTCTCACACAGATGAGAAGCCAAGGATTTCACTAGTTTTAGAATTTTTTCCAGGGCTCTGGAATGTTGGAGTTGACCCAAAATAACCAAGCCAGAATGGGTTTGCCTCTGATGCCGAACTCAATCTCTCATCAGTAGTCTGCTCTCTGGAAGAAAGGTTCCCGGGCATGGCTGGCTTAACCTCATATCCTGAATGGTTACTTTGCCAAACAGGCAATGGCGACTTGGGAAGAAGGCTGTCGGCAGCGCGGAAGACGAGGACACATTGCAGAGCTGGGAGCAATGCGGAAAGGTGGGAAGAGCCCTGGAGGGGAGACTGGCTATGTTCCCAACCCTGTTACTAATCTACTGTGTGACCTTGAACAAGTTGTCACGTCCATCTGGGTCTTCGCTCACGTCTCTGTAAAATGAGGGAACTAGAATGTATTTTCTCCATGGCCCTTTCCCAGCTCTCAAGCTCTATGAGTTTGTGCCTGTAGAGCTCATATGGAAAGACACGGAGGACTCCGAGGTTACAAAGAAAGACAGAACTTTGCCAGTAAAGTAGTAAGTAGTAGGTTTATTTTCCAAGTGTTCAACAACCAACAGCCAACATAGTGAAAATAATAAGAAAAATAAAATTTGGAAGGTTTTCTGGAAACAAACCTATCAGATTCAACATAGAATTAATTCACTTACAAATCATATCCTAGCCATAGTTCACCCCGTTACCTACAAATCCCCTGGAAGCCCTCTGCTTCTACTGATGACTGTCCCTTTCTCTACCGAAAACACTCTTCCACCCATTTTTTGTGGGGGAGGAGGAGATGAAGGCCTGGCTCACTCTATCTCTAGGGTCCAGCCACAAATCCAGGCAATAGTAGATGTGAAATAAATATAGGCTGAAGAAATAGAAGTGGAACTCATATTCCTAACCATCAGTTTCATTAATGATGAAATTCGGTGACAGCCCTTCCCAGCTACCTGGACATAAAATGATGTTCAGCCACTGCACTGATATTCCACAGTCTCGCACAATTAAGATAAAAGGACTGATTTAATAATATTCCCTTTTGAGTGTAGGATTCAAAACTTCCAAGTGCTCTTACATTCACTACTAACTAACAATAAAATAATTGTTGGTACTTTTGTAGAGTTTTATGGTTTATGTAAGACTTACATATCCACTATCTCATGTGCTGTCAGGCAGCAGTCACTGTCCCCGTTTTGCAGGTGAGGAAGCCAAGGCTCAGAGAGGAGAAGTGACTCGTCCAAGGTCTCACCGATGGCCAGGAGCTGAGCCAGGGCTGCAATATGGGTGAAGTCCGCCTATGCCCCCTTCTCTGACTCCTCCAAAACCTATTCTAGTGCTGCCAACAAAAGTAAACTGAGAAGGTTTGCAAACTCGTGCATTTATTTCAGTCTTGCTTGACTTTTTTTTTTCCTCCTCTTTTATTCCTTCTTTCCCCTTGAATAAGGGAATATCTTGCTGAAACATTGAAAATGATTTTAAGGTAGAGAGAAAGGGAAGGAATGAAGTAAGAAAGGAGGGAAGAAAGGGAGGAAGGAAGGAAGACCCTTAGCAGACTGCAACGTGCTTCCACTCAGCTTTAATTCTCATAGGAAGCCTCTGAGGCAAGCCCATGTTCCCCATTTTACAGATGGAAGAACTGAGACTTCAATAAATCTCTTGCCCAAGGTCACACTGCTAGTAAAAGACACAGCCAACAAATCTCATGGTCTTCTTGAGATTCCATTCTACAGAGCTGACAACAGGATGGGAAAGAGAAAGAATTGAAACCCAGCATAAGCCACATGCAGACCATTTCTCCCCCGGCCAGACAAAGTGAGGCAGGACCTGTCTTATTGGGTAGCAGCAATATCACTCAACAATTCAATATACTGAGATACAATGAAAACAGCCAGCAGTGGCTCTCTGCTTTTGAAAGATGTGGTTTCATTAAAGCCACTTAGCCTGGTGCTCCATGGCATAGGAAAATAACTGTCCATTTCTCAAGTTCCCTTTTAATATTTCATCTCCACTGCTGCTATTTTAAAGAATTTTCTCTGTGAGTTACACTAACTTCTAATTAGCATCCCTTGAAAGTTTTACAACTTCTGATATTCTGAAAAAAGCCAAAAGAAAAAGGAAAGGAAGACACAAGATGCAATTTGGTGGAGAAAGCAAATTCAGTCCTTATACAACACATATAACTGCTTAGTTTGAGTGATTTGGCTTAGGAAGGCACGCATTTCAAAGCAAGGAACATGTGCCGAGAGTCTAGTACTTGGCATGGGGAAAGGGCTGACAGAAAGATGAATAGCACAGTTCTTGACTTCAAGGAGTTCAACATCTGCTGGAGGAGATGTACCCAACCACTGCTAAGTCGAGTGTGAGCCCCAAAGAGCGAGATCTGTAAAGTCCTCTCCAAGTTTCTTGTACTGAAGTCCAAATTTTTTACCGTCTTTGCAGCAACCTCTTGTATGTGTGTCAAATAGAAAAGGTATCTATTCCCCCTACAACTCTTAATAATATATTCCACCACAGTAATGCTATTGTTTCTAACAAGGCAACGAGCATTTGTATGGTGCCTTAAAGTTTACAAAGCACTTTCCCACTCAAAGTGCCTTAAAACCACTGAATCAGAGAGGTTTAAGTCAGGCAATATTTTTCAGTTGAAAGTACTTGCGTTCAATTTTCTACAACTAGTAAATTTGAAAGATTACTGTTTTCAAATACTATCAAGAGAACCTCTTGCGGGCCGTTTCCGACTATACCAAAATGCATGCTGACACCCTTCGAGTATTAAAAAGAGCAAGCAAAACATTTCAACTCTTTTGACTATGTGAACCAAACCAGTGGGAAATGCATATGACTCTGCAGAAACAAAGAACATTATTCAGCAAAAAAAAGACATGCATTCTGCATAAAGCTATAAAATAATCTTTTTCCTAAAGCATATTTTTAGATCATTGAACTGCAAGAATGCTGATTTCTTTCTGAAACAAACTGGTTCTCAAGAATTACTGAAACTCTGTTAAAAATAGATGCTAATCTAAATTCCTTGTCTGACAGCATTAAGGAAAATTAGGTACTCAGAGCCACGAGAGGGATGGGCTATATGGTTCTCATATATATTAAAACTGTAAATCACATCAAAACTAATAATGACACCCAGCTACGTTCTTACTTAGTACACCAGATATTTTTATTTCAATCCTTAATTCGTGGGTTCAGGAAACTACCGGCCAGACGAGGCTGAAATGCACAGAGGGGCCCACGTCTGTGGACCGCTGTCCATGGTTCTGAAACAGCCATCTTCTCACCTTAGGGTCTGGCGGTGGTTCTCCTCACCCTGGGAGGGCCAGACTCAGAGTCAGGATTTATAAGCCTATTCTGGCTTTATCACTATACGAATAGTTGTGCGGTCAGGGACAAATTACTCTCTTGTCCTCTCAACCTTGATTTCTTTAGAATGTAAAATGAACAAGTTGCACAAGAGGACTCCAAGCTCCAATGTTGTATAATTCGGTAACTTAAAATTGCCAAAATATTGGAACAAGTGGCAGAGATCTCAGTATGATTGAACAAAATATTACTAAAGGTCATGTCTCATGTTCCATATATGTTTTAGGCACTAAAAATACCGTGTTATATTAGTTAGAACCTGTGGTTGAAATGGACACAAAACACATTGGCTTACATGAAGGACGGGTAATAATGATGGGGTAACTTGTAGGATTACAGCTGGGACTAAGATACAACTGGAATGAGGATCTGCAACACCTTCAGATCTTCTTTCTTTATTCTTTATGTTTTATTCCAAAATGAGTTCTTCTACTCTGAAGGCGTGTGGCAGTCAGAGTCTAAGATGACCTTCAATTATCCCAACCTCCTAACACTCACAAGCTTGTGTAATTTCCTCCCTTTGGATGTGGGCAGGACCTATGACTTTCTTCTAACCAGCAGAATATGGCAAAAGTGATAGGATGTCACTTCTTTGATTACATTGCATAAGACTGTAACACCTTTCTCACTAGCGTATTTTCCCTTGCTGGCTTGGAGGAAGTCTGTGGACATGTTGGGGAGACTCATGTGGCAAGGAATCGAGGACAGTCTCCAGCCAACAACCAGGTAGGAACTGAAGGTGGCCTCTGGCCACAAACAGCCAAAGAACTAAGACTCTCTATCCCATGGGCTGCAAGGGCCTGAGTTCTGCCAACAACCATACAAAACTGGAAAGGAATACTTCCCCATTTGAAATGAGATGAGACTGGGGCACCTGTGGACACCTTGACTATAGCTTTCAGATGTGATCCAGCAAAGTTGTGCCCAGGTTCCTGACCCACAGGAACTGTGAGATAATAAATGCATGTTGTTTTAAGCCACCAAGTTTGTGCTAATTTGTTATGCAATAGGTAAATAATACAAGAGATATGGCCCCTAAAATTCCCAGACCCGCATCTCAAACTTTGGAGCCTGGATAGATCTGAAGACCACTTTTCCTCCTTTCACATTCAAAAATCCTCATGAAGGGCTGTGATTGGCCCAGCTTGTGTCAGGTTCCCATCCTACTAATCACTGTAGCTAGGAAGGTTGGAATCAGCAAGAAGACTGCAGCTTCATTCTAACCAGCTGAATTAGAGAGACTATTTTCTGGAATAAGAGAAAGTACAATTACGAGGAGCAGAACAGTAGCTGTCCACTGCAAAGGGTGAACAATGTAAACATATTCTTTGCCCAAAATCTAGAGGGCAATGTAGATGAGTTAATGCCTATGAAAACCCAATAGTTTATGTGCTGCAGTACAGGAAGTACAGGTCAAAGATGGACCTTGCATGGACTTGAGAGTGAGGAAAGAATTTCCAGGGAAAGTGACACAAGATAGAACCTGAAAACTGAATAGGAGTAATCCAGGTAAATAAAGGACGGATAAGAATGTCTCCGACACAGGGAATATCAAATGGAAAAGCCCAGGAGCTAGAGAAAGCGTGAAGTATTTGCTGGACTCCAAATATTTTTAATGCAGTCAGATCATAGCATGGAGGGTGTGGGGGAAGTGCCAAGAGGGAAGCTGAAGAAACTTGTCAGAGCTTGGACGTAAAAGGCCTTGTCTTGTCCATAGGATTATTATTGACAAATCATAGACTCTACTCCATTAGTCAACTCACAGGGTTAAGGCACCTTGCAGTCAGAAACTATGCAGCCGTGACTAATAAGGAGCATGCCAGAATGCCATGCTTGTCAACACCCACCACTTAGCATCAATCATCCTGGACTGGATGCCAGAAGCTACCCCAGAGGAATCAGATGCCACCACTGTTGTGCCTGACAAAGACCATCTCCTGGGTTATGATTGGGCCCATTGACTCATGTAACACTTCCACATGCAACTTCCATGGGAGAGATCTGATTGGAAAAGTGCAGGTCACATGCCTGCATTCTAGCTGCAAGGAGACTGGGAAATGTTGCTGTTGAGGGTGTTTTTCATTCAGTCATGGGAATGCGGGAACAGTCAAGGTGTAGACAGGTTGTCCAAAAGATATTAAACGCCCATGAATGACAGGATCCATCCATGACAGACTTCATGAGCCAATCAAGGAGTTTTGCTGTTGTCCTGGGGAATGTCAATGAAGGGGTTTAAATAGGTGAATGGCATGGTTACTTTGATAGTTTAGGGGGTTCACTTGACCAACAGAGTAGTGGATGGATTGGAGGCAAGGAGGCCAGGTGGGAGCTATTGTAGCCATTCAGGTGAGGAAGTCTCAGCACCTGAAATAAAGTTGGTGCAATGCTAAAGGAGAGGACATCTCTGGATGGGTTCTAGAAGGTTCTTAAAGAAGTGCTTTCTCTTACATAGATGAAAATACTCTGCCCTCCCTTTCTTCCCTAGAACATCAGCCCTGGAGAAGTTCTGCAGACCCCTGTGATGGCAAGTGCATGGTTTAAGAATATATGCCCCTTGAAAGTATGCCTTAAGAGTCCACCAAACAGCTTACACACAAAAATAGTTTGCAACAGAACTAGTTCACGGTTACTGTGTCTGCTGCTATGGATGCTAGGGAAATTCACCGGGGAGAAAGAGGAAAAGGAAGGCTGGAGTTGCCAGAGAATGTTTCTTGGAGGAAGATATGGCTGAAGAACAGCCTCCTTATCCTCCTTATCCTGAAGAACAGGATGAGAAAGATCTGATGAGGAGAAGAAAGCAACAGGAGGAAAAACCTGGAGATGGGATGCCAGCGAAGGCACTTACCAGAACTAGATGGGTGGGTGTGGTGGGCAGACTCAAAGATGTTCCCAATAACTGTGCCTCCTGGCATTCACACCCTTGATGTTCCCCTCTTCTTAGTGTGGGAAAGACCCATGACTTGCTTTCCAAATAGGATACAGTGAAGGTAACGGGATGTCACTTCTGTGACTAGGTTACTTAAAACTGTGGTTTCCATCTTTCTAGCAGACTCTCTCTATTGCCTTCTCCACTTGCCCACATTGATGAAGCAAGCTGCAATGTTGGAAAGGCCCATGTGGCAAGAAACTGAGGGTGGCCTCTGGCCAATAGTCAGCTAAGATTTGAGGCTGTCCAGCTCCTCTCGAGGAACTGAATTCAACCAACAACTATGTGCGAAAAAGCCTGGAGTGGCTACCTCACCAGTTGAGCCTTCAGACAAGACCCCAGCCCTGCTTGACACATGGACCCTGCTTGATCGCAGGTTTGCGAGAGACCTTGAAGCAGAGGACCTAGATAAGCCATGTCCATAATTCCAACCCACAATAACTGTTAAATAATAATTGTGTGTTGTTTTAAGTCATTGAGTGTTGTGGTAATTTGTTACACAGCAATAGATAACTAATACAGTGGCTTTAGGGATGTTCTTACTGTCTCTGACCCTTGGTTTGCTTCTCTATAAGGGAGAGTAATACATGAACCACTTCTTAGGTTTGGTAGAAAAATTAAATAAAACAAGATGTAGGGGCCAGCCCGGGGGCCCAGCAGGTAAGTGCACATATTCTGCTTCAGCGGCCTGGGGTTTCCCGGATCGGATCCCGGGTGCGGACATGGCACTGCTTGGCACGCCATGCTGTGGCAGGTGTCCCACATATAAAGTAGAGGAAGATGGGTATGGACGTTAGCTCAGGCCAGTCTTCTTCAGCAAAAAGAGGAGGATTGGCAGCAGATGTTAGCTCAGGGCTAATATTCCTCAAAAAAAAGAAAAGAAAAAAAATAAGATGTGGAATGCCAGCATTCTGCAAGGCCAGTGGTAGGTATTCAATAAATGATAGCCATTGCTGCTGCCCTAAACACCACCATTAACCATGCATAACGGAGAAATGACCCTCAATAAATTTTTACAACCTGTGCATTTTTCCCACTTAGCGGAAGAATCAATATGGCCCCATGAACTGTTCCCAGAAATTTATCTTCAGAATAAGGGCAAAAAAATAGACAAAAAATCTCTAGGTGCCTCGAACCTCTCAGTTCCTCAGGTTAGCCCTGACTGTACACGCTTCTCTAGAACACTGCACCAAGAAATTCCTGGATCTGGTACAGCGGTTGAATTTGTGATACATATTAATTAGCCTATCTTACGTCAGGGGGAGAAGTGCAACATTGTGCTAGCTTTTCAAGGCAGCCTTTTCCCAAGTTATGGTAAAAAAATATGCTTTCATTTTCTTTATCACTCCTCCATCATACTTAACCCCCAATGAAGATTATAACCTTTAGATATTAGTCACTCTCCAGTTGTAATACTTAAAATCAACAGGGTAAACATATATTCTGTACCACTTGGCCAGAAAAGCTTGGCTGATCCAACAGATTTTAACTCTGTAGGACAGATTTTGCTGTATTTGTGCTTTCTTTTTTTTTGTTCCATCTTCCCCAGAGGAGTATTAGCTCAAAGTCATCATGAGAGACCCATCGCTGCCTGCCGCTTTCTATACTATCGCTTTCATCTCTCCTCTTTGGTAACTTCTCCAGCCGTTTGATGAAGCACATACACTCTCTCACACACACACACAAACAGAGGATGCCCTCCACTTCTAAAGGGGCAACAATTTGGTTGGGAAATGGAGAAGTCATAAACACATTTTCATTTTACCGATCACACATCCATCCACCTTGTGCATCCTACTCAAGGCAGCAGCAGGACTTGCTCTTTTAACATAAAAGCTGCTATGAAATGCAGCTGGCGAGCGATCTTTGAAAGGACTTAAGAAGATGACGTGGGTTGGAAGCTAACCGAGTGGTACCCTCTGGACTTGTATATTCAATGATCTCTAAAAACGTAGTGGATTACAATGACGTTTTAACCAGGTTGCTGATGCTTAAAGCTTAACGGTTTAGAAAAAGCAGGTAAGAGATGGAAGGACATTTTTCCTTTGTTCAAAAGTACGTTCAGTGACCAAGGGTTTTGAGTGGATAAGCTCTGAAGACGGTAGTTTAAAATATTATCTGTTTAGAAAGCAAAGAGGTAAAGTCTTCCAGCCACTGCTTGTTTTGTGACTTTGAAAAGAGAGAAAATATTTCTTGAAAGTTCTGCATTTACGTTCATTGATGTGACAGATGTGATGTGTTGCATTGTATTAGCTATAGCCTTTGGCTGGTCAGATATAAATATATTTGACTATTTCTATTAATTTAATAACATCTAACAATTTGAAATATTCATCAGCTAAGTTTAGATTTTTGAAGATTAAAAATAGCCTTGAGTTTTTGGGACCGTCGCTGCTTCACCTGTAAAAGGGGGTTAATGGTATGTATTTGCAGTGTTTCTGTGAATTTCAGGTTGAAATAACATATGTGGAAGTGCCTGGCACAGAATAGAGGTCCAACAAATGCTGGAAGTGATGATGATGATGAAGAAACTACAGCAGAGATTTGTGTATCTTTATTATTCCTACTGAAAGTTTTCTTAACTCAATGAAATGTCTTTGGAAATTTTCCTAGGTGGGTTGTCAACATAATCACTCTAGCAGTTCAACACTCGTGTGCTTGATGAGATGTTACCTTCTCATAAGCAATCCAAATCTTTGTTTATTAATTTAGAGGAGTCTAGTGCAAGGAAACCGGCTTCCTTGAACTGGACTTGGTTTTATGCAGTCTCAAAAAGGTCAAATCAGCCTCCGGCTGATTTGTTAGAACAAATAAAAATCTTAGCAAGGATTTTGATTGGAAAGACAAGGTGGGGAAACTTTTGCCTTCTTTGCAGTCAAGAACTCATCCCTTACATATGACTGAGGTGACAGTGTGAGGGTTTCTTCAACGTTAGCTGACGACATCGTTAACCGGGTGTGTGCAGTGGAGGGGGGCAGTTTCGAGAAACGGTCTCTGATCACAGATCAGCTCTGTGGCGTGTTATCTCTTAATGACTGTGGCTCCCCCATCACTGCAGAATATTTGTCAGCTTTTAGAGTAATTAACATTATACGTCGTGAGGCTAAGGAAGAATGAGTGACTTCAGCAACCTTTACACTTTTAGTTATTTTATGGAAATGTCCATTTTATGGGAAGATCTCCCCAGTAGAACTGAATTACTACGTTAATATTAACCCTTGGAATAAGGTAATGTGTGCTGGAACGTATAGAGAGCAATTCAACAACACTTTCCAGTTTTACCTTGGGAGCTAAAACCAAGCATGCTGACACCACGTAATTATCAATAAAATACCCAGGAATCATTTTATTTGCAATTAACTGCAGAACAGGCTATTACTACCATGCCCCCTGCATTGTAAGTTGTAAAACACACACACACGCCCACAAGAATCAACTTTCATTTGAGAATTCGACCCCGTCCAACCTACGGCTGAAGGAGATGTGAAAATAAGTTGAGACAGGTGCCCTGTGGCCTGGAACAGAGATGAGGGTGGACACGAGGCCTCGGCATTGAGATTAGACAATCCGGTCACAGACAACAAACGGGAAGAGAAGACAAAGGAGGAACCGGCTCAGGGGATCCCCCTGAAGGCCTGGACCATTTACAGCTTTCAGCAAGGTGCTGCTTCTGTTTACGGCCGAGTGGAAGTCCCCGGCATTCTCTGTGGTCTTTTTAAATTCTATGTAAACACACAGCAACAGATTTCCTCTAGCTGGAGAGCTAGCAGCAATTCCGTTCACATAGGTTTTGAGTATGATTAAGTGTCTGAGGATGGATGTGCCAGGGCCTGGCCTAATATCTGAAGGCTTCTCGGGAGAAGAGCTCTTAGGGGCACCCGTCTCTCTGCTAGGGAATCCTGCCCGTGGCCACCTGCAACCAAAACCTTGACTATCTAATTGTCACCTGAAAACAAAAGCAGCAGTAAGAAAAATACGAAATGTCAAAATGTAACCTAAGTTTGTTGCTGCTGTCTTTTCACTTTGATAGGGGAAAGGGATGAAAACTCAAAGCAACGATGGCTTTAGGAAAATCGGTACCTGGACAGGCCCCTTAGGATCTGGGACGCAGGCCTTCGTGCAGACACTAGGTACAATATTTAATCAATTTAGCCTTAGCCGATGCTATTCACAAGGGGACATTCTCCTTTTCTTGTTGGAAAATCTGTGCTTCTGCACGCAGGCTGTGACTACTGCATGAGAAAATTTTCTTTTGTTTCCATCACGGTGCTTGCAAGACAGTCTGAGATGGGGAAATTGAACCTGTTTGTATCCAATCTGGCTGAGAAAAAGATAGTGAAATGGCCAGATATGTTTTTTCTTTAAAGAGAGCATTTTGCTTTTCTTTGTGATCCCACTTGGAAGGCAAATTTCTGCTAAGGAGGCTGTGCAGCGATGTTGCATTGCTGGATAAATGCACCCAGCTGAGTAAGTCTCTCCCCGCCTTTGGGATCTACCAGATAGTCATCACATTCTGGCCAGGTAGCTGGGGCCTAGGTGACCGGTTCTCCAAGGGCAGGTGGTCCGCCCAGTTCGAGATCTGGCACTGACTTTGTTGAATGACACCCCCAGAGACCCTAACAGGAGCCTAAGGAAAATAAATTCGCTTATACCGTAGCTGACCCCTTTTAAACACACAGTAACATGTGAGCCTCATGGGAATATTGGTGGCCCAGAAATGATCTGTGTGTTCATTTCTCAGTGAGCTTACACATGGAGGCTTGGGTGTAGAGAGTTCCAGCAGATGTTCACCCTTGAGATTGCCTGAATTTGTACTCCATCTATCTCCTATAACACAGGCAGAGAACGCCATTGCTCTCTTTGATGGACTTCAGGTCCGATGATGAAAAACTATAGACCTGAGAGCCTACTGAGGCTGCTCTGTGGGTGGATTATTCATCGATAGTTGTGGCTATTGTGACTAGCAGGCCGTGAAGAAATTTGAATAATTGTCCTTAACTGCTGGACTCTTACAATCTCAAAGGGACCTTAAAGGTTACTCAGGCACTTTGCAGCATCACTGGTTAACAGGCCTTCCGCTTTTGCTTGAATTCCACAGATGATGGAGAACTCACTACCTCACGAGGCAGCCCATTTGGTATTTGGATTGCTCTCATTCAGGGGTCAGCAAACTGTTTAGTATCTGCAAAGAGCCAGATACTAAATATTATAGGCTTAGTGGCCCACGCAGTCTCTGTAGCAAAAATTCAACTCTGCTCAGGCAGCATGAAAGCACCACAGACAATACATAAATGAATGGGCAGCCTGTGGTCCAACAAAACTTTATTTACAGAAGTAGTCAGCGGGCCAGATTTGGCCCATGAATTGTAATTCACCAATCATTGCTCTAAGTGTCACTCTTCCAAATCCTGAAGAAAACCACCGTCTCCCTGGTGGCCTAGTTTACCCTTTGGGGCCACACATCAAAGCTCGTCAAACCCTCTCCTGTCAGAAAACCCTCCAGATGTTTGAAGTCGATGACCCCCTCTTTCAGGGACCTGTTTTCTTTCCTCATCTCTCCTCACTTGTCTTGAGTCCAAGTCTCTTCCTGCTTCCTGAGCTTGGTTGGTTGGGTCATTTTATTCTGATAACCAGTTTAATATGGGTGTCACAAAGGAAGATTTCAGACCCTAAAGCCCCCTTTCCCACAGAAAGCAGTGTTTGAGTCCTCTTCCTTTTACCTGTCCTTTATGTCACCCCCACACAAGCCCTCTCCTTACCCGGGCCGTCCTGTTAGCACGAACACACCTGGTTCAAACTGCTGCTCACCCCAGAGGCCCAGCCTGTCTGGATGAGCCCCATGAGCCACCCTCCAGGCCCCCTGCAGACCAGAGGCTCTGCCGGGTAGGTGTTGCCCCTTCCTGGCCTGGCATTTTCTTTCTTTGAAGCTGGAGATGCTGACACAGTCAGGAGAAGTGGACTCAAGGAGGCGGACGTCCTTGGCAAACCATAAAGAGCCATACAAAATTATCCAGACTTATCAGGACGAGACCACCCAGGAGGAAGCCCCAGGTTCAAGTCGTGGGGTCTGCCAGCTATCGGCTTTGAGGCTGAGGAATCATCCCGACCAAGCTCTCATGTATGTGACAAGGGCCAGTGAAATATGGGGTGCCAAAGGCTTGGAAAACTGCAAAACACTGTAAAAAAAACGGGGGAAGTCATTAGCAAATAGAGATACTGCCTTTTAAAAGGATACTTCAAGCTGATTTGAAGTATTTTTTAAAAATACTTCAAACTTTTCCTGAACTATTTCTAAAGAATTCTTTCCTTCCTCCCTCCGGGACCCCCCTCCCCACCCCGACATCATACACTTATCTGGCCAAACTACACAGAGTTGTTCTCTGAAAGTTACAGCTAGGTTGGGCTTTTCTCAATGGGTTATATTTTTTAGGACTTGAAGTTCCCCACAATTCACCTCTGGGTCCTTGCAAGCACTACCCCTGCACATGGAACCTTCTCCCCTCCCCCCCCCCAATTCCCTTCCATCTGGCTGCCTCCCACTCATCTTAGAAAGCTTATCCACCAGGAAGTCTTCATCAACCGCCTAAACCTGGAGAGGGGCCTCTCTTTTGTGCAACCACACGGCCTGCAGACACCACAGCACTGATGCCAGCCCTTGCCACACCATCCTGCTGACTGGTCTCTCTCCTCTACTAGATGGTGAGTGATGGGAGGGCAGGGGCTGTGGCGTGTTCACTGCCGACTGCTGACAGCCATCAGAGTGCTGGGTACATCACAGGGCTCAACAAACATTTATTAAATGAATGAATGAGTTGTGGAGAAAACCTGAGAATGAGTGAACTAGCCATGCCTCGTAATGCACCCATTACAGGTTGCCAAGACCTCTCTCCCACACAGTGACCCGGAGGATAGCCTATGTCCCTCTCAGTGGCCCTGCAAAGTGCTGAGGTTGGCAGGGATCATGACCCCTTGCCCCTGCAAGTGATGGAAGGTGCTCCAGTCAAGTATGGCCAGTAAGTCTCTGCCTGGGTGGCTGCCTGGAGGCTGGGTCCTCTCTTCCAGCTCTCTGTCTCCCCACTCCCCTCCACATAGGCCTGGCTCAGCAGATGCCTCAGGGAGGGGACCAGCACTAACAGAGGCAGTGGCCTCCCCCAGCTCCTGTCCACCATCTTGCTTTCCTATCACGAGTCTCTCTCAGCTTCTACCCAAATGAGTGCTTGTTCACAGCTCTGTGCATTTCCCCTACGTTTTCCTCCTGATCTGCCTGCTCTTGCTTCTGCTTCTCCAACTACCCAACACCTACTCATGCCTGGAGACCCAACTCAAATGCCATCTCCTCTGTGTAGCCAGCTGCAGTCCCTGCAGACAGATGTAGTCGCTTTCCTTATGCTTCCAAGAGTAGCACTTGGTAATGCCTATAAGGTAGACCTTATCAGTTCAAAACAAAATTGAGTATCTAGTGATGATAATAATGGCTCTATCATTGAGAGCTCACTCTGTTCCAGGAACCCTCCTGGGAATGCATACATCTCATTTGTAATCCTAAAGGTCATTAGGTATTTTCCGTATTATTATTATTGTCTCAATTTTCTCTTAACCTGGCAGATGAAATAGGGTCATGGCTAGCAACATGGATTTGGAGTCAGGGAGACCAGGCTGTAACTCTCCAGTCCATCATTTGCCAGATGGGTGACTTTAGGGAAGTTACATAACCTTTCTGAGCTTCCCTCTAAGAAGGGACAATGGACCTACCTTACAGGCTTTGGTGACGTTAAAACAAGCTCCCGCAGATGAAGCCCTTAGTAACTGGAGTACCTGGCCTGGGCTAGGCCCTCTATAAATGCAGGAGGACCCAGAGGACAGAGGGCTTATCAAATCCATCTTTGCAACCCTGTGCCCAGCACGGTGCCTGACTTGAGTGGATGCTCCTTAGAAACTTGGGGAGATGCTCCTCCACTGGAAATGGGCACCCTGGAAAGATGTGGCCCTGAGGATCCGTGGGCTGCCTTGATCCCAGCTTGCTGGTGCACTCCCCACCTCTACTGAGGAAAGCTTGAGGGATGGCAATGCAATGGAGGGAAGCCCTACCTGCGGCTTCCTGTCCGGCCCCATACACACACTGTAAGGGTGAACATGCTGGCTTTGGCTACGGCACAAGCCAACATTCTTCAAATCTTTGTGAACCATGAATGAGATGCCTGTGCCATCAACTCATGTTTCCCCAGAGGCTGCCCTGTTTCCTGGAATAGTGGGGCCCAGATACTGGTTGTGCATGGATTACAAGCTCGGAGCTTTCCTTTGCTGTAGGCACTGGGTTCCCTGACCAAGTTAGATGTCTGATTACACCTGCATTTTGGGAAGTCTGGGCTGAAAAAGGGTCGGCTGCCAATACAGCCCCAGGAAACAGGTCTTCTGGAGTTTCTGTGGACCTGCTGCCAATCATAAAAACTGGTTGGGAAATTTAGAGGTGTTTCCCCCAAGTTCACTGGGAAATGCTGCATCTCAACTGTTGCGTATGGGCTGGGACGCGAAGTATTTTTCCCAGTAAAGTGCTGCCTTTGGGCCACCGTGTCTTAAGATACAGGTTTCTGTTTGGGTGGGTCTCCAGGGTTTTTCTACTAGAGTTATTGACATCTCCATCATCATCATCATCATAATAAGAGGAAGTATCCTGAAACTGGGCCAACAAAACCAGCTCAGGCCCTGATGTTGCTCAAAGCCCCTTAGGGAGGGGATCTGCCCTGTGGAGAGTGAGGGGCATTCCTGGGCAGGCAGGATCCCCCCTCTGCAGGGTCCGTCTTCTGCCTCTCCTCCCTACACCATTCCAGAGAGGAAGAGGGCAGAAGCATCAGGAAGGGGCGTGGGCTGGGTCCTGTGGGTGAGGCAGCAGGTGGTTCCTATCCTGTAGCAAGAATGGGAGGGCCTCTGAGGAGTGGGGAAGCGAGACTCCCTGCACCCAGCTGTTGAAGAGGGGGCCACAGTGGGGTGTGGGAGCCTGGGAACCAGGGTGCCTGGGTTCTGGGCCCAGCTCTGCTTTGAGGCACCCAGTGGACTCCAGCAAGTCACCTCCCTCATCTTGAAAAGCAATGTTCCCTGTCTGCTACGAGGGCATTTCACGACCCTTTCCCCACTTTCCTGGGCTTTGGGGTGTCTATTGGTGAGGTCTCAGAGGAGCAGGAGACAGGCTGCACACCTTATAGCAAGTACACATTCACACTGATAGAGCACCTTAGGTGCTAGGACTTAGCCACAAGCTTTAGGGGACAAACACTCCATTTTACTGGAGATGGGTACCTTAGGGAACATACTGCAGGAAACTGGAGGGGCCCAGATTTGAACCCCGGTCTGAGAAGTCCCAAATCCAGAAACAGGAAGGTGCCCAAGGCAGGTGATAGGGTCCCCAAGGTGGGCAACCGGACAAAAGGGTGGCGCGGGGAGGCGCTGCCACGGGGGCGTGGCGGGGGGGGGGGGGGTTGGTTTGATCAAGAGGACACAGCTGACCCCCAACCACCTGGCCATCCTCCAGTTCTGGAGAAGGTAGGAGGAGCTCGGAGCAGGGAGTCTAGCGACCTTTGCTTCCATGATGAAGAGACAACGCAGGAGCAAAATGTCCAGGAAGGAGGGAGGGAGACCAGAGGAAGGAGGTGGCTTCTCCTTCACCCGCGTCCTCAGGTCCCCCTGTACACCACGTGGGTGGGAGCGTGTCTTACACATCCACGCACCCACAGCCACCTTCACCGCGCTCCTGCCTGGACCGGGTCCATCTCCGCGCCTGTGGGCGCCAGGCCTCCACGGGCCACGTCGCCGCCACCTGCTGCTGCATCCCCAGTGAGAGGGAAGGAGCATCTCCGTGCTTCCCCTCATCCGCCCCCACCCAGCCCAAGCCCTCTCATCCTCCGGGGTAAGGCTGAAGCCACGTCTTCCCCGGCCCCCTCCCCAGCGCAGAGTGGAAGGGAGAGGGAGGAGCTCCGGCCACAGCCGCCCGCCCTCCTCGCTCCGGAGCTCCCCCTCCCCTCCCCTCCCCTCCCCTCCCCTCCCCTCGGCTGCCGCAGCCCCGCTAGTCGCGCGCGTCAGCGTGGGCTCCCCGGAGCGAGTCGCTAGGTAACGGGGCTGGCTCCGCAGACCCGGGGCCGGGGAAGCCCGCGCGCGTCGTCAGCAGCGGCGCAGCGGGGCGGGGGCAGGGGGCGCACGGACCCTTTTTATCCGGGCCTGCGGACCCTGGCTCGCACGCAGCCCCCTCCCAGGATGCCTTAACCAGCGCCGATCGCAGTCATCCAGGTGCCCCTCCCTTGCAGGGACCCCAACGCCGCCAGCCCCTTCCTCCTTCCTAGCCGGTGCGCACTGCTCTGCGCGCAGCCGGGTGGGAGCCCCGCTGCCGCGGTCGCCGTCGCCGGTAAGCTGTGCACTGGGGCCGCGGCTGGGCCGGGGAGGGAGTAGGGGCGCGCGACAAGCGAGGCAGCTCCCGCCACCGCGGCCGCCGGACCAGCCATGTGCTAAAGTTTGTGGGCCTCGGCGCCCCACCAGGCGCGCAGCGCGGGGCGCAGCGGCGCGGTGGGTGGGGCGGCGCGGTCCTGCCGGTCGCCCGCCGCCCCCAGCCCCCGCGGGGCGCAGCTCTGCGCGCTCTCACACTCTCTCTTTCTCTCTTTCCCTCCGCGCTGCCTCCCCGAGGTCCTCCCGCCGAGCCCGGGCTCGGGGCATGAGGAGCCCCGGGGCGCCGCCCGGAGACGAGCCGGCTGCGCGTACACTTCTCCAGCGGCGGACGGGGACATGAGCCGCGCGTACGGGGTCCGGCGCCCGGCGGCCAGCCCCAGCCGGCGGCAGCCAGCGGGTCGGCGCTGCCCGGGAGAATGAGGCAGGAGCTGGCGGCAGCCTCCTATTTCTCTTCCTCCTCCTCGCCTTTCTCCGGCTCAGGCGCCCCGGGTCCGGGCCAGGCTGTGGTTCTGCTGCGTGCCCCGCGCGCCCCCCGCCCGCCTCCGGATGCGCTGCTCGGTAAGCCAGGCCCTCCGCTTCGGGAACAAAGCCCCTTCGCAAGGCCTGGAGGCCGCCTCCGAGCCCCCTGCCCGGCCCCCACCCCGAATCTGGAAGCCTATGAGGCTTCCAATGGAACCCTTCGGTTCCCCCATTCCCCAAACCCTGCCTGGAGGCTGAACTGCCCCGGCGCCTTGGAGACCTGGTGCTTTTCTCCGCCATAGGGGAGGCAGATGCCGGCTGGACACGCAGGCAGAGACCTGTTTGGTCCAGATAAGGATATATGCATCCTGGGTTCAAACTCATCATTTGCAGGGAGGAGACAGCTCACATATAGTAGTAGGTGTCCAGGCTCTCCTGGGTAGGTGCCTCAAAACCACCCGAGGAAGTAGATCCCCCTTCTTCCATGGCTCAGATTTGGAAACTGAGGCCCAGAGAGGTTGAATGGTTGACTTAATCAAGGTCACAAGGCCAGGAAGTGGGAGACCAGATTGGAACCCAGGGTGCTCTTTCTACTTCTCTGCCAAGCTGATCCCTTTGTAGGAAACACACCTTCCCATTTCTTCTACTAACTGCTTCCATCTCCAGGCGTTGCGTGTGGTGAAAATACTTGTGCCAATGAGTGTCTGCTCAGATGAAATAAATTGCTGGCCGCGTGTGGTTTTTGTCCATCCCTCCGTCATGCTGCTTACCCATAATGTGAACTGTGAGTGTAAGGCTACTTCTGTTAAGGTGGGAGGATGATATGTCCCCCTGGGCACCCTCTTTCCTGGGACCCTGTTTCTCCCAGGCCTCTTAAAGGATGGAAAAGGCAGTGTTTGCTTCCTCGGATGTGCCCCTTCTGTGCCTGCCTGCCCTGCACATGCTCAGGCTCAGAACCTTGTCCTAAACCTTTCTGTGGGGTGAGGGGCAGTCCAGTCTACCTGCCCCTGGTTGTGTAAGCCTTGGGGATGGTTACTTAACAGGCCCTGGGGCTGATCCCAGAGGGCCAAGGGGCAGGAGCCGACCCTCTCGGAGGTTTTGTCTTGGCTCACGTTTGTCATCCTTCCGTGTCAGCAGCACTTCACACTTGTCAGCCCAGAAGAAAAGGGGAGGGGGTTTTAATGTAGACATCAGGCCTTAAGCTTTCCCCTACTTCTCAGGTTTGCAGCATTTAACTGTTTGCCTCAGAGCATTTAGGTCCATCCTGAAGGGAGAAGCCACGAGGAATCATCTGGTCCTGGTCTGAGCAGCTCGTTTAATCAGTTGAGTCACCAAATATTGGGCTTGCTGTCTATACGACTCATGCAGTGTTGGTGTCAGTGCAGGAAGCTTCTCCTGGCAATAAGGGGCCTCAGTTTCCCTGTTAGTGAAAGGAACACGTCAGACTGGATAACCTCTCAGATCCCTTCCATCTAAACGATTCTACGAAGAGTGGGTTCCGGGCCTGAGCTGGGGTGGTGTGAGCTGATCAGACCCGGGCATTGGGACTAACAGCTCCACACTGAATAGCTTGTTTTTTCCAAGAAGAAGATGTGGTGGGGAGGGACCTACAAGATTCATGGTCCACCCAAAGGAGGGGAAGCCTGAGCTGTGCTTTGGTGGGTTGTCTTTTGGGCTAAAGCATGGTGGTAGTAAAGTGCCCCAAGGTACCAGATGGGGCTTATGGGATAGGTTAGGCTTTCATTCAGAGAGATGACATTGGCCCCTAAGAACCGATGAAATGCAATGCATCAATTAGATGTCCAGCCGGCTAGAAAGCAGCAAGCTGGTGAGCTTGCCTGTCCCTTCCAGAAAGAATCCATCATAGTTGAATCGTAAAGCCTTCTCCAGCTAAACAATTAGTGCATGTAAATAAAGTGACTTTTAGACTCTCCCCACCCAGTTATTTGCTGCTTCTGTCAGTGATCGGTGGAGCCTGCCTGAGCAGGGACACAGAGGGACGGTGACAGGAAAGGTGGGCTGCCAGGATGTCTACACCTGAGTTAGTCTTTGCCTGTTGATTACAGCTAAATTCATCAACTTGACCTATGAGCCCTTAATGGGGTTGTCATAGGTCTTTTAAAGATGTGGATTAATGAAGCTTTTAAAGTGTTACTGAATCCCAGATGACATGGGCATGTCTCGCTTTTTCCCAGAAACTAAACTCCTAGTGGGTTTCGTGACTATTTGAAATTCACACAACCAGAGCAAAGCTTTCATTCTTGACAGGCTCATAGGGTCTGCGAATGGCAAGCAATGCATCTTGTGTGAGCATATTAATCTCCCAGCATTGTGTATTTTAGCTCCTCATGACTAACTGGTAAGGTTTGGAATAAAAATGAGTTCAGAGAAACCATCTTCATTAAGTTACTTTTGAAAATGTTGATGTAATTATGATAGAATGATTTTTAGGTCATATATCATACTGCTGTTGCCCAAAGCCAGATTACGTAGTAAAACGTTACTCCCATCCCTGATGTTTAGTTTTTAGTTCACAGTTCTCTCTCACTTTTGTTTTTGCTTTTTTTCCCCCTCTGGCATGAAAATATGCAGTCAAGAATGAATTCTCCCTTTTCAATTTTATCTTGTCTTAAACCACTTCTTTTCTGGAAGATCTCTAAAGCTGAGCTCTTCCTCACCATACATATAATAGCTTCCTGTTAATATATATTTTAGGTGCCTTAGATTTTGGTGTGGAGAACAGGAGGGGTATGTATCACCAATGAGAAACCACAGTGAGACGTTTCCCTTGTCGGCATCCAATTTCTAACTCGGGAGTCCAGACCATGAGCTCTTTTGATCATAGCTGACATGCCCAGTAATGTGAGAACCCAGTTCGAGGGCTGTGACATCTGTGCAACAGTGAGGATGTACGCAGGTACCTAGGGGAGTGTAGAGGAAAAGAATGTCCTCCAGAGGCCAGGATACCTGGGATTTATTCCTGACTCTGTTGTTAGTTGGCTTTCTGACCTTAGATAAGTGATTCCCATTCTCTGGGTTTCAATTTACATATATGCAAGGAGTGTGTGTGTCTGCGTGCGTGTGTGTGTATTAGTACCAGATGACCCCCTCTGACTCTAAGCTCCGTGAGTCCTCAGCGTTTGCATGCAGCTGGTTATTAATAGCTCCGGAATGCTCCGTACTTTAAGTTACATAACATTTTCAATTAGACATCCATAGAAACAGTAAGGAACCAGTCATTATAAAAGATGCTACTTATTACCCAAAGCGGGGACCCTACCCTGAATGTGTGACGATAGGACTTTCATCTTAAAGGCCGTTGTGCCAGCTTCCCCATCAGAGCTCCTTGCACGTGGAGTCTCAGCGCACATCTGAGAGGGCTAGAATGAGCCAGGACCCTCTCTGGGGTCCGTGTGGCAGGAGCTGCAGGAGATGTTATGTAATCTGGGTCAATGGGGTAGGAAGAGTATGACGTCCGATCTGCATCGCTCGAGGTCCAGGGGCCTGGGAGGTTTCGCCTCAGTCTCAGGCTGTTCCTGGAAGGTTAGGAGGGAAAGTATGTAATTACTGCTTGCAGTTGTTTTGAAAATGGAAAGTACTTTAATTAGAACCTTGAACTCAGCGGAAGCTGAAATCTGGTGAGAAGTTCGTGGATTTGGCAGTGGTGTTTTTGCCGGCTTCTCTGGGCAGGCTTCCTCCTAACGCTTTAAGTAGTGTGTTGTGTGGGGTAGGTTTCCTAGCGAAGCTGCAGTCGCTGTCAGATAAAGAGACTGGCGAGGGGGTGGTGGGAGGAAGGAACCACCAGCCCTTACACATTTTGTCCTCAGGACTCTGCAGAGTAGATGTCATTCACCCCCTGTTCTAGATGAGGCACGCGGGCTCAGAGAGCTGAGGTGTGTCACTCAGACTCACACAATTATTGAATGGCAGAACCAAGCGTAATTTCAAATACGCTCTGCTAGAGTTTATTGCCCCGCGCCACTTCCTTTCCACTGTTGCTGCAGTGTGCCTGGCAACCAAATTGTGTCCTTCATCCCGAATTTCTAAATAACACCATAGCGCCGAGAAAGCAGGCAGAAGATTTGATGTGGGTAACGTATCGGGGTGATGTGGCTACTGAGGGACTTCAGAATTCACCAGGATTTTTGTCAGCACGTTGTAGTTCTTTTAACTCTCTGTCAAATGTGTTAGATTCCAGAGATGCTCAGAAACAACCCCAAAATGGCTAGTGTTGGTAGTTCTTCGAGGGAAGCTGAAATAACTTCTCTTGGTCCCATGGCACCCTGGGGTTCAGTGGGAAGTGAGCACAAGCTGGCACGTGGGGTGTTTTGCAAGGCGTGCTAGCCTCCAACTTTGGAAAAGGACCTCACATCAAAGTTATGTAACAGAAGCTGTTGGAAGGAGCATGACTCCTCCTCCAGGAGGCAACACGGGTTAATCCTCCCCAAAACAACACACTAGAGAGGGAAGTAGGAGGAACATATTCAGGAACTTAAAGGTTCACGTGGAGCTCTTAAGAATCTCCAGGACTCAGAAGGAAATGCAGGTTTTGAAGAACGTTTCAAGCCACTGAATGCGGATACTGTTACATCAGATATTTTGTGTGGCCTGAGGAAGTCCACCCACGTTAGTGTAGCTGCTGCTCGTCTTTGCTGATAGGCCCGTAGATCTGGATGGAATCATCCACACCTGGGACAGGAGATTCCAGAATCCCATCTGTAACACACAACACTGAAATCACCATTCTTACATTTTAGTAATGATACTCCAGCTGGTTCTCTTGGCCAGCGGTTTAAAACCGTTCCAGGCCTGATGCTGGCCTTGCCATGTCATGTGAGCGATGATGTCTTAACAAACAGGACCCTCCCTCCAACCCGCTTGGGTTGCTGAACCACTTATGTGCCAAGAGCTTCAAGTTTTGTGATAGGTGATTAACGAGAAAAAGGAGACAGAATGAGTTGGAAAACTCAGTTGTGATTCATCTGTCGGCTGTAGGATACCAAAACATCCTAGGAGCCCGCACGGTTTTTTCATTTGGTAAATTAGAAATAACATTGCATATCCCCAGTGAGACCGACAGAGTCTGTACCTTTTGCCTTCAAATTTTGAGAGAACAGACGCCAGGGAGCTCCAGCTCTGGGCCCGATTTCTAGTACACGTGGCTATTAAAGAGCAGAAAATGCGCAAGTAGCTCTCCAGAGCTGTCAGATGGTAAGCAAGAAGGCAGTGAAGTCCGTGGCCTCTGATTCGTGAATGTTCTGAACAGTTATTTGGGACACAGTTAGGAGAAATGGTTTAATGTCCGTTTCCAGCATTGAGAATCACAGAATCAATTCACTAAATAATTTTAGATGTTTTTGTGCTTTCTTCATGTGTGGCTTGTGACAAGTATAGGTGAGACTTCACACGGGGTTAAAAAGCTATACCTTCACCAGCCCTCCTGGTGGACTGAGTGGTGTGTCTTATTTGCTGGGCTCAATGCTTTGGCAGATCGAGCATTGCTGAAGCCTGAATCACAAGGTCAGATGGCAGTGTTGGGGAGGGTCGATGTGTTCCCAGCTGGTTCAGTTTCTTGATAATCTGCAACGAGCTGTTGCCTGTACCTCATTTAGCATCCCAAAGCAAAAGAGCAAGTAAGGAACGCCCAGGGTCTGGTGTTTTTCCATCATCCCGGGTTTCTCAGCCTGTATCTGCTAATACAGTCTGGAATCCTGACCGACACACAGCTACATTCTGCCACAGATAAACCTTTCAAGTTTATATTGGCCTTGACATGACCCCCCGAAGGAGTCTTGATTCCTTTTAATTCAGAAAATGGATGATAATGATCATCATCTTCTTTTAAAGATCAATATTGACAAGTCTTACATTGTTAAATAAAGTGAATGTGTCCTGGGAGCATAATGCATAAGCTTAAAATGATTTATGAATGCCTACGGTTCCCGTTAACTTGCTGAGAGGGCTCTATTGAATACTTCTAGAAGAGTAAGCCCAGCTTTGCAACACTAAAATCTGAAGGTGGCAATGGAAGTGCGCACCCTGTGTTCTCCATACGTCAAGCAGGAGTGGAAAAGTACACTTGGTTTCTAACAGGGAAGACTGAGACTTTCTTTAATCAGTTGTACCATCGAGATCAACATTGCCTCAGTCTGAAACTTCCCTGTAGATGCTGAGGCTGCATCTACGCGAGGGCTGGTTGTCCTCAGGCCTGCTCCGGGACCTCCCTGTGGAGTATGATGGCACTCAGGCATGGTGCCATCTCCTCCATCAGGGATGTGCCTCCCTGTGGTCTTGCCTGATCGCTGGGATCCGCCTCCATCATTCTCCCATCAGGCAGGTGTTGATTGTCAACAGTTTAACAAAAATGTATTGACCGCCAGCTCTGTTCTCGACACTGCCCAGCACTGGGGCTACAGTGGTGGACAGAAGACAGCTGTGGGGTGTCCATGCATGGCTCCTGTTCCCTAGACCTGCGCACCCTTCCCTGCCCTTTAGGGACCCATCCAACATCTGGAGGACTTGGCTACTGCCGCAGGACAAGGTCAGTTGGGGCAGCCCAGCTGTAGTCAGGGGGTCTGCTTGTCAGCCCTGCATTATCTTTTGCTCACCTGGGTGCCTGGGGACAAGCCACTGCCCTACTCTGGCCCTCCACTGGTTTCCCTGGTTGTAATGCAGGGATTAGGGCACTGCAGGGTTTTTTTCCAAGTGTAATCTGAGGACTCCTTCCATGAAGGCACCCAGTGAACTTACTAAAATGCAGATTCCTGGGCCCTGTTGCAGAATCAGAACCTCTGAGGGTGGGGGCCCAGAATCTGTATTTTTAACACCCTCCCAGGTAATTCTCATCTCAGGCACAATGAAGTTGGAGAACCACTGATTCTCACTGTAGCCTATTGCTAATACCCCTTCCTGCTCCAAAGTACTCAGAATGTGGCCCCCTCCCACACTGGCCACTCCACCTCCCCCCACTGCCATGTCCCTCCAGCCCTCCTGTCTCTCCTAACCACCATTTCTGCTTCCCCTCTGCCCTCTACAGTTTGTTTTCCAGCAGGTACCCAGAGGGAACCTTCTAAAGGATCCTGGCTCTCCTCTGCTTAGAGCTCTCTGGTGCTCCCTGTAGGCTCCTGGAGCGGTGAGCAGTGACTCTCAGAAGACCTCTAGGTCCTGCACAGTCTGGCCCTGGGTCTGACTTTCTCTCCTACTACGCGCTGTCTGCTTCTCACCTTCTAGCCACACTGGCTTCCATGCCGCTGCCAAAACCCACACAGCTGCCAGGTGTTCGCTCCCTGAGGGCCCACAGGACCCGGGGACTGAGGAGACAGGGTGCTTGGGGAGTGGGGAACAGCCCTGAGGAGCTGCTTCTTTCTGTCGCACCACTGCTTTGGAAACCCGTTCAGATGGATGCTCTTAAGCTCACTGAGGCCAATGTGTTTCCAGGCTCTCCGCTGTAGTACAAGTTGATTTAGAAGTGGCCGTTTAATTCTGGGCACCGTATTATAGGGTGACTCATCGCTGGACTGGATTGTCAAAGTGGGTCTAGAAAGCTCTTTCAGAGGAAGTTTCTAAAACTAGGCTGCACCGCCCCCTGCCCCCCCCACCCCAGGCTGGGCTGTTCCTTCAGCCACCTCTAATCCCAGTGGCCCTGCCTCCTTTTCTTCCTTCCACAAACATTCACAGAGCACCGGCAGCATCCAGGCGCCATCCTGGGCCCCACCCCACGTGGAGGCTCGGCAGCTCGGGAGGAGCAGAGTCCGCTTGGTTTCATCTTTGACTCCCGCTCTTGCTTTCATGCAGATGGAACGCTGACGTTTGGACACTATTCCTCTGGCCTTTTTTATCTTCTCTCGCCAAGGAAGAGGAGCTCTGGCCTGTTTATCAGGAGTAGCTCCCGGAGCCTGGCTTAAGCAAACCACACTCAGAAATATCGACTGCCCAGTGAGAAGGAGGGAGAGGTGGACCAGCTCGTAAGATTTACCTTCAGGGCGAGCTGAGTGCATAACTGGGTACAGATATATAAGATGTGACGAGTCTTGTGGACGGGGGCTAGTTTGCGTCTCCTTGAAGCCAGCCTGCCTGGCAGTGTACCAACACGAGAAAGGCCGTGAAAACTTTAGACCTTTCCGGGCTCAGTCTGCTGTAGACACTTCTTGGACCTTAGGGAAGGAAGCATTTCACTCTTAGCATTGCTCGTCTTGCGGATTTCTGCGGTGCACACGTTGACCGAGCCTTTCTGCAGAGGCCCTTGGGCAGGGTGGTGTGGGAGGTGAAGGTGAACAAGATGTTCCCTGTCTTTAACAGACTCAGAGACCACTGGGGAAACGTGTTCTGTAACTACCTGTAGCTCATTAGAGCGGTCAGCGTGCCCTGAGAAGGCAGAGGCGGGGAAGATGGGTTTGGATGGAGGAGGTTGGGAGCGTTTGACATGAGCCTTGAGAGATGAGTAGGAGTCTCTCAGGCAGAGACGAGGAGAAAGGCGTTCCAGGTGGGAAGGAAAGGATGAACGGAGGCCGGACCGTCTGGAACAGGTGAGCAGGTGGCAGTGTATGGCTGTAGCGTCGGGCCACGGAAGTGCAGTGTGTCAGCCCTGTCCTGATGGGAGTGGGTCTTGAATGCCAGGTTAAGGAGTATTCCATGTCTTATAAGTGATGGGGAGCCATGGGAGGTGTATGAGTGAGGGTGTGGGTTTTAAAAAGATAGCTGGTGGTCCTTTGTCATGCTCCCCTTGTAACTTCTCTATTATAGAGAAGATGTGCAAAATGTTCTAGACATACTGTGCGGGAATGAGGATGCTTGAGGTGTGACCTCCAGGCCCTGTTTCTGTGATTGTGCTGTCTTCACTTGTCTGTATTTGTTGAGTGATCCTCCAGACACGGCTGCCCCGACCCCAGCTCCACCCACCCAGCTGGGGCTTGGAGGGAAAGCGAGGTAGCCGCTGGCTCCAGCACTTGCTGCCCAGCCATTGTGGACTCCGGCCAACAGGAAATGGAGCGGGCAGTGTCCCAGCCTGATTCACCGAGCCGTGGGTCTCCCTGCGCCTCTGCAAACGCATTCAGGCTGCTCCTGTCCTAAAAACAATGCTCCCAGACCTACATCCACAGCTGAGAGAATCCAGGGCATGCATTCGCCGGCCAGCTTCCCTGAGCTTCCCCCAGCAGCGGGCTTAATGGGCGGGAAAGGGGGCCGCTGTCGGGAACTGAAGTGCGTGCCACTCTGTGATCATTTGCTTTGCAGTCAACATGCTCAGCAGGGTGGACAACCTAAGGAAGAATGTCCCACAGGTCACTAGTGGTTATGTCACCTCTGTCTTCCACCTCCACCTTCTCATTGCTAAGGGGAAGAGAGGAGGGGGAAAAAAAAGCACATTCCACAGGCCAGTGGGCAATTCTTAGCTGTTTCTGGGGAGTCTGGCCCTGGCAAAGAGCCTTCTTCAGGGCAGGCTGGCTGCCAAATCATGCCAAGGGCAAAGCGTCCCAGGCTGTTTGAAGAACTGCTGCCTGCTGGAGAGTTCACTGCACCAGGACATGGGCCTGGGAAAGGAATGCTGCTCTCCTCTCTCATTGGCCCCATTTTTAGGTCAACAAACCAAGGCCCAGAGAGCTGAAGCACCTGGCCCAAGGTTGCACAGTGGGCTTGTAGCCGAGCGGGGCATCAAGTCATTCTGGAATCAGTCATGATCCTTGAGGCTGGCCCATGCCCAGTGTTGGCAGAAGTCCACGTGGAAATGGACAGTTTGTACTCACACTGCCTTGCCACCAACCAGGTGTAGAGGATGTGGCTTTCTCCTTGTTCCTTTGGTTTTCCTCTTGGAAGCCAGGCTAAGAGCCAGGGTCCTGAACAACTGGAGTTGGAGGAGCCTGGGCATGATCTCTACATCTCTGGTCCTTTTGTCACTCCTTCGGTTTCTGAAGCTTGTGTGGACGTTTAATGCAGGGAGAGAGCAATATCAGAGCAAATTAGAATGGTTCTCAGAATCTAGGCATGGAAAGAAATGAGGCTGAGGGCTCTGGAGCTCTGGATTTCACAAAAAGCCCCATCAGCTGTCCAGGAAAGCCTGTCATCCCAGCTCTCAAAGATCCTTGTATGTACCCGAGTTTAGCCCATGTCCACCGACTGCATCATCATCGGTGTCTCTGCCTCTTTCTCTCAACTGTCTGTTCCCTGGATCTCAGCACCAAGGACAGAGCTTGCTTAGCACCTGGAGTTTCTTCGTGATTGTAAGTGGCTGAGTGAGAGGCACAGTGTAGAAGGGACTTGGTCCATGGTAACCCAGTCGAGCTTCTGGAGCGACCTGGCTTTCCTGGCTGTTTTTCACCTTATCAAGCGGCTTCTCCCAAATGCATGAGAGGCTGATGGCAGTTCTGCTGGCTGACTTCAAAAACAGTAAAACCTTCAAGGCTTTATTAGGCAGATATATAAATACAGTTCCCCTTCATAAAATGCATCTGTCACAGCCCTGCCGAACGAGAAGGAATTGTTTGCAAACTTTCCCGTGTTATTACCCCCAAACTTGGTAAATATATGTACGAGATAAATAATCTCAGGTGGCCCATACGTCATTGCAGTTTGGGACAGGAGTAATCTACCTGCTGGCAAATTTCATGTGTCACCACCTTATTGACTCATTTGAATGAAAGAGGAGAGCAGAGCTATAACACCATCCTCGTGAAGTAGGAGACTAAGTGTTTTGGAAACCGTGTGGGTGTCCCACGGGTAGGCAGGGTGATTATTATGAAGACACTTTGAGCCTCTGACCTCAGTCCCACTTGTTTTTCTGGTCAAGGACCTAGCATCTCCCAGACTGGAATGGCAGTTCTTCAAGCTTTTGGGTACCGTTCCAGCTGCTTCCAGGGGGTGTCCGTGTTTTATTTGAAGCTGTTCTCAGAGTCAGACCATGGAGCGTCTAACTCACTGTGTATTCTTGGACAATTTGCTTTAGCCGTGCGAGCCCTGTTTTCTCTCTCCACAATGGCTATAATCAAAACAATTAATGATAATCGTAGCTTTTATATACTGGGTGCTTACTCTGGGTGGAAACTCTGTGCTAAATATATTCCGTGGACTAGGGCATGTAATCTGAGCAGCAGCTCGATAAAGTAGTTACTTTTATTATTCCCATTTTACAGATGAGGAAACTAAGGCTTCGAGAGTATTTATTGCTGCATATAAAACACCTCCAGACAGTGGCTTTGAACACCAGTCATCCTTTATTTTGCTCACGAGTCCAGGGGCTGCTGGGGCTCAGGTAGGTGGTTCATGCTGGAGGTCTCGTGTGAGATCACAGTCAGACTGTGGCTGGGGCTGGAATCATCTGGAAGGCTTCCTCACTCACGTCTGGCACAGCCTGGGGGTGTGGGGAGGCTGGCACAGCTGGGGTTTGTCAGATCTCTGTGGGCCTCCCCACGTGGCCTCTCTGGCATGGCGGGCCAGGCTGGTGACTTCCTACCTTGGGGCTCAGGGATCCAGGGTGCATGTCCCAAGAAAGAGCGAGCCAGTGGGAGTCTGCCTGTATCTCCTTCTATGGCCAAGCCTCAGAAATCACACAGTGTCAATTCTGGCATATTCTGTGTCTCCGAAGCAAGTCATTAAGGCCACCCACGTTTGAGGGGAGGGCATTGACACTCCATCTTTGGATGGGAGGAGCATTGAAGTGTTTGCAGTGTGTTTTAAGCCACCACGTAGAGCTTAGGTGCCTTGCACAGGTGGACGTTTCGAGGCAGTAGAGTGGGATATGGCACAGGCGATCGGATCCTGAGCACATCCTGCCACCCCTCTGACATCTTTAAACGCTGACCACCTTGAGCTGCAGGAAACTGGAGCTCTGTAAACACCTGCGCCCCTCCCATTCCCCTTGCAGGCAGCCTTCCCGGAGAAGCCAGCGGGGCTGTGGAAGAGCTCGGGGGTTGCTCATTTGGTTCAAAAGGCGTTGGTGCAGACCTGCTGCAGCCACCTCTCCCACCTGCCCTTTCCTCCTCGCGCCTCCCTTCCCTGCACCCAGGGCCATGTGCCCCCTGTCTTGGGCCTAGAGCCCTTTGGCTTCCACGGGCCCTTCCTCTGCAAAAAAAGTATCAAAAATTACATCTTACGAGTGAGTTGATATAAAGATGAATATTTTCATATTATGTATTAAAACATTTTCTTCTAAGTAAAAGTTCATTTTTTTTCTTCTGACTTTAAAAAAAATGGAACCGTTTTCCTGGGCCCTGGGCCCTGTGCCTGCTGCATCTGATGGAGAAGTCAGGCCTGCCGGCACCTCCCCTCAGCTCCCTCCCCTCTCTGCACTGCTTCACCCTTTATTCTGGTCCCGACTTTGCAGGCCAGTCTCCTCTGCTGGACTGTGAACCTCCAGGTCCCTGTCTGTACCCCTGGGCTAGTAGGGAAACTGGGAACAGAACGTTGCCGGTGACTCTGGGCGTCCTCTCTCTCCAGGCCTCACCATCTGCTACCTCCCTCTCCGTCTCTCGACTTTGGCTTCTCTTCCTGCTCCTCTGAGCACACAGTCACACCCCAGAATGGCAACCTCAGCCCTACATCTGCGTGACCTCACTACTCACTCTGTCTTCTTAGGGACCTAGATTCCCAGGGGAGAAGCTGAGTGGCCTGGATCGGGTGAGGGCCCTCTGGTCTAAACAGCTGTGGCTGGGCCCTGGGGTCTCGTGGTAGGGAGAGCTGCCTCCCCCCGACGGTAGCGGGGACGGTTCCCTGGGGCCAGCGTGCAGGGGAGAAAGACCTGGCACCCTCGCTGCAGCCGGCCTCAAACCCGTTCCTGATTCCGGGTTGTGGTTGCCAGCCTTTCGATGGACATGGGTGAGAAAACTGTTTAATCGAGGACTTGGCATGAGATTGCCACATTTTAATCTGCCCTCTTTTATCACCATCATAGGATAAATAATAAGAAAAATAGGAAGACCTTAATATTAGAATTTTTAAAAATTATTCTTAATTTATTTAATTAAGTTTAATTAAGTAACCTATCAACATGTATTGTTCTTAGATTTTCTAATTTTTCCGAAGGCACCTAAGACCATGGTCAGAGACCTGATCTGGTCTGTGGACCCTTATTGGGGACCCACGGGTGTTAAGGATGCCCCAGAGGTCTCTTAACAATGATAAAGGACATGGACAGCAGCAAGAAGAGCTGGCACGTGCCGACACTGGGCCCAGAGTCAGAGGTGCACTGTTGAATCCTAGGTCTCCTAAAGGCCACCGTTACTGCTTCTGCCTTAGAAGGTGGAGATGACGAGGCTCAGGGAGGTCACATGCCTTGTCCAAGGGGGCACGGATAGCAGGAGAAGTGGGATCTGATTCCAGGTTGTTGACTCCTAAAAAACAGTCCTTTTTGGTGAGGGAGATGGTGGGGACCCGTCTACAGCAGAGGCAAGCCTGTGGGATGGGTGTGCTAATGGCAGAATGCACAAGCTGGTCAGAGACTAACGGAGGGATTCGGGAAATTTCCCCGAAGAAGTGTTGATGCAGGCCTTGAAGAGCAGGAGGGAGGCATTGGTGGGGGAGGGAGGAGGCGCTCTCAGGGGGATGGACACAGCCGTGGACAGAGGTCTTGGAGAGCCTGGAGGGCCCAGGCCAGACTTTGCTGTTGGAGCCAGCCAAGGGTGGGGTGCAAGAAGGGACATGATCCAGTCTGTGGTTTAGGAATAGAGTTCTACTGGCGACGTGGAGGTTGAACCAACATGTGCAGATTAGAAATCTGTGCTGGCAAATGTTTGGCTGTACAGATATACTCAGTTGACTAATTTCTGAGAACACCTTCCTGTTTGGATGGCCCCACCCCAGCGGAGTTTGTAGCCCTACCATTACGCAGGCCGCCAGCAAGTGAGGGGGTTTTCCTGATCATGGCTCTCTGTTGTCACGTGTCCTTGCTGAGTCTTAGTTCCGTGGACTGAGTGGGCTGGCATAACAGTACCACAAACTAAGTGGCTTAAAACAACAAAAATGTATTATCTCATAGTTCTGGAAGCTGGGAGTCCAAAATCAAGGTGCTGGCAGGGCCATGCTCCCTCCGAACGTTCTAGAGAACCTGTTCCATGCCTCTTCCTAGTTTCTGGTGGCTGCCAGCAATCCTTGGTGTTCCTGGGCTTGTTGCTGCATTACTCCCATCTCTGCCTCCATCTTCACACGGCCTTCTCCTCGTGTCTTTCTGTACCCAAATCTCTGTCTCTTTTCTCTTATAAAGACGGCAGTCATCGGATTTAGGGCCCACCCTAGTCCTGTATGACCGCATCTTACCTTGATTACATCTGCAGGGACCCAAGTAAGGTCACAGGTACCAGTGGTTAGGATTTGATCGTATCTTTCAGGGGTGTCACAATTCAACCCACTGCACTGAGAGACTGGGACTGGGGCCCCTAGTGGCCATGTTCTCACCCCGGAGGTTCTGTGAGTGATCAGTGCTGACTGGCCCGTGGGGGTCTCACCTGTCCCCTGCACATGCCCCCAGTGGGCCCCTGTGTCCTCTGGCCCCTCTGCCAGGATGTGTGTGAAGTCAGCTGCTGCCAGCCTGGAGCTTGTGGGGACAGGTTGTACTGCTTTGCATCTGTTTGGGATGCTGCCAGTGCCTGGATGCAGAGAGTGGGTGGCAGCTTGGGCACATCGCGTGTTCTGGGGAGCAGGGTGGCCCCCGGCTGGCTGTGGCATCCTTCCTCAGGACTCCAGGTAGCACCTGGTGCATTGCTCAGTCAGGGTGTCATTCCAACATCCGGGTGGCCAAGGGGTGGCTGTGTTTGGGGAGGTAGCACAGAGCTCAGACATTCAAGCTAATCTGGTTCTTTCCCCCGCCAGATTGCAGACATCTCTAGGGCAGGGACATCTGACCATCTCTGTTTTGCCTCCGGCACAGTTTCGGGTGCCTGGGAGCTGCCACGTGTTTGCAGATTCAGTCACCACCTGGCTGGTGCTTGGGGACTCTGAGATTCCCCTGGGCACGTCTCTTCACTCTCTACGCACACTGCAGGGCTGCGGTGGGAATCGATGAGATCATGTGTGTTAATTAAAATCACGCACTCGAGAAATGCCAGCTCTGGTTATAATCTGGGAGATGTTTAAGGAGGAAGTGGCAAGACTTGATTGAAGCACAGAGTCAAAGATGGCGCCTTGCTGCCTGGCCACAGGGATGGGTGGTAACGCAGCCCCAGTGGAAATAGCTCAGAGGAAAGGGCGGTGGCTTGGACCAGGAGGGTGGCCTCCTATAAGAACTTGTTGCCGTTGCGAGTGAATGCATGAAGCTGAGTTGGGTTCTAGATCTGTCAAGTCCGCAGTGACTGTGGCCCATGGGGTGGGAAAATTTTCTCACTAGAGGAGACCAGAGAGAGAGGAAGAGTGACCTCTAGAGGGTTTTGTTAAGGGTCTTCTGCCAATGGCGGGAGGAGACCCAAGAGGAGAAGGCGGGACAGTGGAAGGGGCAGGAGGTGGCAGGGGAGCTTGGGCAGGGACGGTCTGTCCTATCAGTAGCACAGAAGGCAGCCTGAGAAAGTCAGGTTTGGAGGAGGCAAATTCAAGGTCTTAGGACAGGAGCCTGGAGCAACCTGGGTGGGCATGGGATCAGCAAACCTGGAAATATTGGCTGCCTGGCCCTTTAAGGAAAAGTTTGCAGCAAAGAAGAATCTCAAGTGGCCAGGGCCCACAGCGAAGGGGCCATCCTTAGCTAGCTCTTTATAAGTTCGGATCTGTCCTCTGCCCCTGCGTGTAGCCCTGCTTCTGAAGCCACATGAATGCTCCCTGAGGGCAGGGGCTGCTTCTGCAAGACCACAGGTTTCCCCAGCATCCAGCAGAGCGCCAGGTGCGTAGTAGGAGCTCAGTTAAGAAGACGAGACCCTCTGCCTGACACAGCTTTCTCGAGTACTGGGGTTCTCAACTGCAGCCGCATATGAGAATATTCTCCCCAGAGCATTTGAAAGATGCTGATGGCTGGGCCCCCGCACTTTACATTGTGACTCACGCTGCATCCAGGGCTAATAAGATGCCTTCCAGGGCTGCATCGCGGCTCCACTGCTGGGCACGTGCCCTGCCTGGCCCTGCCTGTTCCATCATTTGTAAACCACCCGAGGCGCAGCCCTGCAAATGCGATGTGTGTGGCGGGTCTCACACAGTGCCTGGCACACTGACACCCTTGCTCCTGTTGACTCAAGGCAGAGAGCGGATTTTGCCACACTTTGGCGCACGGCCTCCTTGTGTTGAGGCGACTCAGCTCAGGGAAATGGCAGATTTGGGGAAGAGGGAGGAGGGGGAGCAGGTGCCTGGGGGTCTGGAGCTGGGGTAGTGGCCGTGAGTGCTGGGGAAAGGGCCAGGGGGACTGGGGTGTTTGAGGCAAAAGAGCTCATCTCCTTGGACGAGGGCTCCTTTTGGTGAAATAAATGTGGTTCTGTCAGGACTCCTCTCCTTGGGGACGAGGCAGTGCAGTTCCTGTTAACAAGCTCTCATTGAACCCCCGCTACGTGCCGCATCTGGGCGAGGGGTTGGGGTCCCTAAATGAATTAGATAGGTTAGACAGAGTCACGCCCTGGTGGAGCCCAGCGTGCTTTGGGCGGCCTCCTCTTGCTCGCCTTTTAATCCAGGGCAGGAGGAGAGCAGGGGGAGAGAGGGCCGCACTCCAGCTTCGGGAGGGTCGGGGGTGAGACGTGGAGCAGGACAGGGTTGGCGGGCCACTGACAGCAGCAGTCATGCACGACAAAATGTCTTTCCCTGGCATGAACTGTTACCAGTCGACCGAGGGAGGAGAGTTGGAATCGGGCCCATGACCTCCTGCAGGTGCCGAGCTGTGGGTCTATAGATTGTTAGGTTTTACATTAAAAAAAAAAATCCCTAAGGCCGTGCCTGAAAGAGCCAACTCCTGCACAAATTTACCTGCTTCTCTTGGCCCCACTGCAGAGCTTTAAGAGATCTTAGAAGAGGAGGCTGCCGGCCCCTCGGCAAGCCTCAGATGGGCCTGGGATGATGTGCGGCGAAGCTGCAGGTGTAGGTAGGCGTAGGACGGTGGGAGGACGCAGAGGCGGGAGGGAGCCTGGCTCAGCGGGTTCTCCTGGAGTGGCGTGCGGTGCTGTGTGGAGACCCAGTGAGGTGGACTGTCGAGCACCTCCTCTCTCCTGGCGCCTGTCGGAGCTGAGGGCAGAGGCGGGTCAGGCTGACTAACAGAACTGGGAGGGAGGTCAGACAGCAGTGCCTCTAAGGATGGTGACAAATGCTGTCAGCCGGGTGGTGGGTGCAGGGAGCGCAGACCAGCATTGAGATCAGACGAGTCAGTGAGGGCTTCCTGGGGAGGGCCCTTTGAGCTGTGTCTTAAAGGAGGAGCACAGCCAGCCATGTGAAGAGGACAGTCCAGGCAGGGAGAACAGATCTGGGTCTCACCCGGGAGGGGAGCTCTAGGCAAGGCGCAATGGGTCTTAGTTAGCATGAGCCAGTGGGAGGGGCAGGAGAGACAGGTTTGCATGCAGGCTTGATTTGGTGGGGGGAGTGCTGGGATCCCAGTCTCCCTCGGTGTCCAGAGAGCTTGGTTCCAGCCAGGCACGCGTGTGTGCCTGTATTTGGTGTATGTGTGTGCATGTGCATGTGTGTCGGGATCAGTGGGGTGGAGCATTGTAAAATGAGGCAAGGCAAAATCCAGGCAGTGGGATGGTCGAGTCAACTAGTCAACTATGCTTTTACAGGGTGATCATACAGTCCACAATAATGCTGGTCCCAGGGGTCAGCCCCTCGCCCCAGGGTCATGGTTCCCTAAACCTAGCATTTCTGCATTTTACCACTGATTTAAAACCCTTACAAGGTACAACAGAGACTTACAGAGCCTCTGATCTTCCTAGCAGAGTTTTCTGGAATCTTCCCTCACCACTACCACTCTGTGCCCTAAACCGTTGGATGTTCTTTCGAGTCTGTCTTTCCTTCCTTTGAGCCACTGCACATGCTGTGTGCTCTTCTGGAACACTTCCCTGCTTCTGCTCCTCCTTCAGATATTGCCTCCTCACCCTCACGGAGCCCCTTCTCCCTGACCCCGGCTCCTCCCTCCGCAGGCTGTTGCTCCTGTACCTCTGGGCTCCTCTAGCGCACAGAGCTTGTCCATCACAGCGTCCACCACCAGGCGGCCTCTTCCTCGTTAAGTTCCTTGCAAGCGTACCACGTGCCTTGAGCACCTAGCAGGGCACCTGGCCCCAGGTAGGTGCTTAGTGAAGTATTTGTTAAATAAATCAATGAATCGTTGGGAAAGCCAGAGCTCAGTGAGGTTAAGAATTGTTTCCAAGCTCACACTGCCAGTGAGGGGCAGGGTTGGCATTTAAACCCGGTCTTCTCTCTGTCTCCCCGCCTGTGTGAGTCCCGCTGCACCACCCAGCCTCTCCTTCTCAGGCCAACCTGAGCAGCTCCGCGGCCAGCAGTGGGAGAAATGGGGCCCTGGAGGGAGCCAGGCAGAGTGCCAGGACCTCAGTATTCGGGCTCGATGGGGAGACTGAGGTAGAGCCCAGAGATGGGGCTGATCCTCCTAAGTAGGGGAAGTGTGCAGGCCTCACACTTCTGGGCCTGCTGGAGACGGAGTCTTTGTCAACAAGGTTCGTTCCAGCCCCACCTCCTGGGACGAGGTCCCTCCTGCCCTGTTTGGCTCAGAATAAGGGCCTGGGGTGGACTAGAGTCAAGCTGCGGGCTGCTCCATGCCCTCCCGCACCTTGGAGACTGTTCTGACCCTCCGTTGTTTCTCTTTTCGTGAAAACAGAAAGAAAGCCTCTGCAGCCTTTGCCTTACTCTGCAAATAACCTGAGCAGTAGAGTTACAGCCTGAATCCCACTTGTAAGGCGTTTTTAGGAAATGCCCTGGCTCCCCGAAAAGTGTATAGACTTCTGTTTGCAAAAAAAATAGTACTTTGTTATGTGGATGTAAGGCAGCGGTAGAGAGCTCTACAGTTTGCAAACAGTGTGGGAGTGCCGAGAGCAGAATCTCCTTCCAGGCTTCTCCCTGGGCAGCCTTCCTCACCAAAGCCCCCGGTCCCCTATTTTCTTGCCGCTCATTAGCTCCCAGGGCAAGCTGCCTGCCCTGCTTAGCAGTCTCTAAATAGAACTTTACAGTTTGTGCCCTGATCCGAGTCCACTTTCCCACTTGTTCCTTCAAATAGCTCTACTTGGCGTATCTTTTTATTTAACATTTAACATTCTTTTTTCATCGACACACGCACATTGTAATAAATCAAATTGTCTGGGCAGACGGATAACGAAATACTAGGTGTATTCAGAGTGCTTGCTGTGTGCCAGGCACTGTCTTGGGGCTGTTACTCGTACAAACCCGTTTAATCCTCACCTCAACCCTTTCTATTTTCTGCATGAGCCAGGATTCGCATCCAGGCAGTGTTATCACCTTTAGGCCATAGCTGTGGACATTCTAAAGTGAAAAGGGAAGAGTTGGCTCCTCCTCCTCCCATTCTTACCTATTTTTATTAAAATGTTTCTGTCAGTTACTTTTTAATCTTTGTCATGTCTTTCTCCATCATCCTTTCACGGTGCTTCCGTCTCCTCATTTGGTAAGATGAGGTATGAGTGACCTGCCATTTTTCCTGCCTTAATCTCGCCTTCAGCATCATGCACCTCTACATTAGGATTGATATTACTTTGAGGTCATTTATATTTACGTCCTGTCCTGTACTCTCCACCATGTGCAAAACAGTAGGCAACACTGATACAATTATTGCTCTTTCAGAAGTGTCTAATGCTGGGTTAAACCATGTGCTGGGGTTACGTTTCCTTCTCCTGAGATCAGCTTCCCAGCCCCCTGGGTTGCTCAAGGCAGAATGTCCCATAAAAGAATCGAGTGGATTCTCTTTGCTGCACTCCATCAGTTACTTAAAATCATGCCATAGTTTAGTTTGCTTCAGGTTTGGGTCATGACTTTATTGTGCAGGATTTTTTTTTTCCTGGAGCTTATAATTGCCTTTCTTTTTTCCTTCTTGCATTATCTGCCTTTATCACATCTTCCCTTTCTTGATACCACCTGTTCAGTTGCACCCCTCTCCATTTGGTTTTGGTTTTGGTTTGTTGTCCCCTCAGGATCCTCTCTGTTCCCATACCAAGATGTACCCCTTCTCCGTACAGCTGGTCCCCAGACATTGTCCTGCGCTCCCCTTCATTGCTTGCCTGGCTTGGAGCCTCCGAAGAAAAGATCCATGGGAAGTAACCTGTCTGAAAATGTCTGTATTTTATACTCGCACTGAGGGTAGATTTCCAAGTTTAAAATCATTTTCCTTCAGAATTTTGAAGACTTCAGAGCTTTCCATGTTGCCGATGAGAAGTCTGATTCTAGGTCCTTTGTACATTTTCTTTTTACTATTTTTCTTTCCTGGAAGATTTTAGGAATTTTTCTTCATCCTTGGCATTCATATATCCTATGAGGAAAACCTTCCTTCCTTCATGCTTCCAGACACTTAGTGGACCCCTGTAATCTGAAGACTCGTGTCCTTCAGCTTTGGGAGAACCTAATGTATTTGATTTTTTTAAAAAATCTCCATTGTGTTTTCCATTCTGCATTTCTGAACTTATTTGTTGGCTCTTAGACCCTCCAGCATGGGTTTTTCTTCTCTATTCTTCTATTTTTCTAATTTCATTGCCTTTTGCTATTGATTCTAGACTTGGTTGACTTCATTTCCCAGTCCATCTTTTTTTTTTTTACTTTTAAAAACATTTAGACACTAATATTTTTCATTTCTAAGAGCTTTTTCTTATCTCTGATTGCTCCTCTTCCTAGAATCTATTGTATCCTAGCTGTTAATACATCGAGTGGGAGAACATTAACTAGAGCTTTGTGTGTCTGTTTGCTTTGGTCCGTGAATTATTTCTCTCTCCTCCAAGGTCAGTTTCTGTGTTTGTTTATCTTGATCTTTCTCTTCCTGTTGCTCATTTCCTCCTGTGCTTGCTCATCCAGAGTTGAGATAAGTCTAGTGGCTGCTGTGAGTTTCCTCCTTGGCTAGTAAGTGAATAAGTAATCAGACTCAGAAAGATTGAGTCATTGGCCAAGGTTACACAGGTGGAATGGCACAGCTGGTATTCAGAGCCCAAACTTCTGCGTTCTGATGGGCTCGCCTTCCCCAGACACAACTCTGCTTCTCAATAGCACGTGTTCACACCTCCCCTGAGTGAGCTCTGAGCACCTAGAGGGCAGGCCTGCATCTTCCAGGTCTGGATGTCCTTCCCTGTGACGTCCATGCATCTGGGAGGTCATGGGGACTCTCTCAGCGTCACTTACTCTTTCCTGCTGCCTCTGTGCTGGTTCTTCTTGTGCTTCTCAGGCCATGTGGCCTGATTTAGGGTTTGGAAAAACATAACATACAGCAAATGCAGGGCATCCATCCCAGTGCTTTATACATAATAGGCCCTCAGTACCTGTTTTCCAGAAGACTTGATTGATTTTAGGTAGATTTTAGGCCCAGATTCATCTGTATGAGGGCTGGAATTTTCTGCTAATAGCCAGTTGTGAAAGAAATGTGGTGCTGTTATGTCAGTAAGAGGACAAGCGATCTGATCCTCAATGCCCTGGAAACGCCAGTTCCAAAGGAAAACCTGCAAATGCATTCAGCTTTTCTGCCACCTTCCCCTTTCACAATTCAACAGTTTTCTTTTTCATTTTTTAAAGGGCAAAGATGATTTATTAGTCAGGGCAAGCAAAATGACTGTAACAAATGACCCAAAAAGGTACTGGCTCAGACACCATAGAAATTTATTTCTCACTCATGAATAGTCCCAGTGGGTGTCCCTGGTCGGTAGACGACTCTCCATGCAGTGATGCAGGGACCCAGGCTCCCCCTTCCTGTCGCTCCCCCATCCTCCGGGACCTTGTCATCCTCTGTACCTGGCTGGAGGAAGGGCAAAGAGAGCAGCTCAACCATTCACCCTCCAAAGGCCTCGCACATCACTTGCTCATATTCCTTTGGCAAGACCTCAGGCACGTTGGCCACATCTAACTACAGGACAGATGGGAAATGTCGCCTGGCTGCACGCCAAGGAAAAGCAGAGTGTGGACGTGGTGGGACTCCACCCGAGAGAGTGTTGTGAGCCCTCCTAGAAAGACCTCCAGAGTCCCACCCATCCATCCAGCAAGCGTTTCTTGTGTGCTCATGGAGTGCCAAGCACCGTGCTAAGTGCTGGGAATACAGAAAGGAGTAGGACACATTTCTCATTCTGCAAAGTGTGGCAGGAGAGGCGAGGTAGTCAGAGCGCGTCACTGAGATGCAACGTGCTCCGCGCAGCACCAAGTGAAAACATTTGGCCCAATATCTCTGCAAAGGAGGGAGAGTTATCGCTGCTGGAGCGTCCTGGTGGCTTCAATAGATACCTGGCTTTCTGATCCCGTTCCACTCTCATATATTTTTCAACTTAGGCTATTGAATAATGGGATGTAGAAGCTGGAAGCAATCCCAGAGCTTGTCTGGTCTCATCTATCCCAACCCAGTTCAAAGATGGGGACGGTGAGAGGCACAAAGAGGGAGTGGCCTGTCTGAAGCCGCACAGCTGGCCAATGACCAGACCCCATGTGCAGGCAGCACTCCCCACACCCCACGCAGGTGCAGACCCTCGTTCTTTTCTGTTTCTCTGTTTTCCCTTCCGACTGGCATCACGTTTCCCGTGCACTGGTCTTTGCTGCCCCAGTAGGAGGTCTCTGAAATTCCTTCCTTCCGAGTTCAGGATTGTCAGGGGGTATGCAGCCCAATCCTGGGAGGGTTGCTTCTCCCTGGCCCGGTGTTCTTTGCCAAAGGCAGGGCCTGCAGAATCCACTCCTAGGCTCCCACAGCCCCGAGTGTAGACTCGGGCTCCTCCCTCCCAGGACGGGAGACCCTCCACTTGGGGATGCCACCTGGGGAGCCCAGTGTACCCCCCTGTTGCCTTGGAGCAGCGCCCCCTACAGGGACTCCTGGGTCCCCCCGGCTTCCACCTGCATACGGAAGGATTCCAGGGGGTTTATGACTCCAGACAGGGTGCCAAATTCGGACAATGTGGACAAAATGTTAACCGTAGGGTCTTCAGCTAATTTCCCCCTCATCTTTTGATGCTCAGAACTCTCCTTTGAGCCTTCTGACTCGCAGAGAAGAAACAATAAAATCCCTTAAAGGAAGTTCTTCACAGCCCTCCAGCTTCAGGAAGCCACTCACTCACGCAGGATGGAGACCCAGGCATTTAGCAGGAGATTTTATTCATGCCTTTCTTTGTTTCATTTATTCAGCAAGTGTATATGAAATCTTTCTGTAAGCATAAAACTGTGCTACTTTCAAGGGGTGGGGAGGATGCCGTCCCTGCCCCCAGCTGGGTCTCTGTCTCCGCAGGCAGCGTGAGCTGGATGTCGTTCGATGGAGCCTGTGAGAAGGGCAGGGATGGCTGAGGACAGAGCCAGGGCCCAGAGGTGCAGAGGTGCAAGGCCCATTCCAGGGCTGTGGGGCCCCCATGGGCTGGAGCCTAGGGCAGCAGAGGACTTGGCCACTTGGAGGTTTGGGTTTCTTGTCTGACGAGGGGCACAGTACCTACCTCGCGCACAGGGCCACGCTGGGGAGTGAAGGAGCCGGCCTGGACAGGTGGTGGGCACAGTGCCGGGTGTGCAGTACCACTTGCCCGTGTTAGCTGTTACCGTGTATGACAAGGTGGCTGAGGACCCCAGGCAGTGAGTAGTTCGGAGGACGAGTGGTTCTGGATTTCCGAGTACCATCGGCGTTGACAAATAGTTAATAGCAAAAGGGAGGGAGCGACACAGCCTTAGAAGGGGTGACCCCACCTGCCCCCAATCCCCATTTTATAGACAGGCAAATGGGCTCGTGGAGTGAAAGGATGGCCCGTTGATGTGTAGTGAGACGACTAGGGGCAGGTGGCTTGTAAGTGCTTTTTGATTCCTTTTTTTTCAGCCTTTTTAACCTATCTTTTAAGAGCATCCTTTTCCCTGCTTTTTATTTTCAGTGATCATTTATTGATTCTCTCTTTTATCTTCTAACATAACGTTTGAGATGGGTGGGAGGCCATCCAAGAAACAGCTCCAGAAGGCGTGTGCTTAGCAGAGAAATGAGCAAGTGCTGTGTTGTCTGGCTCGGCTTGAGGACTTTCCGGGGGTCGGCGCTGACAAGAGACATTGCTCAGGGACTGCTTAAGGGAGGTGGCGAGTCCCGCAGCCCTGAGATGCTCCACCCGAAGTCTGGGCAGCCGTGCGGCGAAACTGTTAGAGAAGAGATTGAGTATGCCCTGCGTGGCCAGACGGGAAGAGCCTGGGGAGTCGGGGCAGGGGGTTCTGCTCGTGCTCTCAGACCTCCTCCTGCAAGCATTTTCTGGGCGCCAGGCCCCATGTAGACGGTGGCGGTAAAGTTGTCAAAGGAGCTAGTCTGTTTTGATTAAGTCAGAAATGCCAATTAGGCAAATGTAGAATGTTGCAATTAATCGGATGGATTTGCGCTCATGATAACCTGTGGGTTGACGCCCCTGGCTCCTCACAGTGCCATTGTGGACAAATCACTTACCCCCACTGAGCCACAACTTTCTCTTCCGGAAAATGGGCACTTATGCCTTCATTCACAAACAGCTTGTCTCTGCATTACGCTTGGTGTTGCTCTTGGCACTGGGGCTGCAGCAGAGGAAAAGGTTGCCGTCGTGTGGCTTATCTTCAAAGTGGGGAGGAGCAATGAAAAAATAATATACTTTTAAGTAGTGATTAGTACTTTGAGGAAAATGAATAGGACACGTGGATGGAGACTAACAAGCATGGGGACCTTTATAGACAGCTTGGCAGGAAGATTTCTCTGATGTTATGATCTGAGCAGAGCCTGAATGCTATGAGAGAGCAAGTCATTGCAAAAGTTTGGGCAGAGTGTGTTCTGATAGAGGAAACAGCAAGTGCAAAGGCCCTGGGGTAGTATTTTCAAGAAAGATCAAGAGTGCTAGTAGGTAGAGGAATGACGGAGAGGAAGGGAGAGTAGGAGGAATTTGGACAGGTGGGCAGGAGCTGCGTCATGTATATTTTTTCAGTGACTGCACCTCATAGCAAAATCAATTTTTCCCCCATTAGCTTTAGACAAGTATTAGATCAAAATTATAACCCTGAATTTCTCTGCATGTCAGTGGCAGTTTCTTCAAAAAGCCATCATCCAGACGGATGCTCTTTCCAGCCTGGACACAAACCCACTTGGAGAGGTCCATATGCAGAGATGAGATTTTTGTATCTCTGAGGACGGTAAAACCCACCCAGCTGTCTGGTCCTGTCGAAAAAATCACATTAAAATGCAAATGCTCCTGAGTAACTGAAATGTTGATGGGTACAGCCCTCCAAAGAAAAATATTCATGAAATACAGGCTGTCGATCCACAGCTAGCCGGCCGAGCTGTTTGCTCAGCAAGACCTGAGGGCTGAAAAGTCTCAGTTACAGGTGCTGTTCTGCTCTGTGCCCTCCGGAAACCCTGGGATCTCCCCAGGGGCGTTGAGAGATGGGGATGCACAGGTGCCCGGGAATCCTGAGATGCAGTGGGGGAGCCCACTTCTTAAAAGCACCTTCTGGCCACATCCCTTTCATATTCTAGCGGGAGCTCTCAGCATGGACCCTGGGGGCGAAGAATAGAGACTGATGCCTCACTGTGGCCGATGGGGAGGGGTCCACGTTCCTTCCCACTCCTTCCGTTTCTTCTATTTCTGACCTGATCAAGGTCTTCAAGCTGGATTTCCTTAAAAAGGATTATCTTTTTTCCTTGTGGGACTTAGAGCGGGAGAGGGGAGCATGCATTTCTCGTAAATATCCTTTATTTGCAACTTCGAGCCATAAAGAATCGTGGTGGAGAGAGAGGGAGAAACATCTGCTGGGCGCGGGGTTGCGTTCTCATTTAGTCCATATGACAATCATAGGGAGGTGTGGTCATCCCATTTTGTAGGTGGGGCAACTGAGGCTCAGAGATGAAAGAAGGAAGGGAGGTTTGTGGCTGCTTGCCAGGAAGCCATGTAATGGGGACTCCAGAGGGTGGGCTTGGGGCCAGCTGTGGGACCTGCCGTGGGATGTCCCCTCCCCTTGCTGGGCCCACTTTGCTCATTTATAAAATGTGATGATAGAGGTCGGCCCAGCGGTGTAGTGGTTAGGTTCAGGCACTCTGCTTCGGTGGCCAGGGGTTCGCAGGTTCAGATCCCAGGCTCAGACCTGGCACTGCTCATCAAGCTGTGCTATGGCAGCATCCCACATAAAATAGAGGAAGATTGACATAGATGTTAGCTCAGGGCCAATCTTCCTCACAAAATAAAATAAAATGAAATAATAGTAAAATAAAGTAAAATGTGATGGTAGCACCTCGCCCTCTTCAGTTGTTGTGAGATTAAACCTATCAGTGGATACGAAGTGCTCAGACACTGCCTGGCCTCCAGGAAGCGCTCGGTAACCCCGGGGGCCCCACTGACTGCTCCAAGTGTGGCTGAGATCACTGGCTGGCAGGAAGTGAGAGATGATGTCATAGCCGGGCGGGATCATCCTGGTGAGGGACAACCAGACTCATACCCGGAGACCCTGCTGGATTCTCGGGATCTGCGAGAACTTGGAACTGAGGGAGAAGGATTCCAGAACACCCCCTCCCCACACACAGTGCACACAGTGGACGTGAACCACAGACGCGGCACTTGGTCCACTCTCCTGGCCACTCAGGTCTCCTCTGCTTCCCTGGGGAATTATGACCCCACCTCACAGAGGAGAAAATTGATGCTCCTAACCTTTGCTGCTCCCCCAGAAGGCTCGGTCTGCCCATTTATCTCTCAGATTCTGCGGGAAGCACTTGCTGTGGCCTGAAGAAGAAGAACCTTTTCCTTAAGGACTGCGGACAAAAGCCTGTTGGGCCAGTGTTATCTATGGCTGCCTAACGAGCCAACCGAGAACTTCACGGCTTAAAACACAAGTTCTGTGATCTGATGCGGTTCTGTGGGGGGACGGGCTCTGCTGGGCGGTTCTCCTTGGGCTCCCCTGCACCGGAGTCAGGGGGTAGTTTTGAAGTCCCCTCCGTCTGCTGTCTGGTGTCTGGGCTGGGCGGCTGGCACAGCCGGGGGCCATTGGGCATCTCTCTCCACGGGGCCAGCTTGGGCTTCTTCACGGCAGGTGGTCTCAGGGTAGTCGGACTCCTTACAGGGTACCTGGCTCCCCCCAGAGTTGGGTGTTCCAAGAGACAGGAAGTGGAAGCTGCCAGTCTCTTAAGGTGGGACCCAGAAGTCGCACAGGGTCACCGCCACTGAGTGCTGTCGCCCAAGGGGCGGGGACATAGGCGCCCTCCTCTCGATGGGAGAGTGTCAGCAGATTTGTGGTCATCCTTAATCCTCTGCAGCTGGAGAAGGAGGGTTAGCCAGATGCTGTGGAGTCTGAGTGTGTTTGACGCTCGCTCCCACGTAACCAGAGTTCTGCTGGTTCCGTTAGAACAGATCGGGGGCCTTACCTGAGAGACACCTGGAGACAGGCCGCTTGGCCTGGTGAGTGGCTTAGGCCAGATCGTGTCTCTTTTGGGAGCTGGGAAAAAGTCCGTCTGGCGGACAGACTGAGGCCAGGCAGGCAGTCGACACTCAGGGTCCATGGGGCACGGGGCAGTGGGACGTGTGCCACAAGATGTGCAGAGCTAAGGGGCAGGGGGTGGGAGAGGTGGGGTGGACACAGGCAGCCTGACCCCCTGCCTCAGGAGCAGAGCTCCAGCCACCAGGCAGGTTCTGGAGCAGGACCCTTGTCCTTGGAGAGTGAGGGGCAGGCACAAAAGTCAATGGCCCGGGCCCAGGGTCTCCAAGCCGGCTCCTCAGCCAGGAACTCAGCCAGGCCTGGTCCTGGGAAGTACGTGCGGTGTGCCCTGGCAAGGCCCAGGTGGCAGCCCTGAAAAGAGAATCTGAGGGGCTGGAAGCAGAGGCCTTTGAGACTCGGCCCCTGAGAGATGGTGGTCTTGGGTCCTGATTGCTTCTGAGAACCAGAGTGGGCAGGGTCTGCAGAGGGGTGGCAGTGGAGGGCCTGCCCAGGCTGGGTACCCTGAAGGGGCTGACTATACACTCCTTCCCCTCAGGACTCCAGCCCTGCTGAGGACGTTGGATAGATTGTTCCCTAAGTTCGCCTCAATTCTGAGGCTCCTCATGACCCAACACTCGCCTAGAGCCTGTAACCAAAGGTCCCTGGAGGGTCTGGTTCAAATCCAAGACCCGACTCCTTAGCCTCTGTCCCCCTCCAACCCTCACAGAGTGATTGACGCTTAAGCAATCCCTTAAGTAGAGCCTTGCAAAGTCCTGGTGGGCTGGCATAAGTGTTTGTGGAATAACTGAATGATGAATCTAAGCTTTACCTCTTTTAATAATAATAATAATAATAATAATAATAATAATTTAGACTTATAGAAAAGCTGTAAAAATAGTAGAGTTTCTGTGTACTGTTCGCCCAACTTCCCTCCAGTCACCACGTTGCATGACCACAGATCTTGCACGACCACAGTGCAGTCAGCAAACCCAGGAAGTTAACACCATCCAGTACCACCAGCTAAACCACAGGCCACATTCAGATGTCTCCAGATCTTCCGTCAATGTCCTTTTTCCCTTCCAGGATGCCATCTGGGACCCCACGTTGCTTTAGTCATCGTAGCTCCCTGGTCTCCTCCAATCTCTACCACTTCCTCCATCTTTCCTTGTCTTTCGTGACCCTGGCACTTCTTTTGTCAGTTATTTTGTAGAATGTCCCCAAATTCAGATTTGTCTGATGTTTTGTCAGGATTGGAGCAAAGCTGTGCATTTTTGGCAAGAATCCCACAGAGGTGATGTTGCGTCCTGCTCGGTGCCTGGTACGGGGCTTCATGGTGTCCATGTCTTATCACAGTGATATCGATCTTGGTCACTCGATTAAGGTGGTCTGCCAGACATCTCCACCGTGAAGTTCCTGTCTTTCCTTTGTTAAAATGATAAATGTCTTGGCCTAGATACTTTGAGACCATGGAAATCCTGTTTCTCCTTAAACGTCCACCTGTTAGTTTTAGCATCCCTCGGCGGCTCTTGTCTACAACAGTTACTAATGTGATGTTTACCTACTGGAGAGTTTCTATTTCCCTCTTTCTTTCTACATTTATTACTTGGAGTTCTGTGGGGAAGAACTGTCCCTTCTCCCCTGTTTATTTATTTCTGTGATTATTGATTTATATCACTGTGGACTCCTGGATATTCATTCTGTGAGTTATGATTTCATACTGTGGTTATTCTCCTCTCAGGTTGTTCCAGTTTTGATCTAATATTAGGAGTTCCTTCAGTTTTGCGCTTGTGTTTTTGACAAACCCTTTCCCCTTTCATCTTTTTTTTGGGCACCTCCTTCCTTTCTCGACTCACAAGGTGTTCAATGCTCACCTCGTATTTTCCCTTCCCAAACCCTGCAACCAGACGCTCTTCCAAGGAGCGCTGGTTCCTGTCCTTGGAGAATGGTGTATAGAAACCGAGATCTGGGTGCTAGGTGTGCTCACTGCTACTGGAGCACCTTGCTTCTAGACCCTCTCAGGGGACACAACTCGCAGTTACACGGATATGCGCTAACACACGTGTGCACGCTCATCTGTATTTCTGCAGCTACCTACCTATATGTTTATTAGAAACCAGCAGTTTATACTGATATCCCTAATTCTAGTCCAACAGGACAAGGTCCACTTAGCCTTCTCCCCTTTGTAATTTCTTTTCTTTTCTTTTCTCTTCTTTTTTTTTTTTTGAGGAAGATTAGCCCTGAGCCTACGTCTGCCACCAATCCTCCTCTTTTTGCTGAGGAAGACTGGCCCTGAGCTAACATCCGTGCCCATCTTTCCTCTACTTTATATGTGGGACGCCTACCACAGCATGGCTTGCCAAGTGGTGCCATGTCCGCACCTGGGATCCAAACCGGTGGACCCGGGGCCACTGAAGTGGAACGTGCGAACTTAACTCTTGCTCTGCCACCGGGCCAGCCCCTCCCCTTTGTAACTTCTTTCTCCAACGGTGAGAAACCCAGCTCTCATTAGCTAAAATATATTTCTTTAATTCAAGAATACACTAGAGTAGTTTCAGAATTGCTCACCCATACCCTGTGAGAAGCACATTTGCTAAGTAGATGCCAGCTTTTGTGCACAGTCCTTCTGTCTTCAGCCTTACACTATCCAGTCAAAAGACTATTTTCCAAAGTCACTGAGGTTAGTTCTTTTCTTTCCCACCCACTCCAGTGTAGTTATGTTATTTATTTGTAATAGTTTGATCCGTTTGTTAGTGTTTATATTCCATTCATGTTTCCCTCACATCTTGGTTGGTTTCATCACCTTTTTGTGGGTATATGAAAGGCATGCAAAACATTACAAAGCGTCTGAATCAGATCTCTACCGAAAGATGCACTCAGAGAAGTGCCACCCCCTCCTCATTCCTGCCAGCCCAGTCCCGTCCCCCCTTCTCTCCACCCCTTTCTCACTCACCTCCTCTGAGTAATCAGTCTCATTCATTTCTGATTTACTCTTCCTGTATTTCTTTTGTACAAATGAGCAGATTATATATTTTATGGCCCCTTTCTTGCGTGCATTGTAGCATACCATAAGTACTCTTCACTTCTTACTTCTCTAGTCTAACGGTATGTTCTGGAATTCTCTCCAAATCAGTTCACGTCACTCTCCCCCATCCTTCTTCACAGCTGCATAGTACTCCATTGTGTGGCTGTACCAAGTTTATTCAGCCCCTCTCCTGTATCTGGGCATTTAGGTTGCTCCCATATTTTTGCATTTGCAAATGATGCTGCAGTGAATAAACTTGCAGGTGCATTTGTACAGAGCTGCAGGTTATCTTCAGGGTAGAGTCTAAGGAGTGGGGTTGCCACATTGGCGAGTAAGTGCATAGGGAGTTTTGTTAGATGTTGCCCACTTTCCCCCCACTAAGCTTTACCTTCATCCGTTGGAAATACCTGTTTGTTGTTGAAAGTCAACAATTTGAGTCCATCCCAAGTCAATTACAGATGAGGGCTGGAGGGGGGAGGATGTATTTAAGGTGACACAGCTCACTGGGGGCCACGCTGAACCCCAGTCCAGCTCCCCAACTCCCAGGCTCCTTCCTGCTGCTCCTGGGAACTGGGGGTGAGGTCTGCTGGCAAGTGGGGTCCATGGCCATGTGGGGTGCATGGCCCAGCGGAAGCAGCAGGCAGGTGGGTGTGACGTTGCTGATGGGGGTGCAGGGCGATGTCTCGTTTCCACTGCTCGGCCTAAGCAGCCTTGCCACAGAGCTGCCTGACGACTCTGCTCCTCGGGGAAGCCTAGGCTAACGTAATTATTTCTTCCCACAACTGAAAACCTTACTTGCATCTGAGCAAGGGAAATCCTGATTAATTTGCCCTAAAGGGTTAGTACAGGGAGCTGTTTCGTCCCCCTCCATCAGTGTTTAAACTTTCCTTTCTCCACACACAGTAAACAAAGCCTCTTTCTCATCAGACTTCAAGGTGGGAATGAGAACGAGCAACCCTCCCGAGGGCCCTGTCCCTTTTCATCTTGGTGCTCGCTCTTCTCGGTGACATGGACGAGCTGAGCCCAGAGCCATTGCCTGGGCTCTTCCCCAGGTAGGAGCAGAGCCGGGAGGCGAGGCCCAGGCTGTCCAGCTCTCTGAGTGCGACGCTTGTAGCTGTCGCCATTTGTGGACGGCGGACAAGAGAAAGAAGAAGCCAGGAGCTGGTGGAGCAGGAGAGCGCTCTGTTCACTGCAGCCTCGGGGCTGCTGACCCCTCGCCCTGCCCCCGACGCAGTCCCCTCCCTGTACCCCTTCCCCCCACACTGATCAGCCCAGCCAGCCGGCCCACTCCAGCTGACCCTGCTTGGAGAGTCAGGGAAGATGGCACGCTCATTTGCTGCAGTTTCTCCTCACTGCCTGTCCCTTTATAGTGAGGTCCAGCTGGGTGGGCTGAGCTGGACCATCCCTGTCACCCATTCAGGTGACTTTGCCTCCCCTGACCTGGAAGCTGGGCCTCCCCAGGCTAGCTTGCACTCCTTCTTTTCATTCATTCATTCATTCACTGTCTCGCTCAGTGCCCTGAGCACCATTGGTGCTCCAGGCCAGGCGTAGAGGCTGGGGGATCTGAAATGAATCAGACTCAGACCCATAACTCCCAAGAGCTCACAGTTTAGCAGGAAAGGACCCAGAGAAAGGACTGGTTATGGAATAGGGCAGGAGGTGTTCAGATGCAGTCTGCAGCAGGCCTTGACATAAGAAGGGTGCTCCGGAGATGCTGCCAAGCAAGCTTAGCCTGGAAGGATGAGCGGCAGTTGTCCAAGCCAAGAAGAGAGCATGAACAAATGCACTGTGGTTAGAGAGCACAGAGAGGGGCATGCGAGGGCAGGCAGGAGGTAAGCAGTGTCAGGCAGTAGAATCGCCTGCTAAGTTCAATTTTGACCCAGTTTGGGATGAGTTCTGTGTTTTACTCATGGCTAGGTCCTTAGGCTCAATTTTAAATCTCAGTTCCTTTTTTCTAAAATGGGAATAACACTTTCGTCTGTGCCACTGCTACTGTATCCTAGTAGCCCAGAAAGGGGCCTGGCATATCGTAGGTGCTCGGTAAATATGTGTCGAATGGCTGGATGACGATACAGGGCTTGGCCTCTGCCTTGTACTTGCTCATTAGCAGCTACGATGGCTGTCATCGTGTGTAGCTGGAGAAACAGTTACTGGCCACGTCATGTGCAAAGCCAGATCCAGCAACGTCTTGGCAATTAATGACGAACTGCACTCTACTTGTTAATCATATCATAGTCCTAATCAGAATTGTGAACCTTTGTTGAGCAGATTCAATACTTTACAGATGTCCCCTCTCTTCAATGGCTCCTTGGAACTCCTGGGAGTAAATTCCAGTCACCAGGGGTGTCCTGGCTGCCATCTCCCTTGAGTAGCCATTGAGTGACCCCCCAGGCCATTCTGTGGCCGCCCAGGCTGGGCAGGGGCACACGTGGAAGAGTCTGTCCTCTGGAGAACTCTTGCCCAGCCCCCGCCGAGAACCGCGCTTGGGTGCCGGGTGTCTGCCACTTGGGGAGAGCTCCCAGCTGACTCCCTGAGTCCCCGGAAGGCAGGGAGTGAGGCCTCTCTGTGAGATGTCGGCAGAGCCGGGGGCCACCTGGTCCAAGTGTTTTATCTTGGAAAACAAGTTACCACCTTTTACTTAACTGCGGTCTGATTTTAGGAACTAAAATTTATTATGACGTGTCTGGTGTGTATAAAAGAGTGTAAATAGTGTATATGTATGGTTGGGAAAATGCGTATGAAATGAACATCCGCATACCCATTGCATCTACTGAATAAACGTGAACAAATTCCGAAATCCTTTTGCATGGTTTGCAAGAGCCCCTGTTCTGGTCTCTTCTTCCCCTGTGGCCTTGGCTCCTACCATGTTCGCCGCGATGCCTCGTCATCCAGACTTGCTGCGGCCGTCTGCACATTCAGTTTTCTCTGCACCTGTCAGTCTTCTAACTAGGTGCCCTTCCTCTGCCACCATCGCCGAGCTGGTCCTGCTGGGCTTTTACATCTCAGCTTAGACACCCCATCTTCCAGGGAGAATTCCCTGCGTGCCCTCCCAGCAGGTTGGGACTCCCCATTTTGTGCTCCCACAATGCCCCGGGCTCACGTCCCCATGGTGATCTGTTTGTGTGTTCCCCTCACTGGGCCAGGAGGACCTTGATGGCCACAGGCCTTGGCTTTTATTTGCGTGTGCCCACTGCTTAGTGTGGGGCTCGGCTCGACGTGGGCACTCAGGGGAATTCGATGGAAACCTGGGCCTCATGGTCCCCAGGGGGTGCTGTGTTTAGGCAACCACGGCACTCTCTTCTCCTGGAAGAAGTTGAGGCTTCCTTGACGCTCCAGTGGCATCCACTCCATTTGTCACCTGGCATTTCTGCGTTTCTAGGCAGGAGCTCGTCCCTGTGAATAGGATCGGAACAAACCTTCCTCATCCCAAAGTATAGAAGTGTTCTTGAGATGGAGAAACACTTGGAATTTCAGCTGAGGCTGACCCACTCCAGAGAAGCCCGTCAGCAAGCCATGGGGAGAATTTGGAGGAAAGTCTCTCCCCTCCTTGTCTTGAATGTGTGGTACCTTTCAGCACATTGGGGAGCACAGATTTAGTTCCAAGACTGGCATTATTTCGAAAAACAGGAATGAAATGTTTCCAAAGCAGACCCCATGCAGCCTGAACACCTCTGCTATGTTATGGAAAGGCTGTCGCGACCTTTATCATTTGTCATTCTCATGGCAGCAACGCCCCCTTTCCAGCTGAAATTCTAGCCTCCCAAGCAGAGAGATGCTGACACACAGATGTCTCCTTGCTCAGTGGCATTGAACACTTTCTTCTTATCACTTGGGGGGTGAGGTTCTTCCAGGATTGTAGGAAAACAGAAGCCCTCGGAGTTTTATCGTTTGACTTACATACACATGTGCTTTGAACATGAAAACAGTAAAATAACACAATCAACCACATTACAGAAAATTTCTGAATATTCTCCCCCAGGCATTTTTTCCTGTACCAGGGAGGTTTTAAAAATATTATTTGCAGGGCCAGCCCAGTGGCATAGTGGTTAAGTTTGGCACACTCCTCTTCAGCAGTCTGGATTCCTGGGTTTGGATCCCCAGCAAAGACCTACACCACTCATCCAGCCATGCTGTGGTGGGGTCCCACATGCAAAGTAGAGGAAGATCAGCACAGACGTTAGCTCAGGGCTAATCTTCTTCACAAAAAAAAAAATTTTGTTCAATTCTAAGTGGGCCTGAATTTTAGTATTCTGTGGTTTTTTCCCTGTAGCATAGCATGAGCATCCTTCTTTATGCCTTTTAACTGCTGTGTGATGTTTCAGTGGGTCATGATCCTGTAGTATTTTCATTCCCTGTTTGCTGTTGACCACCAAGTGGTTGAAGGGACATCTCTGATTTTAGTAAGTGGCCCTGAGAAATTGGTGTAGAGAAGGAGACTCTGCAAGCGAGCAGAGGGGCAAACTGCCAGGACGCAGCATGGTCCCTAAGACTGGACGTCTCTCAACCGTGTCTTTCTACTAGCCTAGTAGACATAGATATCCTAGCTGGAATTTGGGGCACCTTGTAGAAAAGATGGACAAATGGGGGCAGGAGGAGAAGGCAAACGACAGGATGATGGCATCCGGAGAGTGGTAATTAAGCAGCTAGTAGTAACCTGAGACCTGGTCAAAAATTGGGAAGTGAGTCATTTAGACATCTGCATGGAGGGTGTACACAGCCAGTTTGTGGATTTTCTGAAGCTGGGAGGAGAGCGACTGTGTAGGAAGACGGAATCATCCAGGAACCAAGGTGATCTCAACAGGGTGGCACCGTGGGCGCAAGTCAGCCAACTGAAACGTAATGAGATCCAAATGCACGGTCCTGTCGTGGGGTTCACACACTCCCTCCCTCTAACAGGAAGGAGGCGGGGCGGTTGTGCTGCATCGTGAATCCACAGCACAGTGTGGCCCGAAGCCGATGTGCTTATGAGCAGCATTGATGGGTGTGCTGCATCCAAATGAGGGAGGGGCGGCCCTGCCCCATGGGGGCTGGGAAGACCTTTCCTGAGTAATGTTCTCCTTATGCGTGCTGTGATTTTAAGATGGGCCTTTCCAGGAGAGGCATTATGATTGCGAGGGGCTGTGTGGACATGGGGCAATGAGAACGAGCCTCAATCATCATCATCGGCATCATCACCATCATCATTTAATCATAGGAGCTGCCAATCCTTGAGCTAGGCAATTTACATCCGTTATCTTTAATGCTACAAGCTAAGTATTACCCCCCACTTCACAGATGGGGAAACTGAGTCTCAAAGGGGTGAAGCAGCTTGCCCAAGTCACACAGCTGCTAAACGAAGGAGCCATGATTGGATTCCAAATGTATGTGAGGCCAGAGTTGTTGTTTCTTCCCACCGAATATCAATTTTTCAAAACCTGAGCTGTTGCCTTGCAGAAGACGACAAGGCCTTGTTTTTGTTTAGTTCCTAGTAACAGAAGTAGTCCCAGTGGGTGCATGCTACAGGGAGGACATTCTGTTTCAAAGCCAAGAACTTTCCTGACCGAGCCTTCGGCAGGTAGAATGAGCTGTCCGGACAGGTGGTAAGTTCGAACAACGGGAGGTATTGCAGGGGCCCAATGTACGCTTCGAGTTCTACCAGGGGATCAAAGCTCAGAGGGGGAAGCAGAGGAAATAAACATGAGTAGCCCTTCTGTGCAAGTAAACGTTCTTTGGTTGCAGGCAGCAGATATTGGTAAGAAACGGGTTCTGACTGCCTTAAGCAGAAACATTCTATTTTTTGCAGAAAATGAGGTAGTTCATGGCATAGAAGGAAACAGTGAGCCCAGCTTTAAAAAGGGCAGAAGTGAGGCTGGCTCCAGGCATCCGGGCGGCAGCAGCTAATGGATCTCATTCAGGCTTTACAGTTGTCCCATCTTCTGTCACCCTGGCTAAGACTGAGCTCCAGAGAGATTGTCGATGGGCTTAGCCTGATCCAGGCCCACCCCTTTGCCACCTTGATTGACAGCATCCATTAGAAAGATAATTTTCCAGAGGAAATCAAGACACTGATACCGAAAGAAGGACGCTGGGCAGGTCTGGTGGGCAGTAACCTCGGTGGCTGCTCGCCCTGACTGGCTGTGACTCCAGCAGCCACACAGAGCCCGGATTTCTGTTCCAGGGTCTCTCCAGCTGCCCTGCAGCCTCCACACCCAGGCCACACCCAACTCTGTATACTCCTGGGGCTTATTTTTCAAGACATACATTCCAATTAGTTAAACTATTAGAAACTCTCAAGTGTGTTTATCAGAAGCAGTCTAGCAGAGGACCAGTTTGCTGAGGACCATGCTCAAACCCGAGCTGTCCATCACCTTGACACTCTAGGGGTCTGTGTCTTTCCAGAAAGGATGGCTGCCTCCTTGGTTCCAGGATGCAGGGGTGCTTTTGGCATTTAGCCTAGCTCTCAGTACCCTGAGTCTCTAGTACCTTAGTACTCTAGTACCCTAGGGTACTCTGGTACCCAGTACTAGTCTCTAGTGTTGTGCTTCTTGTTGTTGTTTTTTATTAGTTACTACTTTGTTTTCTTATCAGTATTGCTTTATTATTAATTAATTATTCAATTGTAATAATTATTAATCCATTAATTGATGTATTAATTATTGGATAGATAACAGAAGCCTGTTTAGAGAATGCCAGGTATAGAGAAGCAGCAGCCATATGCTCACAACTCAGCTTAAGAAATACTCCTGGTACTTCAGAGGTTCCCTGAGCACCCGTCCCTAAGAACTCCATCCCCTTCCCTCTAACGTAGTAGTAATCACTGCCCTGGCTTTTGGGTTTGTTATTCTTTTGCGTTTCTTTGTAATTTTATCACACTCATAGCTCTAAATAACATAGTGTTAGTTTTCCCTGTTTCTGAACTTCATATAAGTGGACGCCTCCTCTCTGCAGCCTTGGCGGCATGCTTTCTCACGAGTCATGTTGGCGATTCATTCATGCCTGTTGCAGCATGTCGTTCCTTTTCACCGCTGTATAGAATTCCAGTGTATGAAGAAGTGACGGTAGATCCAGGCTACTGTGGATGGACATTTGTGTTGTTTCCAGCACGTCACTGATTCTGACCATGCAATCCATGAACGTTCTTGTCTGCATGCCGTGGTGCCCAGGTGCAGGTGCATTCAGGGTGTGCCCAGAGGTGGGATGGCCGGTCACCAGGGGGTGAGTATATTCGGCTTTACAAAATGATGTCATCTCATTTTCCAAAGTGGCAGTAACCAAGTGGTACCCCTGAAACTGATGTTGAAGAGTCGCTGTTCACAGCCTTTGTCAGTGTGTGGTGGTTTTGGAGAATTTTTTAGCTCTTGACAATCTGATGGCCGTTGGGTGGTAGCACATTGTGCTTCTCTGATTACTGAGGTTTAGTTCTTTGTAGTTATTTACTCTGAGAAGTGCCTGGACACGACTTTTGCCCAATTTTCTACTGGACGTTTATCATTATCTTACTGACTTGATACTAACATGATATGACACATATGGTATGTCTATCATACATACGATAGACACATACATACCTATACATATATATACCCAGTTTATGGCTTAACTCTTCACTTTTTCATGATATTTTTTGATAAACAGAAGTATTAAATTTATTAATATTTTCCCTTATAGTTGGAGATTTCTGTCTTATTAAGGTATCTTTCCCTACCCCGGGGTCATAAAGATATTCACTTATGTTATTTTATAAAAGTTCTTAACTCTTCTCTTTCACAGTTGTCATAATCCATCTGGAATTGATGAAATACTGGTTCAATTTCCTTCACTTTTCCATATGAATTCTCAGTTACTCCAGCACTGTTTGTCCCAAGGCCCGTTTTCCCCCAGAGATAGCAGTGTCCGTGTGTGTGTGTAGCTCTGTTTCTCTTCTTTTGGCCTCTTTGTCTAAGGCTTAATTCCTAAAGCTGTATCACAATTCTTGATGTCTTATGAGGCAAGTCCCCCGACCTCATTCTTCTTTAGTAAATATCTTAGCTATTATTGTCCCTTTGCACTTTGATATACATTTCAGAATCAGGCTGTCAAGTGGCACCCAAACCATGCAGAAATTTTGACTCTAACTACAGTAAGTCTGTGGATCGCTATAGGAAGAACTGATGTTTTTAGGATATTGAATCTTGCACGCCAGGATCGGCACAGTCATGCACTGCATGATGCCATTTTGGTCAATGATGGACCGCATATACGATGGTGGTCCCGTGAGATTAGTACCATACAGCCTAGGTGTGTAGTGGGCTGTACCATCTAGGTTTGTGTAAGTGCACGCTATGATGTTTGCACAATGATGAAATTGCCTAATGATGCATTCTCAGAACGTCTCCCCGTCGTTAAGTGACACATGGCTGTATATCTTTCTTTTTATGCAGGCCTTCTTTTATGTCTGTTAGTAAAGTTTTCTAATATTCTTTATAAAGATCTTACACATTTTCATTAGATTTATTTCTAGATACTTTACACTTCAGCTACTATTGCAAATGCTAACTTTTTAAAATAAACATCTTTATTGTTTTATTGTGTGTTTATAACAAACCGCAAAACTCACCTATTTAAGGTGTACAATTTAATAGTTCTAGTACATTCACAGAGCCATGCAACCATCACCAAAATCTAAGTTTAGAATGTTTCTATCACCCCAAAAGACACACCGTCCCCATTAACAGCCACCCCCCCACCCACCCAACTCCTGGCAGGAAGGAATGAGCGAATGATGAGTGAATGAATGAATTCATGCCCGTGCAGCAGGCTTGGAAGGCCTGGCCCAGCCTTTGCTTTCTGTTTTATTTTCCCCTCTCATCTCCTTTACTGCTCTGGTCTCCAGGCTGATCGCCCAACCTCTTTCCTTCTCCTCTACCGCCCTTCATCCTTCACACCTTCCACCAAGAAGACAGTGTTCCACCCACTTCTTTCCTAGGGAGCCCTCGGTAGCTCCCTTGGGAATTCGGCTGCACTCCCAGCATGGTTTCCAGGCGGAAGTGCAGGCTGATGACTCCAGCACCTGAGAAACAGACTTCTGGGGTTCAACTCTTCTGTGAGTCGGAACCGGGATCCTCTGGGCCCTTTGTTCGTGCAGCGTCCTCAGAAAGTAAACATGGTCAACCTGATTCTTCCCCTCCACTTCCTCCTGAGTCAGAGTCCTCTTGGGTTAACTCAGGGAAGAGGCTAAGCTAAATTAAGCCCTGAAACCCGGCACCTCTGTGACAGGCCCTTGGTTTTGCCTGAGTGACTGCGATGATGGGTCTTTGGTTTTAAGGGCAGCACTAATTGTGTCTCTTTAGACGGACCTTGGCAATCTATTCCCTGCCCTGCAAAGATGGGCGGATGCCAGATCCCTCGGCAGCACTCACCCCTTCGTCCAGCACACTTTTCCTAGGGACCTGGTCCCTGCCAGGCGCTGTGCCTGGAGGCGGAGATTCAACAGCTTGCCCCCAAGGCTGGAAGTCTAGCTATGGAGACTACCAGACACAAAAGACCTGTTAAAGAGATACCTGGTGTCTGTCCAGAGCAGAGAAGAGAGTGGGTGTCTATAGTACCTTCTCGTGCAAAGGCCGGGCCATGGGGTCACCAAAATAAAAGAAGGGATTGGTTTAGCACTCACAAACAAGCAAGCGGACACAACCGCTCTGAAAAACTGTTCAGCAATATCTGCTGAAGCCGAACACAGGCATACCCTATACCCCAGAAATTCCTCTCCTGGGTGTGTGCAGCCATTAGGAAATTGCACTCGTATAAATTTTTCATCAAAAGAAACAATTGCAAGCAAATATAGAACTCTAGTTAATACATGCATGCTGCAGTATTTAAGGGGAAGTGTAATAATATTTGCGGTTTACTTTGAAATGTGCCCAAAAAAGAAGATGGACGGATAGACCCATGGATAGATATCCAATAAAGAAAGTATAGTAACGTGTTGGTGAAATTTCGATGGTGAGGGTGTGGGTGCTCACCATAAAGTTTTTTTCAACTTTGCTATATGTTGAAAAATTTCATGTAAATCATTGGGGAAAATGCATATGTATGTTTGCCAACAGACATGTACGAGAATGTTCAGAGCAGCATAATGGCCTCAAACTGGAAGCAACCCAAATGCCCATCAGCAGTAAAATAGAGGCATAAATCGTGGGTCTGTTTCTATAAAGGGATACTGTTCACAATGAGCGTGAATGAGCCACAGCTACACGCAGCAATGTGGGTGAATGTCTCCAACATAATTTTGGGGGAAACAGCTAGATTCGGAAGAGGACTTGCTGTATGATTCTAGTTAAATAAAATTCACAAACAAGCAAAACTAACCCAGGGTGTTAGAAGTCAGGATAATGGTCTTCGGGGAGAGGAGAGAAAGGGGTAGTGAGAGGCATGGGGCACCATGGGGGCCTTTTGAGGGGCTGGAAGATTCTGTTTCTTGATCTTTGTGCTAGCTAAACAGAGGTGAGCATGTATCAAGCTGTACACTTCAAGTGTGCACTTTTCTGTGTGTGTATATACATTGTCAAAGGTTGAACTAGGGAAAAAAGAAACAAAACCAACCAGATCTACCTAGAAGCTCTATCTGGTGAGCTGTGGGGGTAGAGACCTGCTCTAAGCCTGTCTAGTGAACCAAATTTGTGAAGGAAATGAAGCTTCGCTCCAAGATACTCATTCGTTCCTTTGTGCGCCCGTTCATGTTGCATCAATTCCCCCAGTCTTCAGCGATTGTCCGTCTCTCCTTCACACAGACAGCTATTTGCATGTACTGTTTTCGAAGTCTGGACTCGATCCACAGTGTCTGAGCCAGCCCTTTCGGGGTTCCTGTGCCCACAGAGGGAGGCGTGCAGATACTTCACTCTGCAGCCACACTCCCCACCTTCCTGGATTCCTGTTTATGATCCTTCCTGGAGAGCTTCCCTGAGAAATCCTTTGACCCTGTGTAGTCAGAGTTCTCCAGAAAAACAGAACCAATAAGAGATAGATCGGTAGACAGGTAGATGGATAGATAGATGAGTAGATGGACAGATGGATAGATGGATGGATGGATGGATAGATGGATAGATAGGTAGATAGATAGATAGATAGATAGATAGATAGGTAGATGGATGGATGGATAGATAGATAGAAGGGTGGGTGGGTGGATAGATGAATAGATGGATAGATAGGTAGGTAGGTACATAGATAGATAGATAGATGGATGGATGGACAGATGGCTGGATGGATAGATAGATAGGTAGGTAGGTACATAGATAGATAGGTAGGTAGGTAGGTAGGCAGATAGATAATAGATGGACAGACAAAGAGATTTATTATGAGAAATTGGCTCATGTCATCGTGGAGGCTGGCAAGTCTCAAGATCTGCAGGGTGAGTCAGCAACTAGCAGGCTCCAGAGAGCCGAGGGTTTAGTTTCAGTATGGAGGCCAGCAGGCTCAAGACCCAGGAAGAGCTGATGTTTCAGTTTAAATCCGAGGGACAGGAGAAAGCTGATGTCCCAGCTCAAAGGACGTCAGGCCAGAGAAACTTCCCCTTACTCAGCCCTTTTTCACTATTCAGGCCTTCCACTGATTAGACAAGGCCCACCCACATTAGGGAAGGGCCATCTGCTTTACTCAGTCTACCAATTCAGATGTCCATCTCATCCAGCAGCACCCTCATAGACACACCCAGGATCATGTTTGACCAAACGTCTGGGCACCTCATAACTCAATTAACCATCACAGCCCTGGTGCATGAAAAGCCTTCTGGCTCTAAAGTGCAGCTCTCTACTGGAAGAAATGTGGCTGGGGGCCCTGGTCTGGCCCACGGCACATCCCATCAAGTTGACAGGCTGCCACCATCACCGCACATCGGTCATTTTTCGCATGTGGTTTGGACTTCAGCTGCCCGCTGGGCCCCTGGATGGCCATGTGCATTGTCGTAGAGAATAAGAAATGATCTTGGTTATTGCAGAATGTATCATACATGCAAAAGAACTGCTGAAACAACCGCGTACTGCTTAAAGGATGAGGAGAAAAATGGGCACCCAGGTACCCCCCACCCTGCTTGACAGATGCAAAAGGAGCCGACGTTGAAGGCCTCTAGTGCCCCTCCCAGATGGCCTCCCTCTCTGCCCTCGCCTGGAGGGAGCCACTCTGCTGAATTCTGTGCTGATCACTCTCTTGCTTTTTATGAAAACCAAAGTATGTGTCTCCAGTTGACTCACCCTGGACCCACTGTGCACGTGCTTTGTCACTCCACGGTAAGTATTGGGGCTTCAACCACGGTGTCAGGTGGAGCCTCATTTCGTTCATTCCACTGTCATATGAAATTCCCTCGTAAGGACGTGTCCTTGTGTGGACCGCCACGTGTCCATCTGCCCCCCTCGGGCACATGTTCTGGTGGCTCCCAGTCCTCTGCTGTCACACGTGAAGCTCGTGGGATCGTTCCTGCCCGCATCTCCAGGTGCCCGGGTGTGGGGATTTCTCTAGGATGTACAGCTCGGAGAGCAGGTGTCCAGCCCAGCTCTGGAACATGTGTCTCTTCACTTTTCTAGGTGATGCCAGGGAACTTTCCAGAATGATTACCAATTTATATCCTGCTAGAGGTTATGCGAGTTTCTCGTGCTGTTCCCTTCATCCTCTTACCATCCTCTCTGGTCTCAGTAAATCGCCTTTCCCACATCCCGTCTGTCCACCCCTGCGCACATCACAGCCGGCGCTCAGAACGGGGCGACGGCCACTCCTTCCCTCCTGCTCCGGGCAAGCGCAGGGCAGCACATTTCTTGGGTTTGACTCAGGACTTGAATGTGTGTAACATTCCCGCCGCGGGGGGAAAGCACACATGTTTTAGTTGGACTGCTCTAAAGCAGCCTGCATTTCTGCTTCTAGGAAAAGGGATAAAACATGCTTAATAGAGTGAGTGGTGCCCAGGCCAGTGTCAGGACAGTCATGCTCTGCCATTTCCCCACGGCCAAGAGCCGTGTGTCCCATTGGATCCGTGGGTGGATTTTTTCTCCCACCTGATCTAGTCCCCAGGCTGGAAGTCACCTGGCCCTCCAGATCTCCCTGGCTGGGGAGACAGCACTTCCAAACAGTCATCTTCTGTGCTGTCTCTTTCTAATTACAGGTTAACCTGGGGAGGAAGATAAAGACATTTGCAACCAAGATGGTAATCACGAGTGGAAATGACGAAGACAGAGGAGGCCAAGAAAAAGAGAGCAAAGAGGAGAGTGTCTTGGCGATGCTGGGCATCATCGGGACCATCCTGAACCTAATCGTGATCATATTTGTGTACATATACACCACTCTGTGAACGGCCCAGCGGGTCTGCAGAGGCCTCGGGATGGCCAAGACGGGAGTCCTGTGTGTCGACAGATCGGTAAGCAGACACTGTGTGAACAAGCAAGCTTGACCTACCCACGCTGCTCGATCAAAGGCACCTTTGAACTTTATCAAAGGTCACAAAAATCAACCGATCCTGCTACAAGGAGCCGACACTAAAGCACAATGAACCCAACAGAACTCATCCACGCAACGAGGAGCTCAGCGTCTTCGGCAGAGGGCCCGAGAGAACGCTCGGAAGACCAGCCTTGGCTGCCATCGGAGAGCGCATGGGTGCAGACGTTCAAGATGCCTGGTCGCTGACGACATCACGTATTCAAAGAGAGGAACAGGGCAGACTCCGCTCGTTGGTGTGTCTCCCAGGACACACATTTCATCTTGACTCGATGGGCTGTCCAGGACGAGAAACCGCAGGGGCAGTCCTTTGACAGACATCCCATTCATCAAAAGTGTCTAACTATTTGATACTGGGGAGATAACTTATTTTTCTTTTTTCATTGGCTTGACATGTGTATCTGTTCATATCAAGGTTTATAAATATATATTTTTAATAAATGTGCTCTATTTTTTAGCATGAACCAAATATTTGGAGAGGCGCTCCCAGATACATAGAGCTTCCTTGCTTTCACTGCTCTGCCCTCTAGACTGCCGATGTTCTGTTGTGTCGTCATTCTAATCCTGTTTCTCTCATCTTTAGCCTTTGGCCTTCTCTCCCCCTCTCTTTGGTCTGGAGGACATTTTTCCATAATACCAGCCATGCTCTTGGTTGGTGCATGTTTTAAGATTGTCCGTCGAGCGGCTTTTTGTTGTAATATCGGAGATATAAAACGATCGTGGGCATGTGGACCTTAGATGCACCGTACCCTTACTGAGATTTATGCATGAACAAGGTCTGAGTGACAGATCAGCTTTAAAATAATCTAAAAAGGACTGTCATTGAGGAGGAGCGCAGCTAAGTTTGCAGATCCGCTACGGGATGGAATATTCCGCTTCTTCTCCGCAGCATATTATTTCATTCTTGTGACCACTTGGCGATCAGATTTTGATTTTAATGGCTTTGTATGGGGGGGAAGCTCAGCGTTAGATGCATAATTCCTTCCTGAGCGAGCCGCCTGGGCTCCCTAGGGGGGGTGTAAATGACACGGACTCCCCACTGTTTGAGCTCACCTGGGCGTTTCAGGCTGCAAGGACACCCCCGTGACGGGTGACTTTTCAGGGGCACTGGAAGGGGACGGGGTGATGGCCCTAAGGGATTGCTGCACTTCCTAAAGTTCCTGGTTTACACCCACATGCAGCTGCTTCCTCCCGGGCGGGGATGGTGGAATAAATCTGAGTTTGCCCTGTTCTCCTGGCTTCCGGAGACAGGCCTTTGCTGGCTGCAGCGGCGAGGCCTTAAAAAGAGGGTCAGAATTCCTTCTGCCAGCACCAGCCTTGCCCGTGGGCAACAGAAGCAGTGACCTGCCTGGTTGGATTCGAATGATGTCCAGGAGGTCTCTGCCCCTTGATCTCTCCCTCCTCGTGTTGTGGTGTCTGAAATTTCACCATTAGAGAGTCATTTCATGGGCTCTTCTATGGTTTCCAGCCTCTTTTATAAAGCAAATGCCCCTGAGCACCTGGCTCTGACATTGATTCATCAGATGTGTTCTCTTCCCCACCCGAAGGAAGGAGGTTGGTGTCCATTTAGGGCATCCTGTGTGCCAGGCGCTGTGCCACACACTGTATTCCTAAAGTCATTAAATTCTTGCAGTAACCTTGTGGGATAGGGATTCTGTTCCCCACGTTGTAGAAGAAAGTAGGACTCAGCGAGATCAGGAATCTTCCCTGGGATCACGTGGTGAGTCGGGACTCTAACCCCTCATCTGCCTGATTTCCTCGCCCATTGAGGGCCTGGAGGCTGCTGGGAAGAGAAGGGGTGACTTCACAGGAAACGGTCCTGGGGGTCAGGACAGAAACCCAATGGCTTTGCTGAGGGCCAGCTCAGTATTCCTCCCTCCCCAGCCCCATAATAATAAGCACCCCCTGGGAACTCCTTGACCGCTGGCAGAATAGCATACAGATAAGGACCAGGGACGAGAGGAGGCGGTTAGAGAGAAAATGGAATGTCGGGGGAGGCAGCTGTCTCACAGGCTCTGTGTGGTTCTAGAAAGACTGTATGAAAGTTCTGAACAGTAAACAGAGTAAACAATAAAGGTGCAATGAAAAAAACTATTGTTGTCCTTTTTTTTTTTACCCCAACATTGCAGTATTTAAAATTTTCAGTGTCATTCCTTTGCCTATCCGTATGGCCAAGGGGTTAATCGGCGAGCTCCGCTTTGGCAGCCCGGGTTCGCGGGTTGGGATCCCAGGTACAGACCTCTATCACGCATCAGCCATGCTGTCGCAGGCATCCCACGCATAACGTGGAGAAAGATGGGCGCAGGTGTTAGCTCAGGGCCAATCTTCCTCAACAACAAAAATCATCAAACTGAGTGTGATTCTGTTAAACCCAAACCATTTTGTTTAGACTGTAGAAGCCCCAGTGATTTTTCAAGTATGCTAATTTGAAATTTATCGAGGGGAAAAACAGCCTTTCCAACCCTTGAACGGCTCCCCGATGGTTCTTCTAGATTGTCCTAATCCACAGCCTGGAAATCAAGCTGCCCATTCAGTGACTGCCACCCAGAGCGGCAGCCCTCTGTCCCGCGGCTCTGAGACGCCTTGTCTTATTTCCCTCCTAATTTAGCAGAACCCAAGCACGCACACTGGGCAACTCACGGCTTCCCCCAGGATCTGAAGGCGTCTTGTGGGGATGTGGAGGGGAGAGGCTGCCGGTGGCCCTGGGTCTTCAGAGTCTCAGTGTACCGAGCCGAGCCCGGCCAATAGCAGCAATAACAGAAACAACGCCAGGCCTCTATACTTTACCCAGCACGTCCCACCCTTCCTACAGACCCTCACAACGACCCCAGGAGATGTGTGTGCTTATCCCCATTTTGCAAGACGAAGGAAAAGGCTCATTGACTTTCCCAAGGTCGCACAGCCAGAAACCAGCAGAATCAGACCTTCTGGCTCCACATGCACGTGCCGTCAGCATCTTGCGGGGCCCAGGCTATGGGTTTGAGCTCCGCTGGAGCCATCTGGCTAGTTCTGTCTCGCAGCACACAGCTTCCTACCAACCCTGCCTCTCCCTGCTCACAGTACAGGTGGCCCGAGAGCATGGCTGAATGGATGCCTTCACCTCTACCCTGGGAAAAAACTCAGAGAGCCTGGGTCCTGGTAGGGGAGGGCCAGGCATGCATGGCAGTGTGGCTTGGAGGTCGGGAGCTGCAAGGTGCTTGCTGATGGTGAGAAATTGGCTGGGCCTGGATCCCATTTCTGCCTCTTATGATTTGGGTGACCATGGGCGGTTCACACCAGCTCTGTCAGCCTCTCTTTTCCCCCCTGTAAATGGGGGGTAATAATAGCCCCCAAACCCCATCAGGTAGGTATTTCTACCTCATTGAACTGACGCTGAAAGTGCAACCTGGCAAGCTGAGTGGTGTTAGCAGAGGCCCCAGGACCGTGAAGTCATTGGTGAGGAGTCAGACCTGGGTTCCAGGCAGGCTGCCTGCCCCTTTGCAGCCAAAGAGTGACATTTAAGCTCCCGTATAGAGCCCCGGGGGCCTGAGGTTCCATGGCGGGGGAGAATGCCTCAAAGACTTTCAAGTGCAGTGTGAGGGACCCGGACCCTGTGATGGGAGAGGAGGGGCTTCGGGTCTCACGGATTCTGCAAGATTGGGGAGGGGCAGGGCAGAGTGACCCTCTCCCTAAGATTTTTTTCTTTTTTTAACCCATAAGCAAACTGAGGCCCAGACGGGATCAAGTGCCAGAGTCACACAGCTCGGGTGTGCTGACGTCTCAAGGGAAGCCTGGGAAAAGAAGGTTTATGGAGATTTTTTTTTCTAAGCAAAGCAAATGGCTTCTCAGAGAATCCTGAGCTCTGCCCCTGTGTTATCCTCAGGAAGGTGGCAGCCTACCCCCAGAGCGCAGCTTTGCACAGAAGCAGAGAGAGGCCTTTTTACGCCAACAGCAAAAGGGGACCGATTGGCACAGCCACTCAGGCCTATTCTTTTATTCTGACTTATCTTTTCATAAATCACACATGCCTTGTCACAGTTGAAAAGAATTACAATTTTTTAAAATTCAGTACAACTAAAGAAAAATCTCCAAATATCACCACAAGCTGCAACCACTGTTAACATTTAGTGTATAAGTTATGGACCAGGTGCCCTGCCTATCTGTTTGCTCAGACCATTCTCCTTCAAATTGTAAAATTCTGTTGCCTTCAGACAGAGCATATTCTTTATAGATCATGGTCCCCACGTCCCCCGTTACAGTGGACAGCTTCCCTCGTTTCTGTTACTTGCTGGGCCCAAAGACATTCTAGGCGGCCATCCGTGACTGGCCATCCAGACATTTCCCCATGAACAGTAGAGTGAATATTATAATTTGCACAAATGATGCCATGCGGTGAACATTGCTTCCGGACATTTTTTTCATTAACAATCGTGAACGTGCTTCCATATCAATGACTCTATTTTGCAAACCGCTTGTAATGTCTGCTGTGTAGACATCACGTGTTTCCCCATTCTCTTACTGAGGGACCTTCAGGTTACTGTCAGCGTCTGCCGTGAACCACTCAGCTTTGCTCTTTAAAGCATCGCAAGCCTTGCCCTTACCTTCCCCATGACCCCTTAGAATGGTCTGAGTCGGTAGCCCTTACAACAAGCTTCAAGGACGGCATGCTGGTGAGTCACTGTTTCCCTGACTACACTGATGGTAGGAATCGCCTGGCTGCTTATTAAAAACACACGTTCTCAGGCCTCTCCCCACCAGGCTTCTGCTGAATAGCTCTGCAGCAGAGCCTGGCCTGGGGTCTTTTTAGTGCCTCCCAGATGATCAGGCATATATGGAGGTGTTGATACGGTTGGAGCCCAGGATGACCCCCTGAGCTGGGAGCCTGATTCTGAGGCCCCCCGGGACTCTGGCAGTTGTGCTGGTCTTGGACAGATCACTTCATTTCTTTTTACCCAGGTTCCCTCACCTATAAAAAACTGCTAGTAGCATCTGGATCGCAGGTCATTGTGAAAGTCAGACGAGAAAGCAGATACAGCTCCCAGCAGAATGCCTGGGAGGACAGGTGGGCTCTCTCAGGTGCCGCTGTGTACATCGCTGGATGGCAAAATCACAGGCATCCTTTAGTTAGAGTAAGTCTCCCCTCCCCCATCTCTCCCTACTCTCCCTCCTTCGCTGTCTCCCTTCCTCCCTCTCTCCCTCCTTCCCTCCCTCCACCTTCTCCCCTGCTCTCTCCCCTAAGCACCAGGGCTTCAGCTCACTTTCCTGTCCTTTGAATGTTCCCCTCACCAGCACTTAGGCTCAGGGCTCCCTTTGCCCACCAGCTGCCTGCGGACCATCCCACTCAAGACCAAGCCCGCCCGCCTCCTTGTTTCATTGTTCTCCACAGAAACAATCCCATCGGCCAGACTGGTTATAATAATGCCATGCATTGGGAAGAGAAAGTTCCAGAGGCCACATTCCTGACTCCTCTCCTGCGAGAGCTCTCCTAGAAGACCCTGTGGCCTCCACCTCCCTGTATGGCGGGACTTCTATTACGAGCCACCCCCAGAAAGATCCCCCTGCGGGCTGGGAGGCCCTGTGACATCACTATGTGGTGATTCTTCCCTCTCAAGGGAAGCAGATGGGACAAACAGATTGTTAATACTCCCTGTTGTTCGTAAACAAGTTACACAAAACTCTCTACTTTTCACAGAAGAAGGGCTACATATTGCCCTGAGAAATAAGATCACATAATATCTGTAAATTTTCCCCTCTGAGCCTCTTCCTTAAGCGGGATGAGTTATTTACCATCTCCATTTCTGCTAAAGCATAATGGGGACGCTTTGGCAGAATAAGATAAGAGTCATGGTTGGATGTCTCCACGGCAAGGCGATGAAGGGTCGGCACACCTCCCTACCCAGGCAGCAGCTTGCCAGGTATGTAGAGACTTCAAAGCCTGAACATTCAGCTCTGTCACCTGTCCCTAATCACTGAGAGGACAGCACAACTCAACGTCCCGTCCAGACAGTGGCAGCTGTGGGCAGAAAGCCGTGGAGTAACAGCTGAAACGCCCTAAGCATTGTGGTTAGTAAAAAATAAAAGGAGCATCTTTGTTTAACTAGTGTCTGCCTCATTGGAACTAAAGGAATAAAAGTTAGAACAAGCAGAGGTGAGTCAGCCTTAATTCCGGCAAGATCCAAAGATTGCTCCTCAAACCCCCTACCTGTAAGCTGACATCTTTCTCTTAATCAGGAAGAGGCCACTTCTATCATAAAAGGCCAAACGCACAGACTGATGGTCCATCGGTGTGGACCAGATGCGAATCAAAGCTGCTGAGATGCCTACAGGCCCCTGAATCTCTGGGACCCCCAGCCCAGGAAAGGTCAACTTCAGGCACTTCCACACAAACCTGCATATTCCAGAATAAACGTGTAGGTTCCACTGGAGTGCACACATCGTTAGCTCTCCTAATCCTTTGGTCAGTTCCCAAAGAGACTGAGAATTTGTAGTTGCTAGAACAGGAATCAGGCAACATTCCACAATGTGGTTGTCCTTCCTGTCGTCATCATCCACCCACCCCACCTCTCACCGACTGAGTCCCTATTGTCCCAACCTCTGAGGTCATTACCTGACCAAGGTTGGCTACATTTTTTGTTTGGTAACTTTGTCTTCAGTTCTAAAGAATCCATTTTAGTGTCTTTAGTTCCAAAGACTCTGCTTCTGAAGCTGTGAGACTCTGCCTCAGTACTAAAGAGACGTGTGAACTCAACTTCAATGGGGTCTTCTGGTTTGATGTTGGCTCAGCCGCCCAAGCTGGGCAATCATTCTTTGCTATCACATTTTCCTTCAGAAAACTCAGTAGATAATTCCATTGTCTGTGGGTATTTGAGCAATAAACATATGAAGAAAGCCTGTCACTCACTCCTCACCAATGACCACCCCCTCGTTTTTTCTGACAACCAGGAAGTCATCCAGAAATGAGGATGGGGTCGGAACCAGAAAATCAGCATTCAAGTACCAACTCTGCCACTGACTGACCATCGATCTTGGACCAGACTCTCAATATCTCTGAGCCTTCATTTTCTTGTCATGAATTTAATAAATCTGGTCTCAGTGTAGCTGTGTAGATTATATCTTTATGTAATATTTTGGGAACTAAGGAATCTCTGCTTCTATTAGCTGTTAATAACAGCAATTAAAAATATGTGTTTTTAAAATTTTTTTTCCACTAAGGCATAATGATAAAGATAAAAGGATCAGATTCAATAATGTTTCCAAGTCCTTTTACCAACAAAATTCAATGTGTAGCTTTGCTTGGAATGGTGGCAGAGGTCTATTTAACTGAAAAACTAAATATCGGGCACTTGGAAGTAGCTACATATTAAAATGTGAACACATTGAGCTCTTCATCTGTCATTTGAGATTTTGGCCCTGTCTTCTACCCACAAAGGAAATGAACAGAGAAATACTTATTAGGAAGACAAAGGTGTTTGTGTGTCGTGAAAAATCGGCAGATGGGAAATTTTCAAAGTCCTCTGTGTAGATAGAACTTACTATGGACTTTAACCCCCCGTGTTCCAGACGGTCTTCAGAAGGGTATTTGTGAAGTGGATGGAGCAGAAGGAGCCAACCCTCCGTCTCGGTCAGGAATTAGCACATCCTTCCTGAACTCTCAGGCCAGTGTTCATGTGCCCTCCGCTGCCTCTTTCCTTTCCCAGGAGAAGACAGAACCATAGCCGTGGCTGCTGGAAGAGGTCGCCATAGCTCTCTTGGTTCTCCGCTCCTCTCCTACAGTAGATAGCGTTTATCTTTCCGAGGTATATCATTTCTGTGAGCCGCAGCTTTCCTATCTGTAAAATAGGATGCTCCTTTGCAAAGATTTGATGAGGATTTACAGATCATGCATGTCCAGTGCCTAGCATGGTACCTGGTGCATAGAAAATGCTTACTGAGTGGGAGTTATTATTATTATTTCCCTAAGATGCAGGAGTAAAGGGCTGCATTCTGCTCCTTTGAAGTCAGTCTTAGTAACCACCTCTTCCAGCATGACATTCTAGACCCCTCTTGCTAAATGATCTCACATCGGAAAGTGTAAGGAGTTGAAGCTACTTACTAGCTGTGTGGTCTTGAGACAAACGACTTGTCTGAGCACTCTTTCCTTAGAGGAGGCTGTGATATCTGAATAGAATCTCCAGGGATGGATAAGAACACACCAATATTTATTGTTCCTCCTTAAAGTACAAATACTTCAGTTATGCTTCCTGTAATTCTAACTATGCCTCCAATAATATGGATGCAAAATGATTTGAGACTATCTTCCTAGATCCTCCCTCTTGTTTCCTGCCCTCCCTCCAGAGCTGGTCTTCAGTGGGTCGGCACCTGTGTGGATGTGTGTCTGTTAGGGCTGTCACCCGTTCTGACTGGTCGGTAGCACCTTCTCATTACCTAGTTCCCATGCCATACAGATGAGTAGATATTTTAAATATCCCTTTGCCTCCATCTGTTACCTTATCCCCAGGCTTCCTAGAAAGGGTCAATATGCTCCATCCTTAGCTGTATCCTCCAGCTCTACGCCCCAACCTCCATCACCCCCCACCACCTCTCATGCCTCCTCCCATTGACAGGCCAAGGACCCTTGCTGTATGTAGCCTGGCTCAGAAAGATGGACTGGGTCAATTCAATTTGCAAGAGATATAAATAGGAGTTTCCAGGAAGGATCCAGCTCGTAAAGATAAATATATTGAGAGTTTCCATGATATACAGAGGGATGAGAAAATCTCGGGGGCCATGCACAGCCTGAAGTGTTGAGTACAGTGATCAGAGAGGGAAAGAAACATACAGACCGTGTGGTAGGCTGAATTATTGGTTCTAATTCTTCACTCCCATATGGTAGAGTCATATATTTTTCTCCCTGTCCCCACTTCCCATGATTAATTCCCCAGCTTATTACTTTGGGTTTGGCTACATAGCTTGCTTTGGCTAAAGAAATGCTAGTGGATATGAGGCAAGCAGAGCTTTGGGATGGGATTTTGCATTTAATTTTCCCCTCTTGAGCATCTGACATAATCGTGAGGGAATACGTTCTGGGTATCTGTTGGCACTACAACCCGAATCTGAAAATGAGCCCCCAGGATCAGTTCCCATAGCCAACCCACACCTGCAGCCTGAGCCACGGTCATCAACCTGAAGACGTGTGCGTGAGAAATAGTTACTGTTGTCTTCCACTGAGCCTCTATGGCTGTTTTTCAGCAATAGCTGATTGACACAGGCAGAGCGAGGGGGATGTACCATGACAGGGAGGAGCATCTGTTCCTGACTTTTCCAAGTTTGAGTTTTCCCAAACCCAGCAGTGCGCTCGTCCCTCCCCTTGGGTTTCTGTGGAACTCTTTTTTGTGTTTGTGCAATAAACTCTTATTTTCACTCAAGAAAATAGTCTTATAAGAGACAGATTCAGTTTTGTGGGGTCTACAGTGTCTACAATTTGGGGCCCTCCTTAAGAAAAAGAATACAAAATTACAAATACAAAATTAGGCACTAAAGTAAACCCTTATTTATCATAAGAGAAAATATCACAAAAAATTACTGGATTTTAAAAATCTGAGCAGTCTTCTATTTCTGGCCAAGGAAATACCAGATACCAGACCAGCCTTCTTGCCATAAACAACTAAAAACTAGGAGGCCGGCCCCGTGGCCGAGTGATGAAGTTCATGCACTCTGCTTTGGCAGCCCGGGTTTCACTGGTTCTGATCCTGGGTGATGATCTAGCAGCGCTCATCAGGCCATGCTGAGATGGCATCCCACACGCCACAGCTAGAAGGACCTACAGCTAGAATATACAACTATGTACTGGGGGGCTTTGGGGAGAAGAAGAAAATAAAGAAGAAAATTGGTAACAGATGTTAGCTCAGGTGCCAATTTTAAAAAAGACAAAACTAAAAACTAGACAAAATATATGAAGCTACTGTTTTCCACATCGTTAGGCAATATGCAGGACAGGAATTTGATCCGCGAGAGAAGAGAAACACATGAGATGCGCGCCAAGATCCCCCTGGCTTTCTGACTGTAGGAATTATCTGGATCACCGTGTAGGAGAAAGAGCTGAAGCAGAGTACAGCAGTCTCACTGAGTTGATGAGGCAGAAATCAGAATTTGGGAGTGCTGAGGTACCTGGAATCTGCAGTGCAGAATTTGAGGAAAAGGGAATTGCCCTGTGAAAGAGATCCAGAAATCTACATAGCTATCCCCTTAAGTCTTTGCCAGATAATATGTCAGCGAAAGAAAAGTGAGACTCTCTGATGCCTGACAGAGAGTAGCCATTGGGAATTTATGACCCGAACAGAGACCCTGGATGTCAACAGAGCTGGAACCTATAGGAGTTCCAATTAGAGTTCTAGAGTAGAGAGACTTTTCTAAATGCTCCAGGCATTCAATTGAAGCCCCTTGAAAGTCATATCATTGAATTAGGGCTGCTCTAACCCCCAAGCAACTTAAAAATAAGTCTATAAAAACAAATCATGCAGGTCTGTCAGGAAATTAATGGCCAGATAGAATAAAACACCTTGTAAAGGAAGACAATAAAATCCAGACTCACAACAATGTAGCATTCACAATTTCTGACATACAATTGAAGATTGCTGCAAATGCAAAGCAAGAAAATATGACCCCCAAAATAAAGAAAAATGGCCCAGAGATAACAGAGAGTTTGGAATTAGCAGGAAAAGACTTCAAAGCAGATGTTGTAAATATGTTTAAGAATTTAAAGAAAAAGATGGACATCATGAGTGAACAGATAAGGACATCGCAGTAGAGCAGTAGAAGTTATATAAAAGAACCAACTGAAAAATACAATATTGGAAATAAAAAATTTATTAGAGAGAATTAACAGCAGTTTGGACACTATATAAGAAAAGATCACTAAACTTGAAAACAGGGCAATAGAAAGTATCCAAACTGGAATATAAAGAGAAAAGTGGCTAGGAAATAATGGCAGAGCCTCGCTGTCAACATCAATGCAAAATCAAGCATTCTAACTACAGGTAATTGGGGTAACAGAAGGAGAGGAAAGAGAGATTGTTACAGAGGAAAATTTCTTAAAAATAATGCCAAAAATATTTCCCATTTATAAAACATGTCTGACTCAGAGATCCAAAAACCTCAACAAATCCCAAGCAGATTAAGCACAAAGAAAACCACACAAGAGTCATCATAATCAAATTGCTGAAAACCAGTGATACAAAGAAAAATCTTAAAAGCAACTAGGGTTTGGGTTGGAGAACACATACATTCCTACAAAGAAACGGTAATAAAAAATACCATGAACTTCTCATGATAAAGAATAAAAGATAGGGGCTGGCCCATGGCCCAGTGGTGAAGTTCGGTGCACTCTGCTTCGGCAGCCTGGGTTCGGTTCCTGAGCGTGGACCTACACACTTGTCAGTGGCCATGCTGTGGGGGCAATCCACACACAAAATAGATGAAGATTGGACAGTTGTTGGCTCAGGACAAATCTTCCTCAAGTAAAAAAAGAGGAAGATTGGCAACAGATATTAGCTCAGGGTGAATCTTCCTCAGGGGAAAAAAAAGAATAAAAGATAGAAGACAATGAATTATATCCTTAAAATGCTGAAAGAGGAAAAAAACCCAACAACCTAGTATTCTATGTAAAGCAAAAACATCCTTCAAAAAGGAAGACAAAATCAAGACTTTTAGAAGATCAAAAGCTGAGAGAATTCACCAGAATTCTATCAGAAGAATTACATGACACAAAAAAATGTTAAACAAACCCTTCAGGCTGAAGGAAAATTATACCAATTTGAAACTGACCCACATGAAGGGACAAAGAATTCTAGAAATAGTAAGTATGGAGTAAGTTCAAAAACATCTTTTCCTTTCCTAATTTGTTCAAAATATAATGGACTATTTAAATCAAATATAATAACAATATAGTAAGATGATTATAACACAGGTAGAAATAAAATGCATGAAAATTATTGCGTAAAGAATGGGAGGGGGGGCAAGCCCTGTGATTGAAGTTCCGTGCACTCTGCTTTGGTGGCCTGGCGTTTGCAGGTTCAGATCCCAGGTGTGGACCTACTCCACTCATCATCATCAGCCACACTGTGGAGGCATCCCACATACAAAGTAGAGGAAGACTGGCACAGATGTTAGCTCAGGGATAATCTTCCTCAAGCAAAAAAAGAGGATGATTGGCAATGGCTGTTAGCTCAGGGCAAATCTTCCTCACAAAAAAAAGAAAGTGGGGGTTAAATGGAAGTATATTATCGTAGGGTTCTTGCATTATATGTAAAGTGATATAATAACCATACATGGTCGCCTGTGATAAGTTAAAGACACAAGATTGTAATTCCTAGAATAACCACAAAAATTTTTCTCTGAAGACAATATAGATTAGAAAGCCAATAAGTGAAATGTAATAAAATACCATAAAAATACTCATTTCAAAAGAAGGCATTAAAAAAGTCCTATTTCTATTTTATTAAAATAGAGACAAAGGGAAATTCATTAACCTAAGAGGACATCTAATAAAAACCATCCTTTAATGGTAAAAGATGGACTGTGTTTCCACTACGATTGGAAGTCGTCCAAGGACATCTGCTCTCACCACTTGTATTCCTCATTGTGCTGGAGGTCCCAGCCAGTGCAGTAAGGGAAGGAAAATAAATATAAATTATAAAGATTGGATTGGAAAAAGTAAAGCCATCTTTATTCACAGATAATACTATTGTGTACATAGAAAATCCTAAGGAATCTTCAAAATGACTACTAAAACTAATGACTGAATTTAACAAGGTTGTGGAATATAAAGTCAATATATAAAAATAAATTTTATCTTATATGCTAGACATAAACACATGGAAATGATATTAAATATAACCTTATCATTTGCATCAGAAAATACAAAATAAGCTTCTATAGAAAATCTAAGCTCTCACATTATCTAAGCTTCCACATTAAGAAGCTAGAAAGAGAAGAGCAAATTAAAAATTCAGGTAAGTAGAAAGAAGGAAATAATAAGATAAGAGCAAAAGTCAATGAAATGGAGAACAGAAAAAAATAGGAGACAAAGTCAGCGAAACTAAAAGCTGGTTCTACAAAAATAATTATACATCTCTAGTTAGACTGATCGAGAAGAAAAAGAGAAGACAATTTACCGCATCAGGAATGAAAGATGGGTTATCACTATCCTGGAGACATTAACATGGTAATAACAGTGTGTTATGAAGGTGTCAAGAACATGTCAAGAAATTTAACAACTCAGATGAGACCCAGGTTATCATACCTGACTCAAGAAGGAATTTAAAAGCCTAAAAGTCTTATATCTACTAAAGAAATTTAATTTGAAATTAGAAACCTCCCCACTAAGAAAACTCCTGGCCTGGATAGCTTCTCTGATAAATTCTGTCAAAGATATAAAGAAATAAAAACAACAAAACTATGCAAAAACTTTCAGAACGTAAGGTAGGTGGGAACATTTCCCAACTCATTATATGAGGCCAACCTTTCCCTGATACCAAAATCAGATGAAGACATTTAAAAAAACAACAACCCTACACATTATTATTTCTCATGGACATAGACACGAAAATCCTTTTAAAATTAGCAACTCACATTTGGCAATATATAAAAAGAATAATATGCTATGACAAAGTGAGGTTCATCCCAGAAATGCAAGGTTGGTTTAACATTTGAAAGGTAATCAATGTAGGTCACCGTATTAACAGAGTAAGGGAAGAAAAACGTAAGATTACCTCATCTCAAGAGATGTAGGAAAAGCATTTGACAAAATTCAACACCCACTGATTAAAAAAAATTATTGGCAAACTAGGAATATAAGGGAACTTTTCAGTGTGCTAAAAAATATCTAAAAGGTAAAATCATGCCTAATGGTGAAAAATTGAATGCTTTCCCCCTAAAATTGGGAGCAAAATACCGATGCAAAAAATATGAAGTGATTAAGAATAAATTCAAAATTATGTGCAAGATCTGTGCATCAGAACTATGGATATTTGCTAGGAGACATTTTAAAGATCTCAATAAATGGAGAAATATTGCATGCTCATGGATTCAAAAACTAATATTGTTAAGATTTCAGTTTTTCCTAAGTTTGACTTATGCGTTCAATACAATCCCTATCAAATTTCAACAGCCTTTCTGGGTGGTAACTGACAAGCTGATCCTAAAATTTATATGGAAATTCAAAGGACATATAAAAGCCAAAATAATTTTTAAAAGAAGAAGAGATTTTGAGGATTTACACCACTTAATTTCAAGACTCACTCTGAAGCTGTAATTAACAAGATGCTGTGATATGTCAAAGTGATCGATGGAACAGAATAGAAAATCCAGAAATAAACTCACCCCTAAGAAGCCCAGTGATTATTGACAAAAGTACCAGTGCAATTTCATGGGGAAATTAAAATTTTTTCAACAAATAGTGTTTGATCAATTGAACATCCGTATGGGGAAAAAACAGAACTTTTATTCTCTCACTTAGATAAATTATACAAAATTAATTTGACATGAGTCAAAGACCAATGTAAAAGCTAAATCTATAAAGCTTCTGTAAGAAAACACAAGGAAATAGCTACTTAACCTCGGGATAAGCAAAGATTTCCCAGATGGGACACAGAAAGCACTCATTAGAAAATAATAAATTGATAAATTAGACTTCGTAAAACTTAAAATTTTCATTCATCAAAAGACGCCATTAGAAAATGAATAGTCAAGACACAGACTGGAAGAAAATATTCATGATACATTTATCTGACAAAGGATTTAGACTATATAAAGACCTTAGGCAGCTCAATAATAAAAAGGAAGTCAATCCAATTTTTTTAAAATGAGCAAAAGACTTGAACAGACATTTCACAAAGGAAGATGTACAGATGACCAATGACCATATGAAACTTTATTAATCATCAGGGAAATGTGAATGTAAAGTGAAAACTACAAATCCACATTTTTAATAAGGTTTTTGCATCTTGTTTGTGTCTTCTGAGTCTTTGAGAATATTTTCTAGGCTCTTTAAGCTGCCACCCAAAGTGCAAGCCTTCTGCAGTTTATAATGTGCAGATCTTCTCATTTACTCCTAGACTAAAATCTGAGGTGCCATGTGTGCTTAAAACCATCCAACTAAGAGACTCTGAGAGCTTGAAAGAATCAGAAATTTTCCAGAAAAGCGTTCTTCTTGTATATTTCAAAAAAAAAAAAAAAAATTTCTCCTCCATTAACCACATACTTCTGATGCCGGGTGCCACAGATCATATTGTTATTAAGAATCCATCTCTGCCCTTGGACTTTTGGTCATAATGCCAGTTAAGTCAGTTAAATTCTCCTGGCAATTCTCTTGAAAGCTCTTCCTGTGCTGGGGGAACTAGTAATAGCTTAACTATCTATGAAAGTAACTGCAAATGACATAAATTTATTTCTCAAAACCAAAAATAAATGTGTCCCTAACTCAACATCCCTTTAGCCAAATACCAAAAATGCTCACAGCCACGCCAGCATCTCCTGACACAAAGGAAGGTGTGACAGGCGAAATCAGATTGGAAAGAGACAGCAGTATCAGCCAATTATGGTTAAAATATTCTATTTTTACAAAATCTTCTGACCCTGCGAACACATTGCTGGCAGCCTGCCCAGAGCCTTGTAACGGGCCTGTTTCGGGTCTAAGAGGTCCCGAAGTGTTGGCTTTGTTGGTTCACGGGGAATCTGCTACTGGATCTTATAGTGGACATCTACAGTCTTGTTTGCAAAAACACAGCTTGTTTTTCTGCCTGATGCTCTTCTCTTATTTGACGTGATTCTAGCGGGAGCTTCCAGCTTCTTCCAGATCCCACGTCTCTGCACCCCCCCTTACTCTTGATTGGCTCATAAGTAAGTCAATCAGAGTAACCTCCCACATGGCCAGCATTGAATGGTCCAGGGGTAGTCACCTGACCCAAGCTGGGACAATTAGAACTAAAGATTAGGAAGAGTATGAGTCCTTTTAATGGCACAGCTGTGAGATGCCAGCGGACAAAATCATCATCATCATCATCATCATCATCATATCTAGAATTTACTAAACACGGTAATAGCTTTTGCAACACTTTCTGAAGTAGGTTCCAATATCACCCGCATTTTACAGACAGGAACACTGAGGCTTGGAGAGGTTAGCAGGCCTGCTAAAGGGACAGTTATAATAAAGAGGAGAGCTGCAATCTGAGCCCAGGCAGAGGACATGAGTGCCCCTATGCTTCACCACTACTCTGCATTGCTCGAGTGATTTCTGCCTGTGGGGGGAAGCTGGTCCCAGAGAGTGAAGCCCACATGCAGTGAGACACAAAGATGAGTAGGAGTCACTCAGGCCCAGGTGCATCACTTCCCTTCCTGGGCTGTCCTGGGAACTTAAAGTTTATGTTCCCTGTCACGAGGAATCAAAAGGACCAACGCAAGACGGCAGCACAGAATCTCTTCTACACTCTGTCAGGGTCTGTGTGTAATAGAATGGGAGGAAGAAAAGATAAGAACCTATTCTGAGACCCTGGGAGCCCAAACATTACCTTCCCTCCCCAACCATCCTTTACTTAACACCTTTAATTACAAAATGCTGAATTCCATTTTGCTTGGTGTCTTACGGACCTTCCTCAGCATGGACCCCTCACCGTCTGGCACACATGGACCCATGAATTAACAATCATATATAGGCAGGGGGACCTTCGGCATCCTCTGGTCTACCCCTGCTCTTTTCCAGTTAGGGAGACAGGCTCAGGCAGGGGAAGTGACTGGCCCAAAGTCACACTCTGAGTTGGTGGCATGACCAGATGAGAACTACCTACCTCCCTGATGACACCAGGTAGACAGGCCAGGCCTGGCACGGCTCTTAACTTACAGGCTGCTGTGGGCTACAGACTGGCTACTTTTGCAGAGGATGTGGCTGCCAGCTGGTGGGAAGAAGACACATCCCGTTTTCCCGATGTCACTTGGATGTGTGGCGCTCTTTCCTGCCAAGTAATGTTATATATTTGTTTTCCTTGTTAACAGTTTTATGCTCTAAGAATCCTTGTCCAAGTGGAGAATATATATTGGCTTCCTAAGTCTGGCACACAGACCGTCAGGTATATAAAGAACCGAATTTGTTCCAAAACCCAGATTTGTGCAAACTCCTCGAAATGTCCATCCTCAGGCTATAACTCCAAATTTTGGGCACAATCAACCCCACAGGGCTCTGTAACTTGTCAAACTACAATGAAGATGGAACAGGGTGTAGAGGACGCGGCACGGAGGGCTGGGGCAAAGGCAGCCGAATTCAATTCAAGGGGCAGGAAGATCTAACTTAGCAGAGGGTGGTCTGCACGGTGATTAAGACCAACGTCCCAAAGTTCAACTCGCCAGCTTCAAATCAACCTGCACTACTTACCAGCCAGAAGACCTTGGCAAGTCGCTCAGGCTTTGTGCTTTATGATCTTCCTTGTGAGGTGGGTGTGTTAACAATAGAGCCCACTACATGGCCTTGTTGTGAGAATTAAATGTTTCCATATGTGCGAATAACCAGGGATGGTGATTCGCTATTATGATCAAGGACCTGCTGTGGCTTCGTGCAATTCACTGCCTCGTTGAATTGCAATCACACAGCCGGGAAGTGCTTCTGAAGTCCTATTGATGAGAAAACAGGGAGCTGGGGATGAAGTACCCTTGCCCTCAATCCCATGGGTAGATCTTTCAAATCTCCATCATTCGCTCTGATCCTTTCTAAGCTACAAGGCTTCCATTTCCAGCTTTCGCCTATAGCTGCACAGAAATGACATTATGGGATGTCTAATAGCTTTGCCTGAGGCACCAAGATATAGCAGATACTAGATGTCAAAGTGGGTGTTGAGATAGCCCTTGCTCACACTGAGGGTGTAAAAGGGTCAAGCATGGAGCTTGGGGGAGGGTTTGCAGGGAGTGTTTCTTTGGAAAGAACTTTGGTGGGGGGGGGGGGTGAGCCCCACTCTCCTGGAGGGCAGAGATTGTCTCCCTCGTCACTTCTAAAGAGGGGCTTCAAGAGACGCCTCAGAGTAATGCGGGCCTCCTGGAGGCTGGAAGCTGGTGTCTCGAGGGCAAGGGTTGAGCAGACCGACAGTTGGCACAAGCCAAAGGAGTGGGCTGTGTTGAGATAGCTGCACTCAGAGTGTCAGGACCAGCAAGCGTGTTTCCCCCGGGACTGCGTGAGTGGCCCTGGAGTGAGAGAGCTGGGGGAGCCCATTTCCGATCCTGCCCAAGAAGACGACCTGGAGGGGCAATGGACCCCTACAAAGGGAGCCCTGTGGAGTTGATGGCCAAAACCAGAGGCTGGGGACAGCCAGAGGAAGATGCATGCGCTCTGGTCCAGGGAACTGGAGTTAAGAGGTTCTTCACATTGGGGTGGGATGGGGTGTCTGAAGAACCCACAAAAACGCCCTCTAGGAGGAAGAATCAGTTTTAGATAACTTCCAGGCTCAGGGAGCATAAGCCAGCTAACCACAGCACCAGTTGGGTGTGGAAGAAACTGGTTCAAAGGCCATGGCCAGTTTAGGGACAAAACAGAACGGTGCAGCAGCCCCGGGTTAGTAACAGGGCAGAGCTGTTACCCTCCAGCCTGAAAGCACGGAGGAGGGAGCAGTTCCTTAGAACCCAGAAGGAGTGGCTGCAGGATTGGGCTGCCCCCAGGAGCTGGGGGGATGCAGCCAACCCAGGCAGTACATCAGGGAGGGGCGGGCTGAAGGCGGAGACGCCCCTCCCCGCTCCCCTCCCTCTCCCTGGTCTGTTGGAGCTTCCCATTGGGTGGGCCAGGTAGAAGCCAGAGGACAAGGACACCTACTGATGGTCTATGCAGGTCAGCGAGGGAGATGGCTGGACAGTGGATCTGGGGCCCACTGGAAGATTCCAGCACACAGGACATGCTGCATGGGCCTGTGGAGCTGCCACCTCTAATGCCAGCAGAGTTTTGAAGTTCCTGTGACTGAAATAGAAGCTCCAGAAGGGGAGAGACTTTGAGCGTCTGGTGCACACTGTAGCTCAGCACCAGAAACGGTGTCTGGCACATAGTAGGCATGCAGTAACCATTGAATGAAGGAATGAATGAACGAATGAGTGAGTGAGTGAATGAGTATGCCCCCTCTCTGCCGGCTCCTAGTCCAGCTGTCTGGCTGGGGAGGAAGCCCCGTGATACTCTCGGCTCTGTGATAGTCTTACTTAAACCTCACAGCAGCCCAGCTAGGTGGGGATCACCATCCCTACTTTTCAGATGAGGAAACAGAAACTCTGAAGGGTTGATAGCTTGTGGAGGTCACGTGCTTTGTAATCAATAGAATTGCACTCCATTAATAGTGGCCTGGACTCTTCTTGCTGCTCAGCTGTGACTTGGTTTAGGGGATGGGGGGGCGGGTGGACCGGTGCCTGAGGACACTTCCTGTCGCTCCCCCTCCTCCCTCCCTTTCAGCACAGATCGGTCTCAGGGGAATACTGGCAGGCTTCTGTGGGAGCCAAGAATGGTACCAAACGCAGCAGACACATTCATCTCTTTATTGAACCTCACAACACCCTACACCAGGCGGTTGTTCTTGCCATTTTATAATGGGAAATCTAGAGGTTTTGAGCATCAGAGGGACTTGTCCAGGGCACACAGCCTGCAGATCCAGGATCCCAAATGCAGACCTACCTGATGTGACAGCCAGCTCTTTCTCCTGCCCCAGGCTCCCCAGCTGCCCATCAGAAATGCCCTGGGAGCTGGAAGCATCAACTGTTCTTTTAGCCTGCCCAGTATCTACTTCCTTTTCTTCTGGAAATGGAACTCAGTTCCCATCCCATGAAGTCTGTGTAGAATGACCTCCTGCCCCGACCCCAGGGTGGGAGGCACAAGAACCAAACCTGTCCCATCAGGGCATTACATTCTCCTCCTACTCCACATGCCTGCCATGGTGTTTGACTCAGGACCTCCTAAGTCTATAGTGGAAGGGTCACCACATGGAGGAAGCCTGCTAGAAAATGACCTCATGCCAGCCCCTTGATCCAGCCACACCTGATGGCAATTTGCTTCTGATTTTCAGTTGCAGGAACTGATAAATTCCTTTCTTTAATTAAGCCCATTTTCAATGGATTTCTGTTCTTTGTGTTCTTTTTTTTTTTTTTTTTTTTGCTTGAGGAAGATTCGCCCTGAGCTGACATCTGTGCCAATCTTCCTCTATTTTGTATGTGGGTTGCTGTGACAGAATGGCTGCTGATGAGTGGTGTAGGTCCACGCCCAGGAACCGAACCCAGGCCACTGAAACAGAGCACACGGAACTTAACCACTAGGCCACGGGGCCGGCCCCTGTTTTTTAACCTAGATTCACAACTGTGCTCCTAGAAGTGACAGTATCTGCAATTCTGAGACAGGACCTGAGAACTTTTCAAAACTTCTCCAGATCCTGTGCTGCCGTTCCTGGGGACAGGAATGAAGGAATGCTGAGAAAACGAAGCCAGTCCCCCACAATGACTTCGTGGTCAGGACTGCCTTGACCCAGGTTGTCTATGAGTCAGCGTGAAGCCTCAGTGTGATGCAAAGTGACCCAGAAGGGATTCCAGCCATCCTTTCATCTGATTCTAGGCAGCGAGCATTTGTTCAGTGCTGACCGAGTGCAGGACATCGTGTGACACAGCGCAGAGTCAAGTAGGAGTCATAGTGACAAATAAGACACAGCCCCCGACTCCCAAGATTTTCTCTACGGTGGGGGAATAATTCTATGCTGAGGCAGCCGGGCATTCAGGCCACAAGGGGGAAATGCAGACTGCAGGTCAGGGTGGGGAGGGCAGGGAGCAGAGGCATGGGGTGGGGGAGGGGTTCTGGTTCCATCCGGGAGAGTGACAGTGGCAGGTGCTGCCAGACACCGCAGGCAGCTGAGCGTTCTCATTCCTCGTCTTTATGGGACGCCCGAAAGGAATGCTTCCCTGTTTCGATCCCGGCAGAATTTACTGCTGCGGAGGGAGGTGGAGAGTGCTCATTCGCTCTGCACAGGAAGGGCCTCTGGAAGCCTGGGCTCTGGGCTTCACCTCTATCCACGGAGGAGCCTCCAGCCCTGGGTGCAGGGTCTCCCCCCACTCAGGGCCTTTGCATATGCCCCTCCTTCACCTGAAGCACGTCTTCCTCTCCTCCTCTGCCTGCACCCTCATCTGTTAATCCTGTATTTCTAGGCTGCAGTATTTTATGTGTCTCTAAGAAAGGAAAAGATGCTGTCCATTATTTATGGCACGCCATCATTGTAGAGGCACTCCCAGCTTCAAGAAGTTATAATGTAGAGAAATGAGACACTCAGAATGGGTCAAATTTGGGCAAGTTAACACCCACGTAGCCTCTGGCCCACACTAAGACATCACATCCTCCCAGAACCGTCCCCTGCCCCCCAACTCCTTAGTGGGGGCCCTGTTTGATGCTACCATAGCCCTCTGTGCCTATGCAATGGTTACGAGTTCCCTCATCTCTGTTACACAGATAACAGTACCCAGCTCACAGGATGCTGAGAAGTTTCGAATAGTGAGTGGTAAGCCATCGATAGACGTTAGTCAGACAGGGTTAGGGACCTGTGTCTCCCAGGAACCTCAAGAGGCTGTGACCGTGTTCGTCTTTTCACAGTTTTACCCGAGTCCTGGAACAGTGCCTGTCACATCGCGGGCGCTCCATAGATGGCCATGCTGAGAGCTAAAGTTTGCCTCGTGAACGTATGTGCCAGCTGCTTTCAGGAGCGCGGCCCCCGTTGGTCCTCAGAACAACCTTATGAGACAGGTTGTGCTATTATCCTCATGTTACAGATGGAGAAACTGAGGCACAGAAAGGTTAAAGGACTAGTCAAAGGTCACACTGCTCATTCTTGGTGGAACTTGGATTTGAAGCCGAGCCATTAGACCCTGGAGCTCATGCTTGTTAACCACTCTGCTGCCCGCGCTGCAGACTGGCCTCGCCGTTTGCAGTCTCTCCCACACTTGTCCCGTCTTGGCCTCCACCCCAAGCTGTTCTCCCTGACACCCAGCTCTGATCAGGTTGTTTTCCTGCTTCTAAAGTTTCAGTGATTCTAAAAGCTTTGGTCTGGCATTCAAAGTTCTCTGACCTGGTGCCACCCATCTTCCTGCCCCTCCTCTTCCTCCATGGAGCCCTCAGGGCTTTCTCTATGCCTCAGTGGGTGGGGGGCAGTAACCCCTGCCTTGGTCTGTCAGGACTTGAGTAGTCACTCTGGTCTTCATGAGACTGAGGTCCCCTACTCCCCTCTGAGGCCCTCAATACCCAGCACACATATGCCTGCCACATAATAGCTGCTCTGTAAATGTTTCTTGAACAGAATTTCTCTGAAACAACGCCTGAGAGAAACCTACCGCAACCACCAGGCTTCAATGGATTTCCTTTCCCTGCTCATAAATTAGCCTTTTGCAAAAGGAGAGCTCTTTCTGGGAGGCAGGAGGGGAAACACCCAGCTACATACGTGTCTGGGATCCCCTGCTAAGGGCTCATGCAAAGATGCAACTCTAGGATTGCATTAGCTAATTTCCTACCCTGATGAACTTTATTTCATTTAGGGAGCGTATCCCCTTGCTCCAAGCACCTGAGGAACAGTAGTCAGGTTTTAAGCATGTTAAATCTTGGTGCTTACAAGGCTTCAATGGGAAATAGTTTGGGGAACCCCTCTTCCTCTAAAGGAAAGCTACTTCTGTCTTCTCTACTATTAGATATTATGTTGTTTAACTATGTCAGTTATCAAAAATGGCAGGATGGGGGGCTTATAAGATATATCATAACCAGGGATCTGGGGAATCCTCAGAATCTGCACCAAACTGCAGCCTTCCCACTCCACGAGATTTGTAAAGGAGATCTAACAGGAGGATCAGTGCCAGGTGGGAAGCAGAAGTAGCAATTTTGAGGCCCAAAACCCCACACAGAGGACACCATTAATGATCACAGACGCCGACATGTGCTTGCTTTGTGCCGGGCACCGTGTAAAGTGCTTCATGCTCATGATCTCACTTGAAATTACAAGCTCCCTGTGAGCAGATGCTTTCTCTCCAGAAAAAGAGTGCTAGGGTATGCACCTGGCCAGGGTCATGTGATTCATAAGTAACAGAGCCAGAATTCAAACTTTGCCCTCTGACCCAAACTCTGGTACACTATGCAGGGTCACTGATGCTATCTTCCGATCAAACCCAAATTCTTGTTGGCTGAACACAATAAATTTTGTTTCTTTTTCCCATCATAGTCCACCATGGCTGCTTCTCGTTCCACGTGACCATTCCAGCATCCAGACTCCTTCTGTCTTCTGGCTGTGTCCTTCTCTTGGTCCTGAAGGCAGTAGCAGAAAGAGAAAGAGTAAGGATTGTGTGTGAGAATGACTTTGTAAGCTGGGCCTGGAGAAGGCCAGCACGCAGCGGGTTGCTGGTACACAGTTTAACAACAGGCTCTCCTCAAAAAAAACTCTGATTTGTAGTATTCTCCAATTTTCATAGTATAAATCCTCCACCATGGTTGATTTCAGGCTGCTAACTTCACAGCCAGCTCACAAATTTCCTGAGCATTTAACAATCAGCAGTTGAGCCCGTGGGAGCCAGCTCTGCCACGTCAGGGCACGACACCCACCCGTGTTCCATGGGCTAAAAGGCAGCCACAAGGTCACACCCGGCTGCAAGGGAGTCTGGGAAGAGTCAATTCAGGGTGTGACCTGGAGGGAAAAGATACAGGTTCAGGTGAACAGGTGGTAACCTCTGCCACATCTGGAAGGGAGGGCTGGGCCTCCTGGCCCTCAGCTTCAGCAGCCTCGGGTCTAAAGCCAACACTGCAGACTTGTTGGAGCTGAGAGACTAAGCAGAGAGAGTGCATTCATGCAAGCTGGCCTGGGCATCTAGGACAGTGGTCCTGTTCAACTGCCGCCTGGGAAGAAGAGAGAGATTCCAGAGAGAAAGCAAAGATGCTGACCACTTGGGCCCCAGGGAAGCAAGGCCTTCCCCCAGGACCGCATCAGCCCACGGGATGGAGGGGAGCCACACCCATGTGCTGGTTTATCTGCTGAGTGTCTCCAGCTAAAAACAGCCACATCAGTGTTACGGAACCTGAACAATCAAACTGGTGAGAGCGCAAGGACGGGGCACAGAAAGGACAAAACATAGGGCTTCACTTGCTTGTGGGCCTCAGTTACCAAAACTCCCAGACCGGGCTACTGCATGGGGTCGGATACAAAGACCACACAGATGTTAGCCCTGCCCTCGAGGGGCTCTCAGTTTAGAATGACAGAGAAGAAATTATTAAATAATAGTGGTAAGAGGTAGAGAGGGAGAGGAGGTGGAGCAGGAGGGTGGCAGTGGTTGTGGTGGTGGTCTAAATTCGTCCGAGCTGCTGTAACAGAATACCACAGACTCGGTGGCCTGAACAATAGACACTATTTCTCAGGGTTCTAGAGGTTGGGAAGTCCAAGATCAAGGCACCGACAGACTCCATGTCTGGGGAGGGCCCTCTTCCTGGTGTATAGACAGTGTCTTCTCCCTGTGTCCTCACGGGGCAGAAGAGGTGAGGGACCTCTCTAGAGTCTCTTGTATAAGGGCACTAATCTCCACCCTCATGGCCTAATCACCCCCAAAGCCCTACCTTCTAAGACCATCACATCAGGGTTAGGATTTCAACATACGAGTTTAGGGCCGGGGGGGCGCAAGATTCAGTCTACAGCAGCGGTGGTGGTGGTATGTGTCTCATAGAGAGTAACATAGAACCAGTTTTAAGGGTCAGAAAAGGGAAAGATGGCCTCTACTTCCGGTCATTATAGAATTGATTCTTGCAGGTCAAGTTGCTCTTGAGGATGTGAAGATGAGACCAAGGGCACCCCTGGTGAAAAGAGCAACACAAGGACAATCTCAAATATAAGGTAGGCAGAATTACACAGAGAACAGAGAAATTCGATCCTCAGAGCACTGGGCGAGTGGAGAAAGCAGTACAGAGTAAGGAAAGTTGGAGGCAGATGTCAGCGAGCATTGATGCTATCTTAGTGCGCCTGGGCTCAGCTCAGTTGGGAAGGGGGAGCTATTGGTAGATTTGAAGTGGGATAGGGCTTGGTCTGAGCTGGACTCTAGGAACATAACTCTGGCTGGAGTGTGGGGGATGGGCTGAAGTGGTAGAAATCAGGCCCAGGGAGGTACACCGGTTCAGGGCTGAGATTCAGATGAGAGGCCCTGGGGACATAGACCAGTACCAGTGCAATGAGAAGGGAAAACGTTGAGGGAAGTGTGAGAAACACGTAGTGACCTGTTGACTGATACTCTGGTAATCTGCTAGAGATCCCTCTATGCAGCGTCTGAGTGACCATGCAGAGTCCTGCACTTGGAGTTACTGATTTTAGACAAAACAGCCTAAAGAGGGAGAAAGGAAATGCTATTCATTGTTGAATATGTGCCCAACAATTTGCATGTATCGTCTCACTTAGAGCTTACAGCAGCCCCCAGGGCTAGGTGTGAGTATCCTCATGCTATAGACAAGGAAACTGAGGCACGTAGAGGGTAAGTCATTTACCAAGTGAGTGACAAAGCTGGAACGTGAACCAGGATTGTCTGACCCCAAAGGCTTTGCACTTTGGCTTCTTGTTACTAAAGAATTCCTCTAGTTGTTCCCCGGAATGAAAAATAGGGCTAGACGGACCTCATGGGACTAGAATCACACGTGCATTCTGGAAAGGAACCCAGTATCCCAGGGCACATATCTCCTGCATCGCTTTTTACCGTTCTCAGGCACTCAGAGTTCCAGCTGATGCCCCCTGCTGCACCCGCAGAACAGACGCGGCAGCTTCCAGTGGAATTGCTTGCAGAACTTCACTGAGCCCTTCCTCCAACCCTGAAGACAGCTTCCTCTGCAACTGTGAGATCTATTGACTCATTTATCTGTGCATCCAACATGTGTAGAGTACCTACTCGGTTCCAGTCACCATGGTAGGCTAGCAGCTCCAGAAATAATTATGACATGGTCTTTGGCCACGAGGAGAAGTTAATTCATAGTCTGCTGTAGGAGACAGATAACTATCCTATTACCCGAGATGCTTCACTCTGCCTGGGGCAAAATGGAAAATCAGGGGTGCCTTCCTAGAAAGGGTGACACTTGAATAATAAGTAGGATTTGGTCATGTGATTAAGGGTGAAGGATGTTGTAGCAGAGGAAACATCAAGTGCAAAGGTACCAAAGGGAGAGAGAACAGAGCTGCCTCCAGCTCCAGGACGACCTCTTGGCACATACTCCAGGACACATATTCTCATCTCTTTCTGCCACTGTCTAGCAAAACTGGGTTGTTCCAGAACCTAATGTTTTGGCATTTTTAATTGCAAAATGTCCTCAAAGAATGGGCTTTTAAATTCCAGGCTCATATGATTCTTCCCAGAGTCAATATTTTGTGGTCTTAGCGAGCTGCTTTCCATTGGTTGGGTGCCATCAATGTTCATAAATGTACCATCATCTTGACAGTCAGTTTTAACTTTTACAATATTCATGAAATGTGGCATAGGTGCCCTTATGCACCCTCTGAAATATTTAACTGGCCAAAGGTGAACCAGAGCTACCAAGAGTGGGTTGCAGCCCTGGGCTCAGATCGGCTCCATTCTGCACCAAAGCACTCTTAAAACCAGCTCTTTTGTTAGAAATCAAATATTAACATGAAGGGTAAATAATTCATCGGTGAGGCTGAGTGCCTGAGAAGCTCAGTGGAAATCCCCGAGAGGGGGTTTTGGTGGACCAGGGACTTTCTAGGCTCAGCTCTTCCCGCCAAGCTCAAAGTGAGGGGTGCTGCTTCCCAGCATGGGCTCTGGAGCCAGGCTGCCTGCAGCTGCCTGCCAGCTCCATCACTTATGAGCTCTGCTGAAGGTCTTCTGTTTCCCTCTTCAGATAACTCTCTACCCTTCCCCACTCTGCTCTGTGCTCCAAGAGGCTGAACTCTATGGGCTGCAGCGACAGGCACCCTGGACCTCTGACTTCCAGTTGGCTTCAGCCAATGGGAAGCCCAGTAGAGACTGGAGGAATGAGAAGAGGCAGGTTGAAGAATTTGCTCCCCCAGCTCCCTCTCTGATGGATCACTACAGCCTCATCCAAAGGCCACATCTCCTTTCAGGTGGTATCTCCACACATCTCTCTCTCTGGGTTCTGGTAACCACTCCTTCCTCTCACTCCTTCAGACCTAGTGGTTGTCATAGTTAACCCTGAGTACTAGCCCCAGGACACTGCATCATCATTTATTGCTTTCCCTAAACTCTGTCCTTACATTTGTATTAGGTTTAATCTTATAAAACTCCCATTTTGAAGGTCAAAAATTATCAAATATTGGCAATTTCATGTGCTTCAACCTAACTGATTATTATTTTATTAAGCCTGCCTCAATTTACAGTTTGGGGGTGCTATCTATTTCCTACCATAACCTTGACTGATATAGAAGATGTATGACCTTGTACTAGTTACTTAACTTTTCTGTGCCTCAGTTTCCTCATCTGTAAGATGAATATGGTGCAAATAATAGTACATACTTCAGAGAGTTGTTCTGAGGATCAAATAACCTAACGTACACAAGGGGGTAAAACAGTACCTGGCAAGTAATATGTGCTCAGTAGGTGTTGGGGAAATGGATATCCATTCAATTGATGTAGAAAAGTCAGGAGAATGGACTCATGACTTGAGGGTCAACTGTCTGAGTAGGAAGGAGAGATCCTCTGAAGTCCTCAATGGAGAAGAATGGAAATAATTTATGTTTATGTAGTTCTCTATTGCTTAGGACATTCATTCATACGTTCTATTTTGTCTATTCAATTAAAAGTCTATTGAGTGCCGGGGCTGGCCCCGTGGCCGAGTGGTTAAGTTCGCATGTTCCGCTGCAGGCGGCCCAGTGTTTCGTCAGTTCGAATCCTGGGCGCGGACATGGCACTGCTCATCAAACCACGCTGAGACAGCGTCCCACATGCCACAACTAGAAGGACCCACAACGAAGAATATACAGCTATGTACCAGGGGGCTTTGGGGAGAAAAAGGAAAACATAAAATTTAGAAATAATAATAATAATAATCATGAAAATATTTCATTGCAAAAAAAAAAGCCTATTGAGTACCAACTCTGCGGCTTTCAGGCACAATGGAAATACAACAGGGAGCACATCAGGGACTGTCATCCTCCCCACCCCATCTCCTGGGAGAATACAGACAAGGAAGCTGAAAATTACATTGCAGAATACTAAGAAATGCAATGATGAGGGAAGTCAAGGGTGATATGGGATCCTAGCAAGAACTGACTCCATATTCAGGAAGTTAGAGGATGACTTCCCACAGAAGGAACTCTCTCATCTCTGACTTGAAGGAGGAAGAGGAATCATCCAGGAAAAGGGTCTAGATGATGGAGGGAACAGTATTCCCATAGAGGGAGCAGGACATCAGAAAGCTACGGAATGAGAGAGTATGGCATATAGAGAGAAGTAAAGAAGTTGAGTGTGGCTGGAGCATCTCCTTGGCACTTGATAGGTGCTGAACAATTAATGAAGGGACACAAGTTACAGCTTCATCTCTAATATGCATACACAAGGAGGAGAATATTCTCTAAGTGGAATACTTTGTCTCCCCACAGGTTTATTGGACACTGTTGCTCATCTCAGTGAAGGACAGTTCCCCATACCCCTTGGGTAACCACCTTCCTTCCTGTCCACTCACTCACCCTGACTTTATCTGACTTTGTCAGAAACAAAGAGGTAAGATCTCTAAAGCTCAGAATGCAGGAGCAGGAGGATAGAAAGAGGCTGAGGCCAAGACTTTGGGGAAGAGCCTTCAAAGGCAATTCACTCATTCATCCATTCACTCACTCATTTGTTCCTTCAACAAAGACTTGCTGACTGCCTGCTATACACTGGTGCCTGTCTGGAGCTACACCAGTAAAGAGTATAGATACATAGTCCACTCTCACAGAGGGCCACGCCCATGAGGAGAAGCCAGGTTAGCGGGCAGATGGGGACATCAGGAGAACCAGTGCAAATTTCTGTTTAGCTCAAACAGCTAAGGGCAGGTTCCTGTGGGGGTGGCATTGGCCGGGGGCCAAGGTGAAACCTATAACTGGCTTCGCAGGATAATTTGAAGCAAGGACTTTAAAGGCAAAAGACCTGATTTGGGGAACCCTGGTTTCTCTAGTTACCAGCTGTGTGACCAAGAACAGGTTGCTTCACCTCTGAGATTCAGTCTTCTCAAGAGCAAAACAGGAATAATCTCACTCACCTTGCTGGGTAGTTGTAAGAATTAAATAAGGTCGGGTATGCACAGTGTATGGCACATAGAATTCAGTCCATAAATTGAAGTTTTTGCCGTTATAGAACCAGAGTTTTAATTTCGCTTCCATTAACCACTAGCCCTTGTTACAGTCTGGTGACTGGGTAGAGCTCTCCATGGTGCTGATCTGTCTAATGACAGCTGGAGACTTCTGTCCTCTGTCAAGAAGTAAGTCTTGGCAGAAGCATCTGTAGAGCACGTACCTGTCCCTGACAAGACATTCCATCAAGGATTCTCCTCATTACTCACTGCTTGCATGGGGGAAGTATTCCCAAACTTCAAGAAGAAAACTGCAGGGAAATATCAATTACAAGAAAACTATTCTTGAAAAACCCATCCCTGTGGTGGGAGCCATCATGAGGAGAAGAGTCACAACAGTAGGAATAATATTAAACAGCAAGAGGCAGAACCGTATGGTGGTTAAGAATGCAGTTCCCAGAGGAAGGACACTTGACTTCAAATCCTAGCTGCATAGAACTTCTGTGAACTACTCAAATTCTCTGGGCTTCTTAATCCACAAAACAGAGTCAAAATAGTGCCTACCTCATAGTGTTGTTGTGATGATTGAATCTATTAGTATATGAAAGGTCTTTAGAGTGGTGTCTGGAACACAGAAGACACCCAGCAAGCATTAGCTCTTAGCACAGTAGTAAGTACCTTTTAGCACAATTAACAAGAAGCACTGAGTGAAACATTTTACATACATTATTGCTAAGCATCCCAACAACATCTAGCAACCAATTACTAACATACCTTGCACTTTCTACATACCAGGCACTGTCACATAATCTTTACATGTGCACTCTCAACTAATGTTATAGAATAGGTTCTCTTTTACCTTCACTTCATAGATGAGCTCCAGAGAGAAAAAATACCTGATTTTGAATGGAAACCTTCCTGACTCCTACAACTTTTGGCCTGGATGTTTCGGGTGAAGCTGTCACCATCCAAGAAAGGTCAGGTGCTTCTTCATCCCTTCCTATTCCAGGTTCTATTTGCTACAGGTTTAGGAGCCCCAGTCCTTCTGCCCCAGTGGACTTCTGAACTTCTCTCTATACTTCCTCTCAGCCCCACAGCCTAAAAGGAAATTAAGGCGCAACATCAAATGGCATCATCTTACAGGTTGCTGGGCATCCAAAGACAACCTCCCATACCTCTTCAGTCTCTCCTAGAATCACCCAGCATCTTCCTGGCACCTGACCCTTCTCATTCAAAGCTCCCTTCTACTCCAGGCAGCTACCTGTCTTCCTACTTCTGCTTCTTGGGCTGGCTTTGCCACTTGCTTGCTGTGTGACATGCACCAAATCGCTTCCCATCTCTGAGCCTCATTTCCTCATCTGTGTATTGACAACTGTGACCATTGCCCTGATTCCTTCTGAAGCTGGTAGTGAGAGGCAAAAGAGACTTTGGATATGTTTTATAGACTTTAAAGTTCTATTTCAGATAAGCTATCATTGTCATTCTCTCCAGTACCATAGAGGAGAAAAAGACTGTCAGAAGTGTTGAGATCCCAAAACAAATGAAGATTTTTTTGTCCCACTTCAGATGCCACTTCCTGCAAAACATATGCTTTCCCTGGTCAGTTTGCTCTCATCACACTCGTTGTGGTTCATTTCCCTCCAATATACTGCTATTTCAAGGATGTAGATGCCCAAGACAAACCATTGAGAGGTTGGAAGAAAATGTAAATTTCTATCTTTTAAAATTAAATTTTATGTCTATTTATCATGTACATAAATGTTGCTGCAATAGTAAATGCATACAGCGTGTAAATAACTTTTATGTGTGCTAAACACAAAGAGAGGAGGCACAGCACAGTGGTTTAGAGCAGGGGGCTGTGAAACCAGGCTGCCTGAGTTCTAATCCATCTCTGCCACATACCTACCCTGACCAGGTTGTTTATTCTCTCTGTGCTTGCTTGTTCATTTGCAAAATGGCAATATAAATGCCTACCACACAGGGTTGCTAGAGAATTAAATAACTTTATACATGTAAAAACACTTAGGATGGAGCTTGAGACATAGTAAGTGATCTCTGTTTGTTCTTTTTACCATATATACCATGTGTATGGGGTGGAGGGGGCGACACTAGTTTAGGCTTTGGGGATTTTGCGATTTAGGTTTTTGCGGTTATTATCTCACCCTGAAATATCCTTCCTTTGATGCCAGGCATCACCTCTTCTAGGAAGCCTTCCTTTCTGGCCCCTGCACCTCCCCAGGTGGGAGTGCCGACCTCTGTGGACCCCCACAGCCCTACACCCACATTATTCTGGGGCCACCTGTGTCTGGGTGATCAGTATCTTCTCCTCGCTGACAGTGGAGCCCTTGGGACAGACAAGCTCTTCCAGACAGTTCCTGGCACAGGGAGTGGCACACAGTTGGTGCTTTCCGTACGTGCAACTTAAACTGAATTTATCTGAATTAAAAACAAAACTGCTTGCAAATCCAAAGCAATTTGCCAGCACAGCCCAAGTGCCTAGGGGGCAAACTTTTGCCAGCCACATAGAAATAAAATTAGCCAGATCTACCCCCATTCCTTCCGGTAGACGGGAAGACGTAGCTGAGAATCTTCCCTCTAAGGGGAAATTAATGCTGCCCAGAAATAAATCCCCAGTGAGCCTCCCAAGGAGGCCATTAGTGAACAATAGTTACCCACTGGCAGGAGTTTCTTCCTGTGAAGGTCTCATTGAGTTGCTGCTGAATTCTTTTCTCCTGCGCAGCAGTTTGCCTGAGCCTGAGGGATGGCCAAAAATTACGGGAGAGTAAATATTTCAGCAGCACAGAGTTAAGCTACTCAGCAGCCAACAGGAAGCTGTTTCCCTTTCCTTTAAACTGTTTATTAAAATACAAGGGTAACTCCAACAAGGGAATACATTTTTCTGCCTCCTCCTCCAATTAGCCAGCCCCTTGAATGTTGGAGTTTTTCCCGCTTTAGCAAAGCCTCTGCACAAACCGCAGGTAGAGAATTTTGCCCTCCGGGACCTGTGGGGGTTCTGAACTGGAAATCAGATTCAAATCCCAGCTCTCCCATGAGCCAGCCATGTGAGCCACCCTTCAGCATGCTGCGCTTCAAGTTCAAGAAAATGAGGATAGGAATACCCACTGCGTGGTGCAGAGAGGGGGTGGAACCTGCAGGGGTGTTGCAGTACGGGAGTGAAAGAACACGGAAGGGGCTCGATGAAGGGCAGGTGCACTGAAGGCAATCGGCAAACCTCTGCGGCTGTCCAAAGCTACTCATCTCTTCTCTGTAACAAAGCTCCCATTTTGTTCAGGCTCTGGGTGGCCGTGGACAAAGGATACAGCCTTCCCAGGCCAGGACATGATTCCTGATTGATGCTTACCATCACGGTAATCTTATCCCCCATCCACGACTGGTTTAAGAAAGAATACAGGACACAAATTTTTGGCCAATGAGACATAAGGGGAAATATCCTGCAGGGGCGGGGCGGGGGGGGGGGGGTGGCTCTCTGGCAACGGTATCCTCACTTCCAAAAGGGAAACCTCAAGGAGTGACATCAGCAGGAGAGGCAATCACCAATGTCCTCCCTTGGCAGCAATAATTTGGCAGCCATTCATGACAGAAGTGCCTCTCTCGGAGCTTTGAGATCCAGGGAGGAGATTGTGAAACCTTAGTGGAGCCCAACACTGAGGAGAGTCATTTTGAGAAGGCAGATCCTTCACCGATCGTGTTCTCAGCTACAGACCCAGAAACAGCCCTGTCCCCCTTGTGGACTTGGCTACAGCCCCATTTGGCCTTGGTCCTCCACCAGCACCATCCGACAAAGAAGATGACAGGAGTCATGCTCACCTACCTGTTCCCCACGTAACAGACCCGCTGACCTCAGTCCTGGCCGCAAGCAGTCCAGGCTGAAGCAGCCTGTGCCCTGGCTGCAGCCCCTCTTAGCCACTAATCCTGCCCTCCCAGTGACCAGCCAGGAGACATGCAGGCCCAGTGAACACAGTCCAACTGCGGATCCTGAAATGGTCCTGTAACCTGGCTGCAGCCCCTCTCAGCCGCAATCCAGGAACTCTCCTCCCTGCCCAGGGAGCTGCCGGGAGACATGTGCCCTGTGCCCTCAGAGGCAGGCCTGCAGACCTCCGTGCCAGCTTGGACCTTGAAGCAGCGTTGTGACTTGGTTCCAGCCCCTCTCAACCACAGTCCAGGACCAATCCTGCCTGCCTAGGGACTGACCCAGTGACTTGTCAGGAGCCCTCCAGGAACCCATGTGTGCGCCTGGTAACAGGCCTGCCATCTGTGGTCCCTGAAGTAGACCCTTGTCCCAGTGCCAGCTCTACCGACCAAGGCCCTGGAGGCAATCCTGTTCCTCCAGGGACCAGAGAGAATACACGCCAACCTAGCCCCTGGAAACAGGTCCCCCAACGGCAGACCCAGTATTAGCCATGTGACCCAGCTCCAATCCCAGTCAACTGCAGTCCTGGAGACAATACCATCAGCCTGAGGACCTGACAAGAGAGGTCTTCACCTGCTGAAACCTTCTATAAAGACTGGAAGAGATGTCTGCTCCTTCAAAGGCACAGACTAAGAAGCCACGTAACACAGGGCTTAGGTGTTCAAAGGCACAGACACCAATGCAAGGCTACATGGATCATGAAGAATCAGGAAAACACGATACCACCAGAGGGAACTGATAAAGCTCCAGTAATCAATCCCAAAGGAATAGAGATCTACAAATTGCCTGACAAAGGATTCAAAATAACCACCTTAAAGAAGATCATTGAGCTGCAAGAGAACACAGATAGACAACTAAATGAAATCAGCAGAACAATGCATGAACAAAATGAGAAGTTTAATAAAGAAATAGAAACCACAGAAAAAGAAACAAGCAGAAATCCTGGAGCTGAAGAACACAATGACAAAACTGAAAAATTCTGCCTCTACAGCAGACTTGAGTATGCAGAGGAAAGAATCAGTGAACTTGAAGACAAGTCACATGAAATCAGCCAGTTAGAGGAGCTGTTGTGACTTCATTAAATTAAGATTTGTTAAATGGAGCACACGGTGCAAGATGGTGAGCTGTAGTTCAACAAAAGACCACAAGAGAAATTGAAATAATGAAATTTATTATCCACAGGTCCTGGAGAAAGTGCACAGCATGCCTCAAGGAGTCACATGGGGAAGTCAAGGCAGGGTGCAGGAAGAGAGAGAGCAATAGGGTACATGCCTTGATTAGGGTCTGTGGGCGGAGTGCTGTGGGGTTTCCCTGCTAAGTCCAGAGTGGTCAATTCAAATCAGAAAGCAGGGTTTTGGTAAGCTCTGAAGTCTGATCTAAGGGTTACACAAGAGGAGGACATTGGGAAGCGAGGGAGACTGTTGACCACAAGGGCCACTGGCAAGTCATTTCAGAAACTTACATTTGCTTGTGACTCTGTGGGCTGTTATCTAGGACGTGTACTTGCATGAGGGGCTACTGTCAGTTTAGGGTCCCCACAGTCCTCTTGGCCAAACAAAATGGATGCCAAGGCATCAACACCATGGAGAAGCTTAGCTAAGCTCTCGACAGGAACAAAAGAAAGTAAGAATGAAAAAGAGTGAAGAAAGCGTACAGAACCTATGAGACATAATCAAATAAACTAATTTAATACACATTATGGGAGTCCCGGATGGAAAAGAGAGAGAGAAAGGGGCAGAAAGCTTATTTAAAGAAACAATGATTGAAAACTAGTCCAATCTTAGGAGGGACATGGACATCCGGATACATGGAGCTCAAAGGTCTCCAAGCAAAATCAACCCAGAGAAGATCACCCTAGACACACTATAATCACATTGTCAAAATGGAAAAGGGATACCTCAAAAGGAAGTATGTAAATGTAGCAGGTGTTTCGTGTTACCGGATGTTGGTGTCTATCTGTGGTGTCTAGAAATGCTGCAGCCATCTTGTGACCACGAGGGGATGATAAGCTCGAGGACCAAAGGTACCACGCAGAGATGACAGAGGTGGAAAGGACCTGGGGCCCTGATGATGTCATTGAACCTCTGACTTAAGCAATACTGACTCCATCCTATTTCTGGTTTCACTCTAATTTCTGGCTATGTGAAAAGATTAACGTCCTTTATTGTTTAAGGCACTTTTAATGGGGTCATCTATTACATGCAGCTGAAATCATCCCGATAAACCAGGAATGAGAAGTCAGATTTGTGATGTATTTTATCAGGGGAATTTCATTCATTTCTCTAACCAGCTAGCCAGCAGCCAGCAAATCATTAATGAACACCTATTATGTGTGCACAGCTTGCTGTCTCAGGGTCTACAATGCTTCATAAAGCAAGCAAGCAAACAAACAAAAGATACCAGGACATTTTGCTTCTCGATCATTTTAAATCCAAGATACAAATCACAGCCATGATGGTGACGATGATGATATGTGCTGATTAGCATTTTTATTTGCAGACAATAGAGTCCACTCTACCTAGTTTAAATGGAGGTGGAATTTATAAAGGTTGTTAGGAGCTCAGAGAATCTCCAAGAGAGCCAGAGATGGGGCCTGGAGGCCGCCTGCCCAGGAACAGCGTCCAAGTCATTCCCTGCCCTGCTCCCAGCTCACTCAGATTCCGCGGCCTCGGGGTACACGTCCCGCAGATGCTGAGCACAGGATGCAGCTGCTGTGTCCTGGGGCTCTGCTGGCTCTGAGAGTTGGATGCTCCCTCTGCCTCCATTCTTTGCCATCCTCATCGGGAAAGGATTCCACGTGGAGTCTGCTTCCTACGCTTCTTTCTTCCAAATCAACGCCCTGCCTGGGTGCCTCTGACGGTCTAACTCTAGGCAACATTCTTAGCTTCAAGAATAGCTGGGAAATTGACTTCTGGCTTCTACTTGGGGAATAGAGACTCAAAATGTGACAATTTCCTCAAACACAGGGAAAGTGTTCCAAAATAATGAGTGATATGGCAAAGTTCCATTATGGCATCTAGTCAGAACTTTGATTTAGCTGGAAAACTCCCTTGGGACAAGCTAACAGTTTGGGGGGCTTTTGTGCCAACTTTGGGGTTGGTAAGTGGTTGGGATCCCTAACTAGAAATCTGAAGACCCGGGTTTACGTCTTGGCTCCACCAACCAGCTGGGATCAAGTAACTTCCTGGACTGTTAATGATGAGCTGGTGAGCTCCCCAAGACTCAAAGGAGTCAGCCTTCTGCGACTGGGCGCCCAGACCCTGAGGCTTCCTGTCGAGCGCTCAGAGTCAGGGGAGCTGGGTTTCAGTCTTGGCTTGGCCGCTAACTGGCTGGATGATCTTGAGAATGTCACAGGACCTTCTTGGGCCTCAGTGTCCACACTCTTTAAATAGTGGGTTGGACCAGCTGGTGTCTAGGGGTCCTTCCTACTTGATTCCTTGCCCCTAAAAAGGTGTTGTCGCATCCGATGACTCTCCAGAACCACTCTGGTTTTTGCAGCAATAATTCCCCATTTCCTGTTCTTCTCTTTTGCAGGGATCACCAAAAAGCAGCTTCCCCCAAGGAAATTTGATCCTCAGGCATCAGTACTATTGCACCGAATATTTCCCAAATTAAAAGTGACCCAGAAGCGTTTTGCAAACAGAGAGCCACGTCAACACCTTCTGATAATAGAACAATCTCTCCCCAAAGACGTGCCACCTGCCTGCAGTAGGCAGTTGCCCAGCTGACTCATCCACCCTGGGAACACGGACAGCTTGGCCCTGGATGCCAGCCTTCGCCAGCCCCTCCGGCCCCTGCCAGCCTGCGTGAAACATTCCACTCTACTCACCTCCAACGTGTCTGGGGAATGCTGTCCACACTGGCTCCCAGTGAGAAGGGGTTACCTTTTATCTCTCGCTCTGGAAAACTCGTGCACCATGAACACAGCAGTCTGTGTCTCTGCAGAACCCGATCCCTGGCCTTTCAGGTGGAGATCACAAAGACTAACACTTCCCTTTCCACTTTCAGGACGAGAGCATCATCCCCAGGCCCCATCATGTCCATCCAGTGGCTGGATCATGTGTGTTAGCACCGACATGCCTGTTTGTGGACAAGCTTCTGGCTCTTTTTCTGAGCCTCAGTTTCCTCATCTTGCAAAATGGGGATAAAAATACCCGCCCCCCACCCCCCCCCCCCCCCCAGCCTGCCCGGTGGCGTAGCAGTTAAGTTCACAAGCTCTGCTTCAGCGGCCCAGGTTCACTTGTTCGGATCCCACGTGCGGACCTACACACTGCTTATCAAGCCACGCTGTGGCAGGCGTCCCACATATAAAGCAGAGGAAGATGGGCATGGGTGTTAGCTCAGGGCCAGTCTTCCTCAGCAAAAAGAGGAGGATTGGCAGTGCATGTTAGCTCAGAGCTAATCTTCCTCAAAAAAAAAAAAAACCACCCCAAAGAATTAGCAAGTGAATGTGTGCAGAAGCTCCTAGCCCATGCTCAGGAAGCATAACTCGCCTTTCTTCTTTCAATGCCCTCCTGTTACCTGGATCTCCCTGTCTTTGCTCGGGGCTCCCAAGTGAGCCTCCACCCCTCACAGGTAGCCCTCCCTTCAGACCTGTCTCCTGGAGCCTTTAAGGTTCCTTCCAGCACAAACATTCCAGGAATCTACCTCACACCTGCCTTTTGCTCTATCCAGCAGAACCCTCACCCCGTCTGTAACCAGCAAAGTGACCTGTTTAAATGAACTCAGTGGACAGGCCAAGCCGATTGCCGAAGCGTGGCAGCACGAATGGTGCACCTGATGAATTAGGGTAACCTTTGTCCACAAAACCTTAACTCGAAGGAGGTGATGCTGTGGGTCACCATAACAGGGTTCCTTGGGCTTAGGGTTGCAGGTAATCACCCCACCCCTCCCCTGTTAGGAGCTCCCAGAGAACTGGCGCTGTGTCCTTTGTGTCCTTGTTACTCTGCAACCCATCATGGACGATGGTCTGTGTTCACTGGATGCGTGAGTCAGCGGCCCCACGGTGTGGTGAGCCTCACACCCACCTTGAGAACCAGGAGGCTGAGTCCAGGCCACTGCCCTGTCCTAACTTGCTGTGGGACTCTGGGGAATCGCCCTTCCTCTCGGCTTCCCTTTCCTCTCCTGTAAAAGGCATGTGTTCAGTAAGCTGGCTAAGCGTGTCAAGCAGGTGCTATGGGTCAGACACTTCAGTGGGTTCAACATGCTTTAGCACATTCGGTCATTGCTACAGCCCTGTATGAAAAGGTCCGTGACCATCCCCATTGCAGGAGAGAAAACTGAGGCACAGCCCCAGGTCACGCAACTCCTAGGTTGCAGGGGGCAGGATTTGACCTTCAAAACCTGTGCGTTACCCACCACTGATTCTGCACCCCCCATGCATGTGACCACATGAACTCTGAGAGGAGAGGACATTCAGTGTCCCCCAGCGCAGGAAGCAAATGTCTTTACACGGTGCAGGTCCGGGGATTGCACCCTGAAGGTGTTGAGAAGAAAAATGGAGCACAATCATTGCGGCTTCCTACCTACCTACACGGGGCTGTGCCACGGCAATGGAGCAGACAGTGTAGTCACAGGCTTTGGAGCCAGACAGACGGTGTCAATTCTTCTCCGTTACTGTGCTGCCCTTGGGTGCGGGCACGTACCCTCTCTGGAGTTCAGTCTCCCCATCTGTAAAATGGTCCCGATCCTCTATCTTGATGGCAACCGTGATGAGGATTAAACTCATCACGTGTGTGGAGGGCTGAGCAATGACCCGCCACGCAGCAGCTGTTGGGTAGCTACTGCAGTTCTTGACGTTTACTGCTATCCTCAAATCATCGAACAGGTGTACTTGGTTTGCTTAAAAGGGGGGATGGATTTCCTTACAGTTTTAAGGGTGAATTTTGCTCCCCCCAACTTCTCCCTCTGGCCCCTCTTCCCAATTACCTCCTTCTCCTCTCTCCTTTCCAGAAAGAAAGCTGTTTTTTAAAAAAATAAGAAGGAAAAACAAAGCCACTCTGGCATCCTCTGGCTCCCTTCCCCACCAACTGCAGTTGCCATGGTAACCACGGGCATCTGCCTGCCTCTTTCAGCTGTGCCTCCTCCCCTGCACGCCGCTGGGTGTGGAGCTGGTCTTTCCCCTGCCCCAGGAGGCACTGAAAGCCACGTTTAGGATTCCCCTGTTTATTCTTAAATTTCTCAGCCAGCTCCCCATCCTTCCTGCTTTCTCTGTCTCTTACGTTCACGAGGTAGAAGGGACCATTCCAAACAGCTGCTGCTAAAGTGGGTGACAGCATTTATTCATTCACTCTGCAGACATCGATGGCAGGCCTGCTGTATGTGCGCCCTGTGCCAAAGAGAAATTTATCAGCATCGGAATGGATGGAGAGGACCCCTCATTTTACAGATGGGGAAACTGAGGCCCAGAAAGGGGAGGAGATGGCTCAGGCCCTACAGATGGCAGCAGAGCCTGTCTCAGAACCCGGCGTTCAGGTGCCCAAGCTAGGGCCGTGCTTCTGTTTTCATCAGCATTTGCCAACGACCAGCCACACACAGGCCCAAGCTTTCCATCTGCAGATGCGGTGAAACTTGGAGCCACAGGTAATGGGCAGAGCCAGCCAGCCTTCCCAAGCATCCCCTTTCCCTGGCTGCAGCTGGCAGCGTGAAGACCCAGACCTCCTTAGGAATGTCCTTTTGGCACACCTAAGGCAGGCCTTCCCCCCCCGTAGCCCCGTGCACTGCAGCAGACTTCCAGGTGTGCGTGGGCCCTCCCCTGCTCCCCGCACTCCGCCTGGTGCCTCACCGCAGACACAGCTGGAACAGTTGTGGCTGCAGCCAGCTCTGCTCTGCTTACCTGCCAGCCCCATCTGTGGGCTGACGTCATGTGAGCCAGGCGCTTTCCCTTCAGTGTTCTCTGCTTATTAAAACGCACGTGCCATCTTCCTCTCCTCCACCATTGAGAGGTTTGCTTGGCACACAGACTCATCCTGTTCTCAGGAAAGGCGGGGAAGAAGGGAGGGTGTGCACACACTCTAAAAATTAACGCGGAATGAGACATCAGCTCTGGCTCCCTGTAAAGTGGCTGGTTTGAGAGGGAGATGGATACTAAAAAGCTTTGATCACTTAATAAGGAATCCTTAAAAATGAGCACTCGTTGCTAATTACCCGCCTTGCACAGAGGGAATGAAACAAACCCTAAGTGAAAACCAACTACAGGTCAGGCACTAGGAGCACCATATCCATCATCATGATCATCGTGACTGAGCACTCACCGTGCGCCAGGTACCTGACGGACTCACTAAGTCTAGTTTTTATTTATACGTGCTTCCTGCCATCTCCACCCTCTTGTTCTTTCTCTCGTTGTCTTGCTCCTCTGGGACAACCACTTTCAATTCTTTTTGCAGATTCTTCTCCTACTCGCTTCCGTATCTGTAGGTGATAGATTTACACTGGTTGATTTGGGAGCATCATCTATTCATTTTCCATTACAGAATTCAGCCGTTTCTCCCCACCTCCCATACCCGCTACATACACACGTCCAGCCTTCATCCTCCCAACATGGCTATTTTGTCATTTGATTTAGATCACAGCCGGTTTTGCATTATTATGACTATGTGACTGCAATGCCAAGCTGACCCCTGCAGCGTGTGTTTCGTTTTTCTTGGTTTGGTGGCCTCGAAAATGCACCACTCAGATCTCTGGTTGTGGGGAGCATAACTGACAGCTGGCCCAGCTGCTGCCCGTCTCGGTCCATCTCCGCATTCACTCCAAGGCCACGTTTCTGCAGCCTGATGACTGAGCACAGGCCCATTCCTGCAAGCCTAGAAACACCTCCAATGGGCATCCTTGGCTGGAGAGCTCCCCCACCATTCTGGCTGCTCCTCTCTGGGAACCGCACTGAAGCCCAGACTCTTCCTACCCAACTCTCCACCCTTCCCTCTCTCCTTCACTCGGTCCGCCCTGCATGCTGTCTGGGGGCTCTCCTGCCTTCTTCTTCCCCCTCCCCTTTGGCACTCACAGTGTTTTCCCCCAACTCAACCTTGTGAACGTCTAATTCCATCTTAGTGTCTTCTCATCAAACCTGAACTGTCAATCATTGTTTCTCCCCAACATTCTGTTTAGTTTTTTCATGTGCTTATCACTAATTCAACCCTGGACTCTCCTGGTATGTAAATCTCCTCCCCCTGTGTCCAGACACACCAGACAATCTATCAATTTCATCTCCAAGAGCCCTTTCCTGGAGCCTTCTGACCTGCCCCAATCTGGACTGACCTCTCTCTGCCCACCAGGCAGCTGGCCTCGCAGGAGCTTCTTTTGCCAGCATCCTGGGGATTCCCCTCACATCTTCCTTTTGTTGCACCCCACTTTCCTAATTTACATGCCTTGCTCTCTCATGAATCACCCCCTCATTTTGGTGCAGCACAGCCTCCAGTAGCTTCCTGAGGAGAGAAGGCAGGGCTGTAAACGCTAAAACTGCAGTCTACCCTCATGCTTTAATGACCGTCTGGCTGGGCATGGAAGTCTAGGTGGAAAGCATTTTCCTTGAGGATTTGGAAGGCTTTGCTCCACTGTCTTCTCACATAGAGTGTTGGTGTTCAGAAGCCTGAAGCCATTCTGATTTTCAATCCCTCGTGTGAAAATTGTTCTCCGCCTCTGAAAACATGTGGGATTCCCCCTTGCCCGCAGCATCCTGAAATTTCATGGCAATGTGCCTTCATGTGGCTGGGTCTACTTTCCTCCTGGGCCTTGATTGGTCCCTTCAGATGAGAAACGCAGCTCCTTCAATCCTAGGGAAGCAACTAGAATTTTTTATCAATGAATTTCTCCTCTCTTTTCCTTTTTTGCAACTGCTTTTATTTAGATATCAGAACTCCTGTACTGGTCCTCATGTTTTCTTATCATTTAACTCCTATTTTAGCATCTTTTGTCTTTCACTCTACTTTCCAGGAGATTACTCAACTTTATCAATTGAATTTCTCATTTCTTCTATCATATTTTTTAATTTCCAAGCATCCTCTTTCAGTCTTGAAATGGTCCTTTGCATAGCATTTCCCCCTGTTTAAAGCAGTCTTCTGCAAGAGGAGATATTCATGAGACTAACTGTTAAGACCAGCAAGGATAATTTATTTGAAGTTTACTCTTCTCTGCACAGCTTCCATTTCTTTCAAGTGACCTTTCTATTCACTTGTTTTGATAGCTTTCATGTTGAGTGTGTTCTCAAAATTTCTTGGCCAATTGGTAGTCTTTGCGGGTGGTTATTAAAAAGCTTACTGTGTGTCAAGGCAAAGTGGAGACAGAGCTTGTTAACAGTGCTCATGTTGGGCAATTTCTTTGGGAAATCCCAAATCTTAATATCTTTGGTCCTTTTCCTTTGGGCTGGTTAAATTTCCCAGAAAGACTCCTAATCTCTTTTCGGATGCTAGTAGAAGAAGCTAATCAGAGTTTTAAACTTTTAACAGAGCCATGCCCAGCATGTTTTCAGAACAGATCAATTTACAATCCCCCTCCTCTATATGAAAACGTTATTTTCAATTATAATCATGTGAGGATCAATGTTAATCATTTTTAATTTCTTCTTTAGTTTTAGAACCAACTACTGATGGTTAAAACAGGAGAATAAATTGCAGTTTTAATAATATTATGCAAATTCAGTAAAATATTTCTTGTAAGAACTAAAATCTGTACTTACCAAAAAAAGTGGTGCATTGAAGTCATCCTCTGATTTACCGATTTCAATTTTAAGCACTAATAAAATTCCAGTGGTCACGTAGAATGACAAGGGTGAAGGAACTCAAGTTCTGTTTCTTTGTCTTGCCAAGCACTGAGCTCTCTTTTACAAATGGTTGATCTTGAGTCTCTTTTGCAAATGCAGGAACATGTGCAGGAACCCCCCAAGATGCTGGAACAGATCTGAAAAGTTAGCCACTTCCACCCAAACGGTGCACATTACCAAGTCCGCATGTGCTGGGGGTTCTTCTAATTAACTTCCATGTAGAATAAAATATTAAAGGGTGAGCAATAAAAATGTGCTGTTTTGAAGCTTACATTTACATTATTGAAATTCAACAGTAACCACACAGTTATTTAGAACACAGATCAACAAAAGATATTTCTTTTTTTTATGACAGTCATTCTAATATGTGTGAAGCAGAAAACCAACTTTTATTCCATTTTATAATTTCTGTGAAGTTCTGTGTGGACAGTGTGTGGCCTTGTTGCCTGCACCCAAGGCAGACCCTTTCCCGCCTACCCTTGGTACTCGGTGGACCTCCAGCACACAGAGCTCACTGAGCCCCCTGCTTTCCATCAAGGTGCCCTTGGAGTCCCAAGCGCAGAGCCCCTCTCCCTACTCTCCCCAGAGAACAAGGCTCCCATCTTCTGCTCGAGTGGGAAAGGGGCATTCCCAGTGACATGAAGCGGCAGAAGGAAGCTGGAAGTCTAGCTGCTTCTTGACTTTCAATCAATCCTCCTGTTATAGCCCCAAGTGATACCCCCAGTTCCAGAAGTGCAATACTTCTAATCGCTCCATCATTTACATCTCGTTCATTTGTTTACCAGCTTCCCATTCCAGATCCCAAATTTGCTGCTGTCTCCTTTCCTTCTCTCTTTAGCCTTGAGGTCTAAGCCTTCTTAAAAATCCTTTTACTGTAATTTTTATGGGATTTCATAAGGGAGCAAAGTTAAATACATGTATTTAATCTGGCATCTTTAACCAGGCTTTACTGGGCTTTAATATGCATTATATAATTTAAATTTTCCTATTAAAGATGAGGAAACTGAGGCCCAAGGACACAGAGCAGTAAGAGGTAAGGCTATGATTCAAAACCGATTCAGGGCTCACTCCCCTGGCCCACGCCATCTCTCAGATCACACAGCTGGAGGTGGAATCCTGCGGGACCGAGCGGTACCAAGAAGGTCAGGAGGATGCAGATGCCCTGGAGCATGAGCCCAGATAGGTCAGCGAGGATCAAAATGGCCAGACAAGCCCTGATGGCAGGCAGGACCCAGAGCCCAGGAGTTCACTGACTCTGCCCATTCTCTTAGATTGAAACTTTTGTCTTCTGCCACCCAATCCAGTATGGCCTGGGGGCCATAATGACTTGGATGGTCAGGGAGGAAGTCCACAACTTCAATCCCTGCCAGTGCAGACTGTCTTATGATCCACCGCATCCCAGACACGCAGGGGCCCCCTCACAGCCACGGCTTCCTCCAGCTCTGCGCTCACCTGCGGTACCACTGACTGTACCCAGACTACCTCTGCTTCATCAGCATCACCTGCACTCCCCACACACAGACTCCACTTGGCCTATGTTTCCAAGGTCCTTCCAGCTCTGCTAGGACTGTTTCCTGCTTGCACATATTTACATCTGCGACGGCTCTACACTGTTACCTTTTGTTGTTTGCTTGTTTCTAATTTCCAGTTTCCTTCATTTGCTCAACACTTACTGAACACCTGTTTCGTGCCAAGTCCTAGGCGGACACCAGGGATGCAGAGGTGAATAAGACAGTCCCTGCCCCCAGGAACTGACAGTCCCAGGGAGGCAGGCAGGTAAACAGACAGTCTCTGTGGAGTGTGATCCGAGACGGGAGGGAGGTGAAGGGACATGTGGAAGTTCAGGGGGGGCCCCCCAATGCAGCAAAGGGGGTCATTGAAAGCCCGCCAAGGAGGTAACATGTGAACTGAATCATAAAGGTGGAGTAAGAGTTTCATTCATCTAACAGCTGTTCTCTACTGAGGATGAGGCATAAAGTTTTGTTTCATTTATTCATCCATCCACCCAAAGTCACATTTAGTGGCTCTCACCATGTGCCAGACCCCATGTGTATGCTGGTGGGCCCCCAGCACATCACACCAGCCCACGGATCTCCTCCTGTGCTCTTGGCTCTCTGAAACTGCTCCACCCAGAGGTCATCTGCTTCTGAGGCCAGTCTCAGACCCTGATGGGGCACTTCTACCATGTGCCACCACCTCACTCTGCTGCCAAATACTCAGGGATTTCCCAGACTCATCTGGTTCTCCAAAGGGGCCCTTGTGTAACAAAAACACCGCAACCTGACCTCCAAAACATCACCGGAAAGTCTGTCCCTCCTCCTCCAAGCATGGAAGGTTACATAATGTCATGTGGAAGATGCTCTGATGAAACAGCGAGATTGTGTGGAATTCATTGTCAATGACAGCCAAGCCTGGGACAGATAATCCTGGAGGAAGCGTCAGAACTGACTGAATCTCTGCCCACAGAGAGGGAATCCAGAATTCAGAGAGTGACCTTGGACAAAACTTCAGGCCCCTCCTGGACTGAGCATCAACTCTGTATAATTAATTGGGAATGCTGTCCTTATGACTGACAGGCTGGCAGTGATTAATTATCTTAATATTTGCTCCGGGTTCTGAGGATGTGCAAAGTGATTAAAGAGGAGTTTTGGAAACAGTGACTTGTTTGTTCTCTGTCCCCTAATTGTTTGCTAAATGATTCACCATAATTACATGTAACATCTCCCTGCTCCCCCAGATAATATTTGCATAATGCGGAGGCAAAACTGAAATTCCTAAAGTGCAAAAAAAAAAAAAGTCCTAAAGTCCTAAACACAGTGAGGGTTGGAGTCAGGCTGAGAAATTCCATAAGGCATCACATATGTGATCCGCCAATCCAAGACTCCCATCTCATATATTGCCCTGATTTGTACACTAACGTGAAAAATGTGGCTCACACAGAACTTTGGAGCAGGGCTGTTTCACAGTAGGATAGCCATGGGTGGTTAAGATGCAGGCATGTGACAGTAGGGTGAAGTTATGAGTTAGCTTCAGTGCCACCAAGAAACCTGGGTTCTAAGCCAGATATTGCCACCTGGTCCCTGAGTGTTGGAAAAGAATCTGAGACACAGAGAGTCTAACTGAGCCATCGTGGGTCTCCCTGAGCCAAGTGCCCCGATCCATCCCTCAGGCCTCTCCACTGCTGGATCCCAGGCGTCCTTGCACAAAGAGGAGAACCAAGTCCTGGTCCTGCTCTCCTCTTCTGATAGGCAAGGGGAGACACAGTCTGGCCCTCACCCTCCAGCCTCCACTACTCTCCCATCCAAGACACTGCTGGGCTCAGGAGAAGCCAGTTGACTGGGGTGGGGAGTAACGGAGAGCATCCAAGACAGATGTTGGGGCTCCCCAATTCCCAGAAACCTTCATTCTATTTTCAGTCTTCTTTACCAGTCAGCACCAAGGACAGCAACATTTCTGGTTGCTGAAATCAGAAATCAAAGACTCAGAGATACTAGATCTGGGTGGACCTGCAAGGTCATGCAGTCCAGTCCCTTACACATGAGGATTCTGTGGCCCAGAGAGCAGAAGGGATTTCCCAGCATCAAGCTAAGTCCAGCTGCTCAGGACAAGCAGGATCTGGCTGCTCATGGGGCATGCCACGCCTGGGATGCTGCCCCTCTGCCTGAACTTTGGGTACTATGAAGGCAAGGTCTGTCCCTAACTCATCTGTATCTCCAGACCCAGCACAGTCCAGCCACAGAGGAGGTGCTCATTGGACACAGTTTTAACTTCTCTATAGATCCAAATCCTCCCAGGAGAGCCACCATAAGCCAGGCCAAGGGACATCTCCCTGAGAAGATGGCTCAGCCATGGTTGAGAAGGTGCCTGGACTTAGAACTGGCATCCCCATTTCACATGAGCAGACCTTCTGTAGGTTACTCTGGCTTCTTTCCAACTCTGTGAATAGTCTCCACGCTAAGACTGAGAATTATGATTTCATATTCTCTGAATCCTTCACAATGCCTGGCATTAATAAAATATAGATATTTGTAGGGTATCTACATGAAATGCTACCTCAACAGAGAGAGAGAGAAGGGGTCATAGAAGGAAAGAGCTGGAGGGACAGAGACTTAGAAAGACAAAGACACTGGAAAGAAAGCAAGAACACTGTGCATCGCTGAGTCACTACTACCGTTCAACGGTCACAAAGCAAAAGAGCACCCTTTAGCAAGTAGGGCTCACCAGTCAGAGTTAAGACTGTGCTTTATTTGATCTGGTCAAGAGAAGAAAGCAAACATCGTGACTCACTGTTGGTTTAAAATCGGCTCTCTCACCCCCAAACCCAAAACGCAGGACAAGTATTGATTCTATTAATCTTCCCTCCAGCGTACGCCCTGAGTAACACCTTTGCATCCACACATTAGTCACTGGCTGTCACTTGCCTGCGGTGGAGGAACATGCTGCTAAGTAAAGCTTCACGGCACGATGCTTTTCATCAGGTTTGCAGAAGCGTCCCTGTGAGTCACAGCCCTGGTGCCCGGGCCTCTCCTGCAGATAAGCTACTAGGCGGACACTGCAAGAGGGGACCAGTCAAAGGACAATAAAGTCAGGAGAGATGAGCCTTCCCCCACCTTTAGGTGACTCCTGCCTGGATGGTCAAATAAGGACCTCCAGGCTTCAAAGAGGAGGTGTGGTTTTGTAGCGACATTGATCCAATTGTATTTGGTTATTATTGAAGACCACCATGGCTCTGCTTGGTTCACCAAATCAAGCCCAGGCTGCTTAACCAGGATAGTGGGACACCAAGGTCTGGGTCACCCTGCCACTCTAGACTTCCTTCTACCCCATCCTAAGCCGTATCCTTTGCTCTAGCCCGACCAAGCTGCTCAGTTAGGCACATAGAGCATGGCCACTAAAACCTCTGTACCTTTGCCTCTGCTCTTCCCTCCTAGGAATGACTCCTCACCCTTCCCTGCCCGGCCCCAGCTCTCCAATCTTCTGGGGCCTCCCAGGGATCTTTCCAGACCTCAGGCTGAGTATTTCCTCACTCCTCTGTGCCCCAGAGGTGGGCTTTGTCTGTCATTCCACCACTTCCTGGATTAGTGATTTACTTGCTTCCTCCATTAAGCTGTGGGCCCTGAGGACAGAAATTCTGTGTGATGGACACCATTACTGATTGCCAATGGCCCCACTATTCCCCCACTGTACAGAGGAATGTAATTTGAGAAATTGATTGCAGGCCCAGGGAGGGGAATGTATTAGTCCAAGCTGTGTGGACTAATTAGTGGTGATTGTCATGAACCCAGGGCTAAGCCAATTGAGGCATTGCATTGCTCTGGAGATGGATGCTGGCTCAGGGCAGGTGTGAGAGCTGGTCCAATTGGAAGGAAGACAGGAGCTCTTTATCTGTAGACCTGTAGAGTTGGCAGGGAAGATCTCTCATTCTCTCTTGTGATCTCTCTGTCTCACCCCTACCCTGCACTGGCCATGAATGAGGGACATTGGCCCAGTGTCTCCTTGACCATAAAGAAAACCAGCCTCAGTGTGTATCCAGCATTGTGGATGTCAGAAGAGAGAGATGGGAGAAACATCCTTGATGACACCATGGAACCTCTGGATCCTCCAACCATGCTTTAGGTTTCTAATTCTGCCAGGATGCATTTCTTTCTGAGTGAGCCAGTCTGGGTTGGGTTGTCTGTCACTCATGGTGGAAACCTCTGAATGAATGCACTGTAGTCATCTTTGTATCCCAGCACCCTGCAAGCAACATGGTAGCTACTCAGAGATGAAAGTGTCAGCATTGGATGCTTAAGTTGTGTTGCTGGTTAAGGAAAGGAATGAGTGAGGAGGAGGAGAGAAATTGACTGAGTGCAGGGAGTCCATCGACCACCAGGCTGGGGTGGATCAAGGGCAGGTAATAACAACCACCTCACACAGATTTAACAGTGGAGCCAGCACTCACTCTGGGTCCCTGGCTCCAAGGGCCTGGCTCATCTCTACCATCAGTCCTGCCTGGTGGCCCAGACCTCTTGGAGGGCATTATTAGGATGCACTATGTGTTCCATATTCGAGGTATTTTATCAGGAAATGCGTGCGTTAAAGGTGTATTTTAATACTGGCCCAAATAATATTATTTCATACCCTTCTTTGTGCATCAGCCTTACATAAAAATATAGAACTCTGTTATCTTAACAAAACGACCAGTCATACCTCTCCAGGGCCTCTGCTGATCATTATCAACATGTCAACATTGTTTTTATGCCTTTGTAATCAATACCTCTTCCTGCTTCCTAAGTTTCTTCACTTAACTCTTTCCTTGACAGAAAGTCTCTCCTTGTCTGTAGTCATCACACTTATCATTTTAAATGTCTGCCTCCCATTCCACAATGATAATAGCTTGACTTTGCAGATTCTGACAGTTGGGCATGTGGACTGTCTCTGGTTTTTCACTGGGATAATCCAGCCATATCGATGGAACAGCTACTGTCCTCAAGACGCTAACCAGACAGTATTTTTTTTAATGACCGCTAGAGAGTGGAATGAGAAGAAGGGATCCTGGGGTCCTGCCACATGTCGGATTCAATCAGGATGCATTTGTTTGCAAGGACTGAAACTCATTCAAGGCAGCAGAAGTAAAGACAGGAGGAGCTTAGTGTAGGATAGAGCAGGACACTGGAACCAAGAGACAGTTGGCCTCAGGGGAGAGGCTAGGAACCTTCTTTCATTCTGTTTTCTCCTCTACATTTTTATGTTCTCACTATGTCTCTCTCTATCCCTCTCTCATCTCGCTCTCTCTGCCTGTCTCTCTGTCCTTATCTGCTGTCTCTCTCTCTGTCTCTCTCTTTCTCCTCTCTTCTCTCTGTTCCTGTCTATCTCTCTCTGCTTGAGTCTCTCTCTTTATCTATTTCTCTCTCTCTCTGTCCCTCTCTGTCTCAGTTTCTCTCTGTCTCTGTCTCTGTCTCCGTCTCTCTCTGTCTGTCTCTTGATGAGTGTCCATTATCACCAGGCCCCAAATCCATACAGCGTATCTGGTCCAATGTCCATTGTCAATGGCCCCTGGGCTGAAATTCCTCTGGGATTGTGTTCATCTGTGGCTGGATGTGGAGTGGGAGGTGTCATGTGTTACAAACGTACCCACCAACTTCTGTCTCTTCAACCAGGACTAAAGGCAGAGCAGTTTCCTTCAAAGGCAGGCCTCCGGATTCAACCTGGCTCTGCCACCTACTGCTCTCTGGCCTCAGGTAGATTGTACCTCAGTAGTGAGCTTCTTGTCACTAGACATATTCATGCAAATAAACATCAATTGACTATGCTTAGCTGACATTAATTGAGCAATTTACTATACACCAAGCACAGTATAAGCATTTCTAGGGGGTTAACTCAGAGAATCTTTACAACCTCTCAAGAAGAGGAAACTGAGGCATGAAAAGTTTAAGTAACTAGTTCTGAACAAGACAGCTAGTGTCCAGTATTCAGAGAAATGCAAATCGAAATGAGATACCTGTCCACATTCATCAGATGGGCAGAGTGAGAACGCTGGGTGGTGTAAGTGTGGACGTGTGAGCGCAGGACATGCGTGGAATTTGGAATCGCCTTCTAGAGAGCAGCAGCCTGGAAGTGTTTGTCCTGGGTGTGTTTCCACTCAACGACCCAGAGGCTGCACCTTCATGTTCAAACCTCAGAGAAATTCTCCACAGCTACCCAGCGAGACATATTCGAAGATGTTCATTGCACTGTTGTTTACAGTAGTGAAGGACCGGAAAGGCCTAGGCTTCCATCACTGGGGGATGGGAAGGAAAATGAAGTGTACACATCTGCATAGCAGTCAGCGTGATTTCCAAACCAGAATGTGGAGTGAAAAACATGAAGAAAATGCAATCTCATTATTCTCCATTTTATAAATGATACATATATATTCCAAAAACAATGCTACATGATTTCTTTGAGACATGGAATAAATCAATGTTTGGAAGGATATACAGTATGTGAGAAAGAATGTATATGGAAGGAGAGCACAACTGGATTGGGAATAATTGGGAGAAAAGAGGAAGAAAAATTGAAATGGAAGGAAATAAAATAAAACAAAACAAAACAAAACCAGGAATCCAGAGACAGAGAGAAACTGAGACAGAGAGGGACAGAGAGAGAGAGAAATCGATAAACAGAGAGACACAAGCAGAGAGAGATAGACAGGAACAGAGAGAAGAGAGGAGAGAGAGAGAGACAGAGAGAGAGAGACGGCCCCCTCAGGAGGCCTCTCCACATCAACTTGCTGTGCTTGGGCACTGCATCGTATCATCTCTGTACTTTTACCCATGTTTGGAATGCTTAACAAACACTTAAACATCTACTTGGTATTTCAGAAAGGATGGAAGTGGCTCATTTTTCACATTTTCTTTCTCCCCCTGGTCTGATGGGAGTAGAGCTCTTAGGGGAAAACGAGACCATTTGAAAAAGAACCTTTAGAGAGCTTTGTGCTGCTCACACCCAAGGGACCCCTGACACTCCAAGGAACGTTGTTTTCAAGAGGCACCCTGTTCTCTTCCCCCAGGAGGCAGCATCGCGTCAGCACAGACAGCACCTGGTTCTGTCCCCACGTCACGGCTAGTGGAAGCTGAACGCCAGAGAGGGGATGAGGTTGCAGTGGGTTGAATGGTGACCCCCTCCCCAAGGGATGTGTCCACCTGGAACCTGTGAACACGACCTTATTTAGAAAGAGTCTTCGAAGATGTCATTAAGGATCTTGAAACGAGATCATCTTGGATTAGGTGGATCCTAAAGGCAATGACAAATGTCCTTATAAGAGACGAGAGGGGAAGAGAAGATGTCTAGAGGGGAAGGCCGCGTGAGGACAGACAGAGATTGGCGTGCTTGTCTACGAGCCAAGGAAGGCCGAGGGTGGCCAGCAGCACCACAAGCTGGAAGAGGCCCGGGGATACTCCCTCATTGCTGCCGGAAGGAACCAACCCTGCCCGCACCTTGAACTGTGAGAAAACACATTTCTGTCGTTTAAGTCCCCCAGTTGGTGAACCTTTGTCACGGTGGTCCTAGAAAACTAACACAGGGGTCTACTCATCAACCCGTTCCTGACCACCTGTTACCCTCTGGTGAGTCTGGTGACTCCAGCCAAGGGAACAAAGGACCTGACCACAAGGAGTGCTCAAGGAAGGGTGTGAGCCAGACGCATGAGTGACAGGGCGAGGTCCCTAGGGCCTGGGGCCTGAGGGAGTGGTGCTTGGCCCAACCCAGAGGACTCAGAGGGCTTCTCGGAGATGACACCTGGGCAGGAAGGGAATTCTAGGAGGAGACTGAGAGCCAAAGCAGAGTGCATGAGGGAACTGCAGGCCATTTGGTGTCATTTAAGAACAAAGCCTGAGGCAGGAAGCAGTGGGAGTCCTGGGGAGGTAAAACCAGGCCCCTTCCCCAGGGCAGCTCACTACAACTCAGGACATGACACCCATGTCCCTCGCTGGCAGAGTCACCCAGAGCATTAGGAGGAAGGGGTCTTTGTTCTGGCTTCCTTTCGGTGATGCAGGTGTTAGAAGGGGATGGCCGTGATGCCCCCAGACCATCATCCAGCGCACAGAGCCTCCACACTCTGCCCCCTTTCCCATATCCCTGCCTAGTGTCTGAGCTGTGAGGGCTGCGATCCTGGGGTCCCCTGATCCACTCTTTACTTAACGCAGCATCCAGGACAGGGCAGATGCTCATCCAGTGTTTGCTGAATGGATGAATGATTTCTGAGGATTAAGTAAGCTACTGTTTTAGACATTTGTGAATGCCAGCATGTTCTCATCTGCAAACTGATGGTGTTAATAGCCCCAATCTGGTTTGCTATACAGATGAGAGAAATGCACCTGAGCTGTGATGTGGCAGTGTCAAGCACAGAGTCAACACTCCCTAGACAGCACTATTTTTTTTTTAATTTTGGTAAAAAGTACATAACATAAAATTTGCCATCTGGACCGTATCTAAGCTCGTATCGTACAGTGCAGGAGTGTTATGTACACTCACATTGTTGTGTAGCCGATCCTCAGAACTATTTTTATCTTGCCAAACTGAAGCTCTGTCTCCATTAAACACTAACTCCCTAGCCCCTCCCTCTAGCCCCTGACACCCACCGTTCCACTTTCTGCCTCTGAATTTGATTACTCACGTAAGTGGAGTTATACAATATTTTTCCTTATGCATCTGGCTTATTTCACTTAGTGTAATCTCTTCCAGGCTCATCCATGTTATAGCATGTGTCAGAATTTCCTTCCTTTTTAAGGCTGAATAATATTCCATTGTACAGATACATCACATTTTGCTTATCCAGTCATCCATCGATGGACACTGGGTTGCTTCCACCTTTTGGCTGTTGTGAGTAGTGTTGCTATGAACATGGGCGTGCACACCGTTATTATTTAGAGTGAGCAGCTCCTGAGAATCTGAATCCAGCCCGTCATTACAAAACAGTCTGGAAGAAGAGGGCCTTGGGATATCCAGCTGGACTTCAGGGCACTGTTTCTCACAACGAGGTCGGCAGACCCTCTGCATCAGAACCTCCTCGGGTGCTGGCTAACACGGCACGTGCTCATGCTTACCCTAGACTCTCGGTGGGTGAGGCCTGGATGTGGATGCGTTGATCAGCTCCCTGTGCACCTGAAGTTTGAGAACCAGGCATGCGAATCCCCAGGAGGGAGGAAGACAGCTTCAGGCTGCTTCTTCAATTGGGCTCAGCCCCCTTAGCAGGCAGGCTACCCCCCTACCAGGAAATGGGTCTCTTGACTCCAGGTCAAAAAACTGGAAAACTGGAGTGTGCGTGGCAGAGACCCAGGAGTCCTGCGTTCAAACAGAGAGCCCCTAAAGGGGTGTGTGAGGGCAGCTGGGGGCATTCACATTCTGTGTTAAGATTGCCTTGGAAGGCAGAGAGCAAAGGGTCTCCCCGAGTCCAGGTCTCCTTTCGAGCACGTAGCTCTCTCAGGTGGCCTATAGGACCCCACTGCCTGCAGGCAGAGTCCAACCGTCAGCCTGGCATGCAAGTCTCTGCTGACCCCAAGACCCCAAGCCAACACCCCCCTCCCTGCAGCTTCTCCTGAGGGTGGCAGGCCACCCTCTGGCCCCAAAGACAACTCCATTGCCACTGGTCTCTGGAGTACCCCCTTAAAAGGGCAAATGCCCCAGAAAGAGAGCACCGACCAGGGCTGGCCCCAATACAGGTGTGAAGTGTTACCAGAGTTTATGAGTGTTAGGATCTTGAAGCTGATTGGTGGCAAGGAGAAAAGAAGGGCGTCTGCTTAATTCTAGTTGTTTTTGGCTCCCGTGAACGATGCTGCCGCAGTCATGTTTGTCCACATGAGCTGCCGTCTCCTGGCTCCATTTCTGTGGGCTATGTTCCCAGGAACAGGATCGCTAGGCTAAGGTTCATATGAATTTTTAATTTTAACAGATGTTGGCAGATTGCGTTCCTGAAAGGTTGTAAAAACTCACACTTCCACCCACAATGCATGAGAGAGCCTTTTTCCCACATGCCCTCCAGCGACAATTATCACTCTTAAATTTTGCCAGGCTTTAGGGTATAAAGTGATGCATCGTTGTAAGTTTAATTTGCATGTTCTTGACTGCTGATGAATTTCCATAAAAATCTGGCCATTCGGATTTGCCATTGTATATAATGCTTCTTTCTGTAGGCTGCCCTTTTGTCTACTGTGTTATTTGTTCTTGTCAAACGTTAAAGCACTCTGCATATACTGTATATAGGTTGACTGTCACCTGTGCTACAAATACTTTTTTCCAAGTCTACCGTTTGAATGTTTACTTTGTCCACAAGAGTTTTTCACCATATATGTTTTAAAATGTCATATATTCAAAAACCTCTGTCTTTTCATTTATAGCATCCAGATTTCTGGTCTTGGTTCAGAAGTTTTCTCCCACTCCTAGATATTATGTACAATTCATCTTGAAAATTTTTAATTTATCTTTTTTTTTAATGCTTTTTGTGATGAAGATTGGCCCTGAGCTAACATCTGTTGCCAATCTTCCTCTTTTTTTTTTCCTCCCTTTTCTCCCTGAAGCTCCAGTACATAGCTGTGTATTCTAGTTGTAGGTCCTTCTGGTTGTGCTATGTGGGACGCCGCCTCAGCACGGCCTGATGAATGGTACAAGGTCTGCACCCAGGATCTGAACCTGTGAAATCCTAGGCCGCTGAAGCTAAGCACATGAACTTAACCATTTGGCCATGGGGCCAGCTCCCTTTTTTTTTTTTAACCCAGTCTATAATCCACCTAAATTTTTTGTGTAATCTAAAATAGCAATTCATTTTTGTTTCCTTTCAAGTGGGTAACCAGTTGGATCAGCACTATTTGTTCAATAACCCATTTTTCCCACCATATTGAGCCATCATGTTTAGCATATATTAAAACCTCCTATTAAATGGGACCTACACAATTCTGTTCCCTTGATCTACTTGTCTAGTCTTAACCCAATATCAGATTGATTTGGTGACAATGGCTTTATAAGATATTCTGCTATCAAATAAGGCAAGTCATGTATTCTTTATCTATACCTTTGACGTGTCTGGCTGATGGCCTCTTTTTTGGTCCACATCCATCTGGTATATGTGTGCGGACAATGATCAGACATTAATTTTCTCACACAAATTTACATATTATGTTATTCAATAACCTACCCCAGAAAAAAACAGACTCTGAAATTCTAATTGAAATTTTATGTCATGTACAAATTTTATTTCATGTACATATTTGTTTCAGGTGTACATTTTTATGGCAAGAGATACCCTTTCCTAACTCACTATCTTCTTTCATTTGTTCAGATCTTGGTTTCCTATCCCCTCAACGAGATTTTCTGCTGTTCTTCATATAGATCCTGTCCTTTCTTATTATATTTATTTCTAAATATTTTAGAGTTTTTATCACTACTGTGAGTGAACTGTTTCTCCCTATTTCCATTTCCAGACGGTTATTCTTGGAAGAGACAAAGCCTATTGATTCTTGTATTTTCACCTTGCCATCCTCTTTATTTTAAACATTTATTACTGTCTTAAGCATAGCTTCTTCAACAGCATATGGTTGGATTTTATTTTTTTTAACCCAAAATGAAAGTCTCTGCCTTTGAGTGGGAAAATGCAGCCATTCACATTTAGTGTAACTGCTATTAGACTTTATTCTATTCTCTACCATTTATTTTGTGTTCATTATTTGTTTCATTTTACTGTTTTCTTACCTTCCGTTGCATGATCAGGAAGCTATTATTCTTCTTATTTCTTCCCATTGTTAATTTAGACGTTCTCTTGTCCTTTTCCATTCCATGAGTGCTTTCTTTCCCTTTGCCTGCTCTCTTCATCAGGTACATAGATTTTGATACAAATATTTGGAAGTAAGATGTTGACTCTTCTCTTTCCCTCCAAAGACTCACTGTGTCCTCACCAGGATGCTCTTTGTCACCCATACTTCCTCCTCACCCAGTAAGATGGGTACTGGAGATATTTTCTCCTTCCTCTACCATTTTGCTTCTCTTCTTTCCACCCTGGATAAGACTTTGAGGATGGTTTTACAGTCATGCATTGCATAATGATGACTTTAATTCTGGGAAATGAGCTTACGTGATTTTGTCGTGCAAACATCATGGAGTGTACTTACACAAACCTAGGTGGTATAGCTTACTACACACCCGGACTATACAGTACTAATCTTATCTGGCCACCATCATATATGCAGTCTGTTGTTGACCAAAATATCATTATGCAGTGCATGACTGTACTTTTCCCTTCCCCCCACTACTTACACCTCCTTGGTTTCGCTGAGTTGATTTAATACATTTTCAGTTGTGAACTGTGTAGGACAGTCTGTCCTTTCTATTTCAATAGTCTTTACTGAACAAACATATTACACTACCCCAGACAGCCTAATCTTGTTCATTTATACTTAACTACACGCATGTATATATATTTTATTACATGTCACTACTCACCATTGCTTCCCTCCTTTTCATCTCCTCAGCTTGAGGTCTTGCTTTGAGTGTTAATTGAGAGACCTCAATTTAATTGAGCATTATTATCAAGTCCTTTTTCAGTTGGACCATGTAGGTGTACACTTCTGGTGAAGGATGTCTTTGGCAGATTTAGGATTTGGAGTCTCAATCCTTTTCACTCAGCTGTCTATAGATGCTACCCTATTATCTTCAATCTTCTAGTTGATGCAAAGGAAAAGTCCGATGTCAGTCAGATTCTTTATTCTTTGTAGGTAATTTGTTATTTCCTCCAGGAAGCTTGTAAGAGCTTCTCTTTATCCTTAGAGTTTGGGGATTTTTAGCAGGAGATGCCTAAGTCTGCGCCTTTTCTTGTTAATCCAACCTGGAACTTAGCGAACACTCTCAATCCACTTAGTTTTTTTTTTCTTTGGCCCATAAAAGTTTTCTTCTGCTTGTGGTTGGTTATCTTTCCTCCATCTATTCCATCTTCATTTTCTGAAAGTCCTACTGTTCATGTGTTAAGTTCCCTGAATCTCTCTTCCTAGTCTCTTATGATTTCCAAGTCTTTATAATTTTGTTCTGAGATTTCAGATATTTCATGCACTTGTCCCTCTGGGCCACTAACTTGGGTCTCAACCATGATCAACATCTCCTACTTGTTTTCTTGAGCTCAGAGACCACATTTTTCAGTCCCGGAGAGTCTCATTTGTGCTATTACTTGAACCACTTTACGTTACTCTTTTGTTTCAAGAATTTAAGTTATTATCTTTCCCCACCAGCGCCCTACTTCACTGGGCATCTGCTCTATGTATCATGACTTACTCCCTCTCTCTGGCTCTGGACTTCCTAGATAGGTTATTTTTGTCACCTCTTTAGGGCTCCAGTTTAGCTTGATTATTAATGTGTCCCAAGCAGCAGAAGTCTCACAGGTGAGAAGCTGGGGCTGGTGGAAGACCAGTGGGCAATCCCCTGCCCAGGCCTCTGGCTAGAGGAGCCTCCATGTCCTCAAGTGCTATTCTGGCATCAAAGGCAGACAGAAATCGATCCATTGTTTCATCAACTCTTCAGCACTTGATGGCCAAGGGGACCAGGCCCACACATGTAGGGGAGTGTTGGCCTTTCCTTCATCCTCCCAAAGCCCTCAGGTCCCTGAGGGCCAAATTCTTCCCACTGAGCATCTTAAAATGCCCAGTCCTCACCCTGGAAGTGCCAGAAGGTGGTCTCTGGGTCCTTGCTCAATCCCACAGTGGGTAACACTTACAATTGCCACAAAGCCCAAGGCCTCACTGGAGCTCAGCTGCCCCTGGACCCCACAGGTAGGGCAAAAAGGATGGAGAAGGGAGAGGAGGACTTGATCAAGTCACATATTTCCAGATTCTCCCTCTTAATCATTATTTGCCTTCAATATTAGAAGGAGGGAGAATGGCACAGGAGGCGAGCAGACGGGAGAAGCATTTTGCAATTCATCAGGATGTGAAGAAATTTGGGACTAATGTTTATTGAGCCCCTACTATGTACCTGCAGGCAGACATCAATGCTTTTGTCTATTATCTCATTTCACCCTCCTATCCACCTTAGAATCAATTCATCCCCAATTTATCGCCAATTTTTATTTAGACAATTTATCCCCAAAATTGTCTTGGTCAGCTTGGGCTTCTATAATAAAGTACCATAGACTGGGTGGCTTAGACAACAGGTATTTACATCCCACAGTTCCAGAGGCTGGAAGTCCAAGGTCAAGGTGCCAGCTGGTTTGGTTCCTGGTGAGCGTGCTCTTCCTGGCTCGTAGATGGCCGTCTTCTCGCCGTGTCCTCACATGGCAGAGAGAGGAAGCTCCAGTGCCTCTCCCCCTTCTTAGAAGGGCACCAATCCCATCATGCGGGCCCCACCCTCGTGAACTCATCTAAATCTAATTACCTCCCAAAGGCCCTATCTCCAAATCCCATCACATTCGGGGTTAGGGCTTCAACATATGGATCTCAGTCCATAACACCAATTACAGATGAGCAAACAGTGATAGATGGGAGGCTCAAGTAGATTAAATATTTTGCTCAAAGTCCAGCAGCTAGAAGCAGCAGCAATGAGACTGACACCGAGGTCTCCCTTATTCCAAGGGTCATGATCTTTGTACTATGCCATGCTGAGCAGAGACAGGCTTTTTAAAATTTTTCTTAAAAAACAAGCCCCTGTGTCCAGGAGTGTCTGCTTATTTTATAAGGCTTTATAGCATTTGCTTCTGCCCGTGGTGACACTACTTGGAATGAACTTGCCGTTCCTGAGCAGAGGCAGAATTCATTTTCTTCCTCTGGAATCTGCCAGAGCTAAGAATAGGTGAGGGGCGATCTGTGTATTTAATAACACTCTGAGACGGGAGTGCCAGCCCGGTGGAGCGGCACCTTGGCTAATGGGATGAGACTGGAGCAGGCAGACAGAGAGAGGCCTCTGATTACCAGGGCCAGGGATAACCTCTCCAGACCAGCCTCTCAGAGAAGCTGGACGGGCACCCACACGTGCATTTCCATGTGCACACATACACACAGGCATGCACACGCATGCGTGCACTACACACACCATGTATACACGCATGCACACACACACGATGCACAGTTTAATACTTCCTCCAACTTGAAAGTATGCTGAACTCTTACGAAACAGCTGTAACATGGGAGCAAAGAATAACAACTTCCTGGTTCACACCTCTGTATTAAAAAAAAAAAAGTAGTCTCTTTTTCACTCCTGATTTTTATATATGGCACAAGCAGCTTTATGCTAGCAATAAAGAAATGAGAAAGAAGGGGAAATACTTGGCCAGAGTCCTTCCAGTCCAGCCTAACACTTTGTCTTAATTCCCCCGTGTTCTTCTGCCTCCCTTGTCCAGGTAAAGACGTATTTTTACAGAGCTCCAATCCTTTTCCACTTGGTCTTCTACTGTGTTGAAGATTATTTTCAGAGTCGTTGTTATCAGCCAGAGTCTACCCCACTGAGTGGAATTTCCTAATTTACTTTGTTGTGTAAATATCCTGACTGTTGTGTCTTTTTAGTTCTCTGCAAACATTTGCTGCCATAAATAACAGCGCGGAGAAGATTTTTATGAGCAGGGGTTCTGTTTGGGGCGTATTTCCTAAGGATGGATGGATGGATGGATGAGTCTCTAGGAGGTGGATGGGAGAGGTTGGGCTGATGCTGTGGTTTACAAGCTTCATCTTTGTGGGTCCCTTGGGGAAACCCAGAGACGGTGCTCAGTGCTCACAGAAAAGGGAGAGGCCAAGAGGTGGCCTGAAGTGGGAGGGTCCGGAAGCCCACCTCCACTTTGGTCAGAGCCTTGCTTTCATCTCTTATATGACAGACTTCTGCAAACAATGTCGTTTTAATAAATAGCGGCACTGCTAACACAACGTTTGAGAAGCAGAGGTCAAAATTATTCCCCAGGATCTTCCTATCCAGCTCCCGTTTGTTCAGTGATGCATATTTTCATTCATTTAATGATCCACGAATGGATATTTTCATTTTTTAACCGATCATTCAGCACTTTTTGAAGATCCTTTATATGCCAGGCTGGACCTCAAAGGTAAGAATATGAACAGTGAGTCCTTGCTTTATAGGCCCCCAGTTTAGTAGGAGAAAGGCATCCGAGTACTGATCATGCTGAGGAAAGCTCACAAGTCATCAGGACAGTATCACATTTAATTCTCACAAGGGCCTTCTGGGGCATTACCTGTGACATCTCCATTTCACAGATGGGGAGATTGAGGTTCAGTAACGAGTCATAGATCAGGTGGCTAACAAGTGCCATGCTGGACTCAAACAGAATCTCTGCCCAGAGTGTGAGCTGTCTACACCACACTACCCTGCATCTCTTGAAGACAGGACTGGTCCAACTACGTGACAACTACTACTACTACTTGTGGTATAAACCACAAGCTACGGGAGCCTCAAGAGGTGGGGGAGGAGGCCCAGAGAGGGTAAGTGGCTCCAGAAAAATTGCACAGCTAAAGCAGGAGAGAGCTGAGGCTGGACCCAGGTTCCTTGACTCCCAGTCCAGTGCTCCTGCCTCATCAGCAAAGGAGAGGCCCCTAGCTCTTGCGCCCTCGGGTGGGGTGGGGAGTGAAGTGTGAAGGTCCCTGAGACACAATGTGCTGTTCCCGACAAGGACAGCAGAAGCAACAACAAAGGGAAATTTCCCTGACAAGGGACCATGGAAATGCAGGATTTTAAGCGCAACAAATCCTCCGGGCTCTTTGAAAAACTGGGTCAGCTCCTGATGCCGAACGCCCTCTTTGCCTGGAGTTCTCTACCTGGAACAGCATTTCACGCACAACAGACATCATTACTGCCCCCAGGGACCGAACGGTCTGACAATGCGCCCCGAAGTTAATGACCAAAATTATGCAAAATCTCAAGGAAATGAGAATCAGCGAAAATGTCCCTCACTCTGTACCACCCTCCTTCCCTCTAGGGCTGAAGTTCTGAGACATGAAAAACAATCCACTTTAACACCAGCCCAGCGCTCCTGCACACGATGAAAGGCTGTGCTTGAGATGAGATGAGAGAAGGCAACGCGGACTCCCCAGCTCAGCCTTCTCCCCACCACAGATCTCAGCAAAGGCTTCATTTGGGGGACAGGAAAGAGCCTCAAACTGGGTCAAGATGCCTGGGATCTAGCTACCAACTCAGAGTGTGACCTTGGGCGTGCCATTGCCCCTTGCTGGCTCTTAGTTTCTCCTCCTGCGTCAAATGGAGGCATTAGACCAGGTGTGTCAGTCAGGGCTCCCCGGAGAAACAGAACCAACCAGATACATGTGTATCATATACATGTGTGTGTCTTTTCATATATACAATAAATATATTTACTTTTATCTATATTTAAATGTGTTTATAAATATATCGTTACATATATTTATATATCTATATATAGATATCATATATATCTTTATATATCTATATACTTATCCATATATATCTTATATATAGTCAGATATCTATATCACTATATTTATCTTAGTTTATATCTATTTATATCAATATGGATGTATAAAGAGATTTACTTTAAGGAGTTGGCTCACACGGTGTGGGGTTGAAATTCATAGGGCAGGCCAGCAGGCTAGAAACTCAGGCAGGAGTTGCTGCTACAGTCTGAAGGCAGAATTTCTTCTTTCTCAGAAACTTCAGCTTTGACTCATAAGGTCTTAAACTGACTGGCTGGTGTGATGAAGATGATGGGGTGATGATGAGGAAGGGATGATGGTGGTGGTGGGAAGATGATGATGTGATGATGTGATGGTGCTGACGGTGTGACAAAGTGTGCACACACCCATGGATGCTACTCTAATCATACCCAGTTTTCACAGAAGCAAAGATGCGTGGCAAAAAGGAGCTAAACTTGATGTGATCATATCTGAGTTCTCATCCCAGTTCTATCACTTTGTAGTGGGTAGTTTAACCTACCTGAGCTTCATTCATCAAGAGATATAGACAATATTTGCCCCAAGAACCAAGGGATCGTCAAATTCTGAATCTGACTGGCTACCGCCCACCATGAGGTCTTGGAGGGAAATTTAGGTTCAGAGAAAAAGCAGGCAAAGAAGCCTTTATGACCAGCTGGGACCCTCAGGAAGATGGCTATCACACCTGTCCGCACCTAGTGAACTCCTTTCCTGAACCAAGATGGTTTGACTAGCCTTGAGCTGAAGTGGACTGGAAGGCCTGCTCTGCTCCCACACCCACAGGCTGACCACTTGCATCTGTACTCACCTCTCCGCCTCCCCTGACCTGCCCTCAGCCCCCCTTGCTCTGAGAGGCCACTCACCCCATTCTTCCTCTGCTTCCTCCAGCTTCTCAGCTTCCAAAGATGCTGCCCAGAGCCTTTACAATTCATTCTTTTTCATTTCCACTCTCTGCCTTGTTTCACCTGCATATATACTTTATTTTAATTACAGTGAGCTTAAGATTTTGAATCCTGCTTTTCCGCTTAACAGCATGTCCACCACACTGTATTCAGTCGCTGCATGTTATCATTTTTCATACCCGCGAATGCCCCATCGAGGGGACCAATTAGGCGGTGCATCACACACTCACTGAGTGTCAGAGTTGGGCCCTGTGCTGGGTCCATCTCGGCTTCCAAGCAGCTTGCAGCCTGGCTTCATGATTTCATGCCCACATACTCAGATATCCCCTTTTATTACCTGTTTGGGGATCATTTCCCTTTTGTAAATGATTCTAGGATGACTCTCGTTGGACATAAAGGTTTTCCCAATTTTTGGATCATTCATTTCTTCGACCATTTATGAAGCATCTCTACACCATCAGGTGGTCTGTTTCAGCTACGTCCCCACCTCCTGCCACCTTCTCCACTGCGTTGCAGAGGAAATGCACAAAACTGAATTTCCCAGAATCCTCTCCCAATATGGACCTTGTTTAGTTTCTGCAAATGAGAGATCTTTGCTTGAGATATGGAAGGGAAAAGAGAAACAGCCATTGTTATCTGAGGGAATCCAGAGGCAGGCAGCTGGGACCATCCGTACCAAGCACCTTCACTTCAGGTGTCCGCTGGAGCCAGCCTGCTCCAGGGCTGAGGGCAGCTGAGTCAGTGATGGTGCCCTCTCTGTAACACCTGAACCTTTGTATCACCTCACATGGACACTATGGTGTCCCCCACAGGTCCCCTCTTCAGGGAGGATACGCACATCACCTGGCTGCTGATAGCCCACAGCTGCATCCCTCACTGGGACTTCCCCTCTGAGTGGGATAAATCCACACCCAAGGGTATGTCCCCTCCAAGGGGGTGGCCAGTAGCCAGTGAGTGGCTGATGCCTGGATACAAAGTCTCTCTTGCTCCAGTTTGGGACAACGCTGAAGGGCCCTCCCAGCTCCAGAGCTCCCCCCAGGACTGGCTGAGGTCTCCAGGCAACCACACAGCAAGTCAGCGTCTCCCTCCACCCAGTCCTTCCTTCCTCATTTCCTTACGGGTGTGTCTTCCCTGAACGCTCTCCAATGAGCCTCCACACACAGCTCCGCCTCAGAGCCTGTTTCCGGGGAGCCGATCTGAGATGCTGGTCTTTGCTCCCAAGCCCTTACGCTCATCGTGCGAGCTGAGCAACTTCAGGGTTGGTTTGTTGTGGCAACAAGCACTAATTATCCGAACCACAACAGAAGTTGGGACCAGACGTGGAGTCCTGCCAGAGCAACAAACCTAAAATATTGGACACTTCCTTAGTGATAGAGTGACAGGCATTGAGGAAAACTAAGACTTCGGATAGAAACATGTCAAGTCATCTTATTAGAAAATAGCACAATATACGGTGAAACTGCTGCCTGTAGTTATCTGGGAGGCAGACCACGGGCTTAATGAATTGACAACTCTAGGTCAGGAGTTGGAGAAATGTCATTAATGGTGTGTGTTGGTTACTGTTGGCTGGATTGATTAGATAAAATAAGAAGAGGTGAGCTCAGACGAAAAAGGGGGAAACAGAGAGTCCAGAAATTTGGGGCCTGGCAGGGATGAAAAAGCCAACCGTTGCTAGAGCCAAAATAGAACGAGATGGGATCAAAAGAGGCTTTAAGGTACAAAGTCCACCCAAACATCCCAGTAAAGATCAAATTCACAGCAAAGATCAGAGTAAGGGTGTGGGTAGCCAAGCTACTGCTCCAGACATCCCCAATGGGGCCTCCGTTAAGTTGGGTGGGACATGAGGCAAGGGAGCAAAGAAATAATGCAGATCGGGGACTAGTTTCAAAACAAGCTTTAGGTACAGTTGTTGATGCATGGACCCAGCTGGAAGCAAATATATCAGAAATGTACTGTTTTCAAGGGTCGTATTACCAGAGAAACCACGACACAGCCAGGCTGAGGGAGGCTTTCACCGTTCAAGACTTAAGACAATCTTTGTGCCAACCTTCTAGAACACCAAGCAGCCCAAAGACCAAGCAGTCCCCAGAGAGAGCTTATTCCTCAATGACCGCTTTGCACACCACCAACAAGGCTCATAAAAAAGGAAGAACCTCCCAGAAGGTGGAACCAGGATTAACAGAGAACAGTGAACAAGGGAGCATCTCCCAGAGAGTGATGTCAGGGTGTAACCATGGACACTCCCCAACCCCTAGATAGGGGCTTTGACAGTGTCTGCTCAGCGAGATTTCAGACTATAATGAACAGAGACTGCTGTGTATCTCCCATCTCTCCTTTCTCCAAAGAGGAGTACTTATTAAGGTCATGTTTGTCCAGTTCCGTCATTATATATTGGGGGTGGGGTTGGCAAGTGACTTGCTTTTTCAGTTCAGAGATCCCTGGACCAAGAGGAGCCATGTAGACCTGATGGGAAGATGGTTAAACACCGTCTGGAAATCTTAGGTTTGAAACTGGATATAGCAACTAGAAGAGATTTTGAAGGAGGGATCGAGTGAGCTGTGTGTGGCAGGAGAAGAGATCAAAAGGACATTTGGAGCCCAGAGGGCATACTTGCTAGAGACAGTACTCGCCAAGTACTCTCTTTGCTTCCTTACATTTCCCAGCCTCCCTTGCAGTTAAGTTGGGGCCAGGTAACTAGTTCTGGCCAATGGTGTGTGAATGAAGTGACATGTGTCTTTCTCTCTTGCCTCTGCGGCATGCACCAAGTGACATGGCTGCAAGGTGGAAGAGGGCCCCCTGAGCACATTAAACTTTATGCAAGAAACAAATAAGCCATTATTGCATGGAGTTATAGAAAATCCTGGGTTTATTTGTTTCTGCAGCAGAACCTTACCTGTCTGGACTAATATTCCTACTATGTAATACTTTTTCCTCTAGTCACAGAATAGAAAAAGGCATTGGATAACAAAGTAACACATTTAGCTTGTTACAAAGTTTCCAAAACCTTGAAAGTTCTGACGCTGCTGGCCTTGGACTTCAGAACCTCCCCTGAACCAGTCTACAGGTTTGGTTAGACTCATTTTTTCTCCTGTTATTTCTGAGATGTGAGAGAGAGGCTGAAGGACTCACAGATACCTCCTCTCCCCTTTCTGACAATCTTCAGTAAGATGTGTGGCCCAAACTCCCCTATGAAGGCCCCTCTCCCACTGCTCGTCCCACCAGGAAGGAGTGATGGGTGCCCAGCAGATGATCCTAACCCTCTCTGAAGACAGTCAGCCTGGGGGACAGCCCCACCCAGAGACAGCTTCTTGGAGAATTTCTTTCCACACCATGTAGCTTTGTTCAAGTACATTTAGGCCAGGAGAGTCTTAACCCTTCTGGGCACAGAGCTCTTGGAGGAGCGTCTTTTCCCCACTCCAAGGATTTCTCTACCTGAAGTTAGGAACCATAGGATTTAGATTCTTAAGCGTGAAAGCCTGAAGGTGCATGTCCTTCCCACCTCTGGTATTTAGGAGTGTGGAAAGCACAGGGGAACCTGATCCAGGTTCAGCTCCAGAAAGCGCCCAGGTCAGAATCCAGTCTCTGCCCCAGCTGTGTCTGGGTTGAGAACCCCCATCCATTTCTGTGAAAGGCATTTCCCCCTGAAGCCAGCCATCAACCAGCAGACAAACAAGACTTGCTCACTCTTCCCAAGTAAACTCTGGCTTTTGAAAACACAAAATCATCTAACTTATCCAATAGTTCATAACCTGCCATTCCATTGCAGGATGTTCAAAGGTCCCCTAAGGCCCACACATGGGCCTCTAAGGGATTAGAATGTCTTACCTGAAGGAGGAAACACCTCACATTTTAGGCTCTTTGTTAAATGTATAATAGGTTCTCCAAAGACCTCCCTAATGATGTCAACTTTTGACCATCTTCATTAATAATAAATGGGAACCTCAATAATCAGAGGGAGGCTACTAGGGGTGGAGCTGGAGCTGCCAGGTAGGTTGTCCCCAACCCACACCTGTGGGTTTAAACCTTGGGAATATTTCAATAAGGAAATCTATTGCCCAAAAGGCTCTTTCTAAGACCAATATAAAAACATGATCTGAATGTATGCTGAGCGATGGCCACCCCATGGGTAGAATCTCCAATATTTCTCCCTTATGCTCCACGGACAGAGGAGGCTCATCACAGGAACTTCACAGAACAGCAATAGCTGCTGTCTACAAGCCCCCACTCTGTGCATGCACTTCAGAAACATATTCCAATCATCCCAACAGTTCTTCATGATTCAGGTCCCTACCCCTGTTTACACAGGAAGAATCCGAAGCCCAGAGAGGTTTAGTGACTAACTCAAGGTTCACAGCAAATAGCAGAGCTGGAATTTGAACCCAGGTTTGCCAGATTCCAAAGCTTATGCTGTTTCTACTTGCAGTTTAGCTTTGCACCTGCTGCTCTGTCCCTTCCCTGTTAGAAGTCAACTCCGCCCCCTTCCAAATTCCCTATGCTCTCAGCCAACATGGCCCCACTGCCTACCATGTACCAGGCACTATGCTAGCCACAGAGAGTCTGAGATGACCAAGGCATGTGCAACAAAGAAGACGAGCTTCCTGGAATTTGAACCATCCAAATTGCCAAGGCTGATCTCAGTTGAATGTGAGACAAAGGCCTGAATGGTCAACATCCCTTTCCCACTTCAGCTTCCCACTTTCCCTGTCATGCAACCTTCCCATCCCATTCTCTGACACCAATTTCTTCAAGGTGCCCTGCAAGATTCTCCACCACCCTCCAGTAAGGATCTTACTCTCCCTCATCAAATGATGCTGGCCCAATTCGGTGCCTATTCTCCCAGAACTCAGCTGACCACACACTATGTTCTTTTTTCTCAGGAGCTGCATAGACAACTCATTCATTCATTCATCCAGCGAACACTTACATCTCTTCTAGGTGCTGGGCACTCTTGGGTAAGCCCTGGGGTTACCATGACAAATACTACAGTGGCACTACCTTCGTGGAGTGCAGGCTGGGAGGGAGGAGGTAGACACACAAGGGCCCCCAAGGATGACAGGTGAGGTGACAGGTGTCAGGACATGGTGCGGGGGGCATAAGGGAAAGTGGAGTTGGTGTACTCTGAGGACAAATGACTCTAGAGAGGCTCCAGGGAAGAGATGACACTCAAATGAAGCACGAAGCATGAGCAGCTGGTCTTGGGTTTCGAGGAGAAGAGGTGGGTTGGGAGGAAGTTGTAGGAAACGATGTTCAGGAGAAGGAACTAGTGTGAGCAAAATCACAGTAGTATGAATCATCCAGGCGCATTCTCCAAATTTTAAGAGGTAGGGAATGGCTGGGTCATGGTGTATGGTGTGTGTGTGTGTGTGTGTGTGTGTGTGTGTGTGTGTTGTTGGGGGAAGGGTGCACAAGGAGTATGTCAGGCAAGGGCCAGATTCTGTAGGACTTGCAAGCCACGCTAGAGAGAGGCTGGACTTTGTCCTATGGACAGTGGTCACTGTGCATCAGAATCCCCCAGTTACATGCAAGTCCCTGGGCCCACACCAGCAACTCTGGTTCATCAGGGCTGGGTGGGGGCCTGAAGCCCGTGTGTTTGACAAGCAGATGGTCCCAGGAGCTCTGCTTGTTACGGGAGAGGTGGAGACCGTGGACAACCTTGACCCAACCCCACCCTGGATAGCACAGACAAGAGCTAACCATATAGTGGCATTCATACCACCCTCTCACAAAACCAAGGTTCAGGGCCTCTGGGAAAATAAGGGCCCGGCTCACGGTCTGCCCTCACTCATGGATGAGGCTCAGACGAAGGTGCTTGCCTGCACCTGCAGCCTGTGTCCACCAGGGGCAGAGCTGGAATTATGAGCCGTCCGGTTCCTCTGCCCACACTGCCATGACCGGGGCCAAATGTCCACAAAATTGTGACCGCAGAACAGTCATCTCCAGCTCTCAGCTGAGCACCCAGGCCCAGGCCCGGTCAGCTGATGGAGCCGCTGCTGCTCTTCCTGCAGAGGATTTTAACTGAATGAAGCCCTCTTGGGGGCCAGTGGCATGAACCTGCGGTGATGTCAAGGAAGGCGCCATGACGAGACAGAGTCGGGGGCAGGAAAGGGCCTTCTCCCAAGCCTCGAATCGCAGCATAAAAGAGTTGCTGGGTCATTGCTGAGAAAATTTCACCCAAGAAACGTCACTAAGCACTCCGTATTTTATAAATTCGAGTTCATTAGTTTATAGCAAGGCAGCCTGGAGTGGCCCTGATGGTCGGACTCCAGGTCTCTGGAAGGCTAATAGAAATTTCTGGAACCTCTGTCTGGCCCTTCCAGCAACAGGAAACTCACTTTTTAAGACAGACTCTTGGGGAGAGGAGGGGCAGGAGGGGGCCCTGGGAGTGGAGCTCCATCTGCTTCTCCATCAGACTCTTCAGGCACAGGTCCCTGCACCATCGACAGCAGAGAGAGGCCTCAGCCCGTGGGGCCCAGCCCGGAGCTGGGAACAGTCCAGCTCTGGCAATTTCAGAATTCATTTTGTTCAGAGAAAGCAAACCATTTGTCGGGGGAACTTAGCAAGCTGGCAGAGGCCCATTTCTTATGCACCAGAGACCCCTGCTGGCCACATGTGATTCACGCTGGTCCTGTCTAAATTGGACCCTCTACTTTGGAAAGCTCCCAGTGGAAGATGTTGGACTCTTGTGAAATCAAATCACACACCGCTCAGTATCCATGGAGAAGAAGGCAGTTTATCCCATAATGAGTGCTGGAGGTCCACTGTATGGGGGGACATTTAATTAGATCCCACTCCACACATTACACTGGTATGAATTCCAGATGAATTAAAGAGTTACATGTTGGGGTTGGTCCCATGGCCGAGTGGTTAAGTTTGCGCACTCTGCTTCAGCTGCCCGGGGTTCGCCAGTTCAGATCCCTGACACAGACCTACCCACCACTCATCAAGCCATGCTGTGGCGGCATCCCACATAGAAGAATTAGAAGGACTTACAACTGGGATATACAGCTATGTGCTGGGGCTTTGGGAAGGGGAAAAAAAAAAAAAGAGGAAGATTAGCAACAGATGTTAGCTCAGGACCAATCTTCCTCACACACACAAAAAAGAGTTACACATAAAAATATGGACTACTAAAAGAACTAGGAGAAAATATGGGTTCATGTTAATTTGATTCATGGTGGAAAATATTTTATAAATGTAGAATCAAAATAAGATTTCATAAAGGAAAATATTAATAGATTTGACAAGGAGAAACGTGTTCATTTCCTCCTGGCAGTCGTCTTCTATCGAAACAGACATAAGACAGAGGTTTGTGGGCAGGCGAGTTATTGGGAAGGGCTCTTACAATGCCTGTCAGCGAGGGACGGAAGAAGCAAGACTGGCAGAGCGGAAGGTGGGACTGCAGTGCAATTTCAACAGAGCGACGGCACAGGGAATTCTGGACCTGGGATGGCGCCTCCAGCTGTCCTGAATCAAGGCAAAAGGCTCAGGCTTTTGTGAACCCGTAGGATCAGTCATTAGATGTAGGATGCCCCAGGGGGTCAATTCCCAGGAAGGGACTCAGCTGTGACCCGTCCATCAGCAGCCAACACTCCTGGCAGCTGGGGAAAGAAGTGCCCCTGTCCTTCGGGGGGAGTCTGGGTGGCACACTGCACCATCTACTATAGCAATATTTGCCTGTGCCCATTTCATCCTTCCCTTGGCAACACCCACAGTCGATATTTTTAAATCTTTGCCAGTTTCATGGGTGAAAAATTGAATAGTGTTTTAACTCATTAAGGCATCTTTTTGTTCATATATTTATTGCTTTTCTCCATATTTTTTGGCATGCCTAGTCAAATTCCTTGCTCCTTTTTCTTCTAAATTTGGCTTCTCTATAAAGTGAAAGTTCAGATAATAACTAATCCATGAAGATAACTGGCATCAAATTATGAGTTGAAGGCTTGTCTTCTTCTAGAATCATAATTATAAAACTTTAAATGTATTCTTAAGAATTTAAAAATTTACATCCTAATTTATTCTCACCCTCCATTCCAACTAGCCATATTTCTTTGTCATTCCATTTTCTTCCATTTTCTTCAAAGCCTGAAGGCGACAACTTTGATGAATGCTGGCTGTCAACTGCTAAAATCATAATCAAGTTCTTTTGAGAGGAATTTATCTTCTAGCCAAAAGGCACTTAGCTGCATTTTCAGATGTTCCAAAATCTGGATACGATTACCGAATCTTCTGTATCCTAAAACGTGTACGTGTGTATGAGCCTCTTAAAAAAGCCATATTTTTTTAAGGATCACCTTCTGAGAAAAAAAATCATCACATTGTCAAGACATGAGACTTTTTGTTTAGTGAATATAAATGTCACATTCTGGTACAGTGAAAGTGTTCAGAGAAATGCTATTGTTAAAATAAACCTGGTGAGGTTGAAGCTTTGAAAATCACCTGTCTCTAAGTAAAAGACAATGGACGATTCAAGATAGAAACCATGAAGCTTCCTATGGTTCGCATCCACTTAATTCAATTTCACAAGTGACTGCTGAGTATCTACCCTCCGGAAGGCACTGCAAGCTTGGGTGATTTGTGTACTTGTTCCTCGATACGGCGTTCAAGGTCCTTCATGCGCTTGCTCAGCCTACCTTTCTAGACTCTTCTCCAGCCACACCCACCACGCCCCTTAAAGTGCACCATGCAGGACCCTGATTCTGGCCCCTGAACGAGTCTCCCTGCCCCCGCCCCTCTGAACTTGATGACATGCCCTCTCGTATCATCTCTCCACAGGGAGCTGCTGCTGACACCTCAAGCTGTTCTCAAACCCTCTTTCCCCAGCAACATTCCCCTTCCTTCTCTAGGTTCTCACGGTACTTTGTACAACACTGACCACAGACTTTCTGTAGTTTGTGGCCGTTGTTCTCTTCCACCACCCATGAGGCCACAGATCCTTTAGGGGAATGAGCTGGCCCTCCAAATTGTGCAGCGCGCGGCTGCAGACATCGTGAACGAAAGTTTGTGAATGAGCAAATGGATAGATCTGGGAAGCAGGTAGTAGTTGACAAAGTGTTTACACGGACTGGAGGTGATTTAATCATCAAAACAGCCCTGCAGGCTTGATACGGGTTTATTCCATTTTTCTTGGAAATAAAGAAGTTGAGAGAAACAGACAGAAAGAGAGAATTAAGTTTGTTCCTGGCCTTAAGGGGTTTACAAGCTAGGGGAGGAAAGAGAGATACTGTAAGCACTTGACAGTAATAGAAGCCTAAATAAGACACTGTAGAAGCGGTCTTGGAGACCAAGAAGTGATGGAGATGAATTCCAGGGCCGGCCCGGTGGCTCAGTGGTTAAGTTCGCATGTTTCACTTCAGCAGCCAGGGGTTTGCCGGTTCAGATCCCAGGTGTGGACCTACACACGGCTTATCAAGCCATGCTGTGGCAGGCGTCCCACATATAAAGTAGAGGAAAATGGGCACAGATGTTAGCTCAGGGCCAGTCTTCCTCAGCAAAAAGAGGAGGATTGATGGCAGGTGTTAGCTCAGGGCTAATCTTCCTCAAAAAAAAAAAGAGATGAATTCCAATTTAAAAGGAAAATAAATTATGTTCGCTTTGATTTCCCTTTGACTTAGAAAAATCCTAGCAATAACTTCAACACACCACACAGGGGCAGAAGAAGCTCATTATAATTAGGATGTAATATTCCTCCGTGAGTTTGTGCCTGTTCATAATTCTACACTGGGTGGAGACAGAAGGTCTTACACAGGTGAGTCAATCAATCCTCTAGTGCGATTAATCCTGTAAGGGATGCTTATCTGCCACCCAAACCTCCCCACCCCTCAGCCCCGGGACATGTGACTTGTCCAAGGTCACACATAAGGTCAGCAGTGGAGATGGGACTCAAACCCATGTCAGATTCCGAAGTCTGTTTTATTCTTTTCATTTCCTATTTCCTTTTCACACATTTTAGCTCACACAAAAAAGACAAGAATAGGCTCTCATCGTTAATAAAGAAATTAAAGATAAAACATACATCGTCCTTGACCCCCACCCAGTCCCACTCCTCTCTCGAGGACAAATGCTGATATAGTTTGCTGTGCCCTTTCCAGACTTTCATCTCTGCATTTGCAAACATACAGATATTTATCTGAACCCAAGTGAGTTCCCATTGAATTATTATTTCACTGCTATGATATATTTACTGAATTAAAAGATGTGTTATAATGACATATTACGTTTGAAATTTGATTTTATATAGTATTTCCTGCAAAATTACCCACTGGAGGAAACAAGAGGAGTCTTGGACTGACAATTGTTGTAGCTGGGTGACAGGGTGCATCATACTGCAATTCACCATAATAAAGAAATTTTAGATACTCAGATTTCCACTACATAGTCTCCACTTAGGGTGGAAGAAAATGAAGTAAACACTGCTTCCACCTTTACAACAACAAAATTGCCAACTTGTAATTCATAACTTTTCTTGAGCCCCAAGAGAGCTGAGGTCAGAAGGCAGACAACCATGCCACAGGACAATAAACCCTGTCACCCTCAGGGTGCTGGTGAAAATCCATTATAGCTGGGGGAAGGGGACCAAAGAATGCTCTCTACTTTTGGGGAAGATGCAGGGTCACTGTCCACTGACCAGACCTCCAGTTGGAAGTGGGCAGGATGGCTGAGAAGGTCCCAACTCCAAGACCCAGTGGCAGGGGCCTCACCTAAAATCGAGGCTGAGTCAAAACGAGAGAGAATGTCTCCACCCCAAACCTCCACCAGAGGCAGGTGTGACTTCATGGGCATGTGACCAGTGCAGTCACACAGGGCCCATGCTCAGAAGGGTCCTGCACTTGGTTTAACACTCTGCTGTTGTCATCTTAACATTCTTAATACTTTTTGACCCACATTTTCATTTTTCACTGGGCCCTTCAAATTGTGTAGTCGATCCTGCCACCAGGCTAACAAGCGTCAAGTAACAAGGAATCAGCAAAAGAAAGAAACAGTAAACTTCAAGATAGTTCCACTGAGATTATCTATTTTGAGGAACAGAAAGAAAAAATAATTTTTTTAAAAAAGAGTAATGTAAATGAACAGAGCTTCAGAGACCTCTGGAACACCAGCAAGTGTGCCAACACAGTCACATGCCGCATAATGACATTTTGATCAACGACAGCCTGCATGTACGTTGCTGGTCCCATAAGATTAAAACCATACAGCCTAGGCGTGTAGTGGGCTATACCATCCAGGTTTATGTAAGTGCACTCTATGACGTTTGCATGACAAAATCACATAATGATGCATTTCTCAGAATGTATCCCCATCGTTAAGTGACACATGACTGGATACACATAAATGAGAATATCAGAAGAAAAGGAAAGAAAGAAGAGGACAAAAAGTATGTTTGAAGACACAATGACCTAACACTTGCTAAAATTTGATGAAAAACATTAACATGCACATCCAAGAAACTTAACAAACTCTGAGTAGGATAAACTCAAAACGTTCCACACCTAGATGCATCATAATCCAACTTTCAATATCCAAAGACAAGGAGAGAATCTTGAAAGCAGCAAAAACCAAGTGACCCATCATGTCTAAGTGATTCTCAAAAAGATTAGTAGCTGATTTCTCATCAGAAATCATGGAGCCCTACAGGCAGTGGGGTGATGTCTTCAAGTAAAGAAAGCAAAAGACTGTCAACCAAGAATTCTATATCCAGCACAACTATGGACATAGTTTGCTATAAGATCCAAAACTATGGATATGGAAATTAAGATATTCTCAGATAAACAAAAACTTAGAGAATTAGTTGCTAGCAGACCTTCCGTACAAGAAATACTAAAGGGAATCCCCCTGGCTGAGTGGAAAGACACTAGACAGTAACTCAAATCCACAGGGAGAGTAAATACAGAAGATGTTATAAATGTATTTTTTGTATGTAATTGTTTTTTTCTCCTTCTATCTGATTTTCTTTTAAAAAAACACAACTGCATAAAACAAAAATTATAAATCTGTTTATAGGCATAAAATGTATTAAGATGTAATTTGTATGATAGTAATAGCACAGAGGATGGGGGAGTGAACAGAGCTATAAAGGAGCAAAGCTTTTGTGGACTATTAAAATTTAAATTGGTATTAATGAACTAGATTATTATAAATTAAAATTTTAATTATAATTCCCAGGATAGTCACTAAGATAATGATTCAAAAAAATATATATATATGTATATCACATCCACTAAGATGACTAGAATCAACAACAAAAAAAATAACACGTTTTGGTGAGGACATGGAAAAATTGGAAGGCTCGTATATTGCTGGTAGAAATATAAGATGGTGCAGCCACTTGGGAAAACATGGCGGTTTCAAAAAGTTTGGGGGTTTCAAAAAGTTAAGCATGGAATTACTGTAAGAGCCAGCAATTCCACTCCAAGAAAACTGAAAACATATATCCATAAAAAATTTGTACATGAATTTTGAAAGCAGCATTATTTATAATAGACAAAAAATGAAAACACCAAATACCCATCAACTAATGGATGGATAAACAGAATGTGGTATATCCAGACAATGGAATATTTTCAGCCTTAAAAAGACCTGTAGTAGCGACACATGCTACATCACTGATGTACCTGGAAAATGTGAAGCTAAGTCAAAGAAACCAGACACAGAGGCCACATATTACGTGATCCCATTCATATGAAATGTATTGAATAGGAAATTCATAGAAAGAGAAAATAGATGAGTGGTTGCCACACGCTGGGAAGAGGAAATCGGGAGTCAGTGCTAGTAGATACGGGGGCTTCTTGTGGGTGTGATAAAAATGTTCTAGAATTAGATAGTGGTAATGGTTGCACAATTCTGTGAATATACTACAAATCACTGAATTTTATGCTTTAAAATGGTAAATTTTAAGATACGTGAGGCATGGCTCAAATAAAAAAACAACACGAATGTTTATAGTGGCTTATTTGAAATTAGCCACAAAAAAAGAAGAAGAAAGAAAGAAAGACACAGAAACAACTTCAAGTCCCTCAGCAGAGAATGCATAAACAAACTGGTCCATGTGTGCAATGGAACACTCCTCGGCAAGAAAAAGAGAAGGAACTTCTGAGACACACAACCACACGGTTGTATCTCAGATGCATTATACTGAGAGAAAGTGGCCATACTCAAAGGGCTACATGCTGTACAATTCCGTTTCCATGACGGTCTTGCAAAGGCAAAGTTGTGGGGATAGATAACAGATCAGTGGTTGCTGGTGACTGGGGATGGGGGAGGGGTTGACTGCAAAGGAACACGGCGGAGGGTATTTTGGGAGATGTGGAACTCTTCTCTATCTTGATAGTGGCTGCCTACGTTTGTCAAAACTCACAGAAGTGTACGCAAAGAAGGATAAATTTAACTTTACGTGCCTCACACCTTCATAAGAAATGTGGGGAACTTTTTAATGTCTTAGAATTCTTTCGTGCAACATTTGGGATCACCTCATATTTAGAGAGCTATAGAGCATGCCATACTGAGGCTGTATAACAGTTTATTTATCGGTTCCTTAATTGGTGTCACTGAGGTTGCTTCTTTCCTTTCCTTTCCTTTTCTTGCTATGAGAGCGTTGCTTCCATAAATATTCTTGCACTTGCTTCCTTACACCATGTGACTTTATTTTTCTAAAACATGCATCTACAATGGAACCCCTAGGTCAAGTCTCACCCTCAGTGTCCTGCTGAACACAGACAGCTCTCAGAGATTCTTCTCCCAGTTGCAGAGCTGGAACCCTCCCTCTACTGCCCAGTGTGGGGCTGAACATTGAGCACTGGGCTCGGAGTTTCCTTTTTTAGGGGTTGGCTACTTTTTGATTCAGAGACTTGTCTCCAGCATCATCGCCCTGCCGGGTGGATTGAATTGGCTGAGATAGATCCCTTCTGTGGCTCATTTATCTTGCTTTCCAACAATCCACCGTTGCAGGAAGTGGCTGATGGATTTGATTCTAAAGCTACACAGAATTTTCTTGGCAGCAATATTGATTTTTTTTAAAGCAATGCTGGACAGCTTCAATTACCACAATCGATGGCTTTCTTTACTATGCACAGATGATTCATGCAGGGTTATTTTGTGTCTCATTGGAAATCCCTAGGAAGCGTTGGTTTCCCAAGGTGGTGTAAATATCACGGGTTTTTTTTTTTTTCACTATAGTTAGTCATGGAGTCTTGAAACTTGCAGGGACCCATGCACCCATAAGGGAGAGAACTGTAGATGAAGTTATTCATTATGGACTACTCAGTGGCCTGCACAGAGCCCGGCATGTAGTAGGTGTGTGGTAAATGTTGAATATGAAATCTCTCCAGGTCGTTCAGTGGAATCCAGCCAGTCTCTTCGAGTATTTCCACTCACAAGCTTTAGAATCAGACATCTGTCTGTTGTAGGTCCACATCTCCAACATCTCTTTCTCCATCCCGGGATTCCTTTCTGAGCTCCAGAACTACGTGCTGTCTGCCTACTAGACTTCTCCACTGGGATGGCCCCTCCGCATCTCAACTACAACATGCTTAAAATGGGCTCTTGGCTTCCTCCTTTCTGCTCTTGCTCCAGTTTCCTCACTTCAGGAAATGGCAAAAATGCCCACTTGGTTGGCCAAATCAGGAAACTGGGCACCATTTTTATAGACCACTCTCCCACATCCAGTCAATTTCCAGTCCTGTTGATTCCACCTCCTAACCATCTCTCATAAATGCCTTTGGAACCTATTGATTCTATCCAATCCATCATCATGACCATGTCCAGGCTGTGTCCCATTCTGTGTCCCAGGCTGTGACTATAACCCATTCCCAACTTATCTCTTAACTTCTGTGCCCTCTTTCACACCCTACTCGAGTTGACACTGTTATTTTTTTTTATTTTTTATTTTTGCTGAGGAAGATTAGCACTGAGCTAACATCTGTGCCAATCCTCCTCCACTTTACGTGTAGGTCTCCACCACAGCATGGCTGATGAGTGGTCTAGGTCCACACATGGGATCCAAACCCACCAATCCAGGCTGCTGAAGCAGAGTGTGCTGAACTTAACCACTATGCCACGGGGCCAGCCCTGGCAGTATCATCTTATGAAAGATGCCTGATTAACACCTTTCAACATCACCTTTAGAATAAAGCCCCAACTCTTTCATGTGGCTTCCAACCCTGCCATGATCTGTCCCTTGTTTACCCCTCCAGCCTCGCTCCTCACCACTCTGCCCTTCCTCCCTCCTTCTCTGCTTTTACCTTACTAATCCCCAGTCATCTTTCAGGTCCCAGTTAGATATTTCTTTCTCCCAGAGACCTTTGCTGTCCCCCGAATTCTGGGTTATTTGCCTGTCCTATGTGCTCCTGTCACACCTGGCACATTCTAGCTCTTTCCAAAACATACCGTAACTGCTTGTTTCATTAATCTGGCTTTTCCACTTGACTATAAACACTATGAGGGCAGAGAGCACAACTATGTTTTTAATCATTTTGTCTGCAGAAGTTACGACAATTCCTCTCAAGTAAGTAATAATAATGTAATAATTGGAAGAGGAAGAGAAGAAGAAGGAAGGAGGAGGAGGAGAGAGGGAAAAGAGGCGAAAGGGGAAAGCTGCTTTTCTTGCCCCGCACACTACTTCTGAGCCATCAGTCACCATGTGGCAATTGAAAAATACTTTTCAATCGAGTCCAAGTGGTGTGATGTGGACAGAGGCCCTCAGGATCATTATCTTCTGCCTCATTAGCTGTCAAACGTCCCCAGGGCCTCACTCTGATACCCTCCAAGGCCTCCCCAGTGTGGAATGGACAGATGTGCTGCCCAGTCTGAAGGCCCAGGACGGCATCCAGAGGGTAATGCAGGTTCCCTCGGATTGAATGCATCAGTAGATCCCCAAAGGGATGATTTTCAACTTGGAAAACAGTTACCTAATTAGCGTGTCCATTACTAGAAATCAAAGTCATTGTCCTGGGAGCCTCTTCTCCTGCTTCCAGGCCTCCTGGGGTGTGCAATGATGAGAGAAGTCAGGATGCCCACAACACCCAGCTATGCCCCATCAGGCGGCAGGGAGCTTTTCCCAAACTAAGGCAAGGTGGAGCCTTCCTGGTAATGCAGTGGCTCAAACATATGTGTCCCAGGCCACCTCTCTCAACTGGTTGATGTCAAGTTTGCTTTACTTGTGTAGAGTATGAAAGAAGAGCTCCCTATAGAGGGGCTGAAGATGGTAAGGATTCATGGCGGCCTGGGCATTGACTTGAACGTCTGTCCATAGGACACTCTGAGTCAAAAACCAGGAAGTGGGTAAAGCAGGCCAATGCTTTAAGGACACACTAAAGAACAGGACCTGGAGCCTTAGGAATGAATCAAAAAGTAAGTTAACTAGTGAACTAAGAATAATGGCCCCTTTTATCGAGCATGTCCTATGGACAGATACTGGGCCAAGCAATTACCGTGGATCATCTCATTTAACTTTTATGACAACGCTGCAATGTGCTATCACCGCCCTCCCTTTACAAATAGGGACACTCTTGGGATTCCAGGTCCTGAGATGTTTCTATTCCAACACCCAGGGCTAGACATGGTGACACTGCCTGTCCAACCTCAGCAGAGAGTGTTTAGAGTATGGCAAATTCCATATGCTTTCGGATCTCCCTCTTCAACGGAGAACTCTCCTTTTATCTGTGTGCCAAGAATAAATACCGCCCAGCCAACATATAGAAACACAGAATGATACATTTTAAAAATCAAATCAGATCCAGCTCCGAGTTCTTCTCATAATAGCGTCCAAGAAGTCCAATATCTAACCCTGGTGGACTCCCTCCCACTCCTTTCACTTATGCCAGAAACCCCGAGGTTGAGTCAGACCATCAAATTGGGGGAGAAGCTTGCCTGTCTCCTTTGCCCACCATCCCCATCCATGGTGGTCATTTGTGGAAGCAGAGCCCAGGCATCTGCATTCCAGAAACAAGCAAAATCAGCCCCTTTCTAAGCTCAGGACCACTCCACAGCCCTCCTCAAAGCCAAGACATAAACAACCCCTCCCTCTATGAGAAGAGCTAGCTTAATCATCAAACACAAAAGCTATCGAATCCTCTTTGATGCAAGAGAGCCCCCAACTTGGAACTCAAAGCATGGCTGTCTATCCTATTGAGGCTGGGGAGAGGACGGACCCCTTTTCACCCTTACTGAAGTGTCCTTGGCAGCCAAGGTAACCAGACACCAGCTAATTTCTCGCTCGCTCACTCTGTCACATCTGTTTTATCCATTGGGCTTCTTTGAACAGAACATCCCATAGCTAAAAATAAAGAGGCTGAAACAACTGGGAAGTGTTGCACTTTACAGATGAAAGACCAAGAGTTTCCCCAAGGTCTCTGAGCTTCCACAGAAGATCATCAGAGTTTCAAATGTTGCCCTATTCAGACTTCAAAAGCCCAACGATTACCAGATCTTGATTTCTAAACACTGTATCTCAAAAGTAGGTAAGGGCTCAAAGATAAATAAATAAAAACATGAAAAAGGACACAGAAACCAACCTGAACCAAACTTAAAGAGGCTTCCAATGGCCAAATGCAAGACAACGTGAGCATCACAATAATGTAGTTGCCTTGGGTTAAATTTTATCCCCCTACAAATTCATATATTGGAACCCTCAACCCCCATGTAATGATGTTTTGAGATGGGATCCTCTGGGAGGTAATGAGGGTTAATGAAATCATGAGAGCGGGGCCTTCATAATGGCATTAGTGTCTTTGTAAGAAGAGACACCAGAGGGAATTTGTTCTCTCTCTCCCCCATGTGAAGACACAGCAAGAAGGCAGCATTTATGATCCAGAAAGTAGGTCCTCACCAGACATTAACTCTGCTGGCACCTTGATCTTGGCCTTCTCAGCCTCCAGAACTGTGAGAAATAAATTTCTGTTGTTTCTAGGTCATCCACTCTATCGTACTTTGTTATTGCTGCCCAAAGAGACTAAGACACCAACTAAGGGCATTCTGCAAAACAAAAATGCTGGTGTTAAGAAAAGCAAAGATAAACTGATGAACCGTTCCAGACTGAGGGAGACTAAAAAGCAAGGAAAATTAAATGCAATGCTTAATCCCAAAACTAAATCCTGGGTTAGAATAAAAATGACCATAAAGGACATTATGGGACAACTGGTGAAATTTGAATAGGTTCTATAGATTAAATAATAGTATTTTACCAATGTTAAGTTGTCCGATTTTGATAATTACACTGTAAGATGAATTTTCTTGTTCTTAAAAATACAGAATAACTATTTTTGGGTAAAGATGCATGAAATCTGCAACCTTATTCTCAATGGTTCAGAGAAAATTAATAATCTGGATACGTGTATATATAGAAAAAGAATGATAAAGAAAATGTGGTAAAATAATAATTGGTGGGTGAAGGACATATGAGAGTTCTTTGTACTATTCTTGCAACTTTTTGGTGTTTGAAATTATATCAAAATAAAGAGCTATCCAATAAAGTTCAAAGATAATTATATTCATCCATACACACCCCATATGTGAGGGGAAAAAACTAAATTCAGTCAAGCAGTGAAGACTTCCACACCTCAATAGCTAACTAGGTCCACATTTCTGCTGGGTTCACACAGCTATGGAAATATTGCAATTGGTGACGGGGAGTTTTCTGAGTCATTTACAGGTAGTCAGAGAAGAGAGAATACTGAAGAGCAAACCCTTACAAAAACTCCCGGGGCTCTTATATTCCAACCACTCGCACTCCAAGAGCCAGCTTGAGTTCTTATATGGCAACACTCTTTCAACTGCAAATGGCAGAAAATCGATTAAAGGGGCTCAGCAAAAGAGGAGATTTATCGGCTCATCTAGCTGGAAGTTCCGGGGCACCTGAGCTCCAGGGGCTCAAAGGGTGTTGTCATCAGTCTATCTCACTCCGTCTTTCAATTCTGATCACCTCCGCTTTCAAGGAGGCTCTCCTGTCACGGGAGCAAGATGCCACCAGCAGCTCCAGACTTGCCCTCTACCAGCTTAATGGCCCCAAAGGAAAGGGAACTTCTTTCTTCCTAGCAGTTCCAGAGAAAGCATTTGCTTGACTCTTATTGGAATAATATGTCTATCCCTGACGGAGTGTGGGATGTAATCACCGATGGTCCAGGCCCGGGTCATGGAGTGACCCCTAGGGCTGAGAAGTTGGGAGGTGGAGGACGTCTCAACCTGGCCTAACCACTATGTGTGGCAGTTGGGAAGGTCTGTTTCCCAAGGCAAAAACAGGGTGCTGGGAGCAGAAAAGGCAAGGATGGGTGTTGGGCAGATGAAAGCAATAGATGTCAACTACATCCTGTACGTAACCAATCTCCACATACCACCGTCTGCCCTCAGCTTCAAAAATGCCTCCACCTAACACAGGGCAGCAACATCACAGACGATCAAACACTACCCTCTCCCCACCCCGAATCAGAGACAAGCTAAAGGCATGTCCACAACCAGATCCGAACCCACGATCTCTGGGTGGATTTCATCAATCTCAATTAGATCCGAGTATAGTTCCTAGAGTCCAGCAACATATGGCTGAATGGTAAATTAGCTCTCCTAACACAGCTCTTGTATAACGGTGGAGAAAAAACAAGAAAAATTGCAACAAAAATACCTTTGGGAAAAGAAGATAAGGAAAAACAACATAAGGCTGTCACTTGCCCATGTTCTTTAGCTTATGAATGACAGCGAGGACTCCTTCCTGGAGATGGACGAGTCCTTTGATCAGCCACTTTTGGGTGTCTCTGCTCTGCTAATCTGCTGACCTGCCCTGCTGGATCGTGAAGGATGCTCCTTTGGAAGCGTATGGCTGGCGATCCAACTCCTGTTGGTGTAGGTTCAAGGCTTCGCGATTCCCTTAGGGGCTGAGCAACTAGGCTTTCAGTTTCCCAGGATTGGGATTTCTCCAGAAGTTCAATGAACTTACAAGCTCATCAAGATCCCCGTCTACTTGTTTCAGGACGACTCCTCTGACCAGCATCCAAAGCTAGAGCTCTGCTGGAGGGGGTGGTCCTTGCATCCAGGCCACAGCTGGGAAATTCTACAGATTGGAAACAGGCCTTCCTCTGTTCTCTTTTCTGACTCTCAGTCAACTTGCGTTATTGACCACAGGCAGAAAAAGCCTCATGTAAGAAAGAGGATTTTATTCTTTTGTTCTCGCCCATCACTTGGACGGGCCAGCTTCCATCAAAGCTCGTCTCTTTCTAGTAAGAATTTACTGAAGTCCGCAGGAAGCAGTCAACATGCTCCAGTATCCTTTTTCCTGCCACATCTCTTAAAGTCCAGTACCAGCAGGTACATGGCCCCAGTCCCAGGACAAGTAAGTGACTCTTAGCCAGCTGGTTCCTCCTGTTTAACAGGGACTGCCAACTTCCTTGCTGCAGGTGGGAAAATTCTCATTGTTCCACACCATTCGCCATTCAGCCGATTCCTCATTTTAGGTTCTGTCACCTGCAACAACCCCTTCCGCTCCCAATTTCAATATTGAATCAGATCTTTTGGTTTAAGGAGATAAAATTGCAGTTTATTTTCTCTGGTAACTGAAAAGTCCACAGGTAGATGTGCCTTCAGGCACCGTAGGATCCAGGTGCTCCAGTGATGGTATTAGGAACTTTCTCCATCTCTCTTCTCTACTTTCCTTTGGTTAGCTTTGGTAGAAAGATGGCTGCTAGCAACTCCAGATTTACATTCTACCAGCTTAGCAACCTCACAGAAAGAAAGCTTCTCTTTCCAGTCAAAATTCCAGAGCTAACTCTCATTGAACCAACTTGGGATTACATGTCCCCCTCTGAATCAAATTCCCACAGTAGTGGGGTGTAGGATCAACTCCAGATGAGCCACATGGACAGAGAGCTGAGGATGGGGATCATCCAAGGAAAATTGGGGCACTGCCACCAGAAGAGAGAAAATGGATGCTGGAAAGAGACAAACAACACATGTCCACTGTCAGTTTCCAGACATAAATGGCAGCTGTACCTGGTGAGCACAGAGAAAAGGGGAATGAATAATTCTGGAACACCTACTATGTGTCTTTCACCTGCCTCGTTTTTCAACATAAATTTCTGAGCACCTATTATTATAAATAGTAATAACAGCTCATTCTTACAGAGCATTTATTGTTTACTAGGCTTCACACTGTTAATTCATTTAATCCTCACAATTCTACAAGGTGAATCCTAACTACCATCCCCATTTGCAAGAAACTGAAGCACAGAGTGAATGTCGCAGTCAGTCGTAGAGCTGGGCGTTTGGATCAGTTTCCTACAGCTGCTCTAATAAAGAACCACAAACCAAGTGGCTTAAAACAACAGAAATATATTTATTTTCTTACTGTTCCGGAAGCCAGACGTCTGAAACCAAGGCGTCAGCAGACTCAGTCCTTCCTCGTCTCTCCCCAGGTTTTGCTGGCGGCCAGCAGCCCTCAGCGTTCCTGGGCTTGTAGCTGCATCACTCTGGTCTCCGCCTCCATGGTCACATGGCTGTCTTCTCTTCTCTCTCTCTGTTTTTCTGTCTCTTTTCCTCTTCTTGTAGGGACAACAATCATATTGGATTATCGCCCACCCTAATGACCTTATTTTAACTTGACTACATCTGCAAGACCCTCCTTTCAAGCAAGGTCACTTTCACAGGTCCTGGGTGTTAGCACTTCAACATGTCTTTGGGGGGACACAATTCAACCCATAACAGCATCCAAGCCAGGCCTGGTTCCAGAGTCCTTGCTTATCTCTAGCCTCAGATCTAGGAGACAGCCAGTGGGGTCAGAGCAGTGAGGTCGCCAGGCGTGTGCCTTCCAGGAGCTTTCCAGTGTAGGGGCACATGGTCAGCGTGGTAAGCATGCAGGCTCCAATGAGGGTGGGCACTGGGCAGCCCTGGGCAGATCCCTGGAGGAGGGGATGTCTGCATGGAGCCATGAAGGGTGAGGAAGATGCAGGCAGGATGGGACAGGGATAGTGTGTGGGGACGGGGGGGGGGCGGTTACAGGGAGCGTGTTCCAGGCAGAAGGGAACCGGGGGCAAAGGCTGAAGGAGAGAGGCAGCACAGCTTGGCTGGAGTCATTAGACCAGTTCAGCGCGGCCAGAGCAGAGAGGTCAGAGGGAAATGGGCCAGAGGAAGTGAGGAGGCTGGCAGGGCGGAGCTGGGAGGGCGTGGGAGCCACACTGAGATGCTCACACTCTGTCCTAGACGCCACGAGGAGCCATGGGAGGGCAAGAGCAGGCCTCCAATGGAGGTGCTGATTTTAATCAAATCCTTGCTGTCTGTGACATTAGCCATTTTACACAATGCAGAAATCGAGGCTCCCGGAGATCAAGTCGGCTAAGTGGAGGCAGAGGTAGGATGTGGCTGGGGGTCCTGAGGGACACATCTTACTCCCAGGAGTCGGGATACAAGCTGGGAGAGTGGCCAGATCACCAGGCCTGACGCTGAGTTCAAGTCCTGCCCTTCTGCTCATGAGTCACGACTTCAAGGCAGTTGCTTCTCTGAACTGCGACTGTGACATGTAGACCCCGTGCCCTGGCCTGGGCTGCCTCCCAGGGCCGCTCTGGGGAGTAACCAAGAGGTAGACACAGAGGGGCTTGGGAGCTACGTGCAGGAAAACAGGAGCGGCCTGGTGACCGCATGATTGCTATCATCGTTGCTGTTGTTGTTGTTGTTTCTGGGAGGTGACTTCAGGCGGCCGCCCAGGCAGGCAAAGCTGGGGGCAGAAGCATCTTCCTGCGTCACAGCGCTGCCGCCCTCCCCAGCAGACCTGCACGTCCCCACCGTTGCTTCCCAATGCAATCAGGACTTTAATTAAAATGAGCTCATCAGACTCTGGAGGCGCAGCCAACAAAGGAAGCAGAAACAGCAATTACTTTCTGGGGACGGTGCCTGGAGCTCTGGAAGTTTCCTACAAAGTAGAGCAAGTGGGGGTGGCCTGGAAGGGTTGAGCTGGGGTTTGGGGAGAGGCAGACACTTCTCCGTGCATGAGAGATGTTAGCAGATGTGTGGCACGGATTTCGGAGGGGGACACAGGATTTCTGAGGCTCAGTGTTCCACACCCCAGCCCCCGTCAAGGCCCCTGGTCCCGGCCTGGGACGCTAGGGTGCAGGAGGCTGCCATCCTCCCCAGACAGTGAGACGAGCATGTCTGGGTTTGACATGCCTCTCGGTTTTGTCTACTTGGGAAACTGGGGACTTATTTTGGTTGAAACTGACTCCTGGCTGGAGTACCTCATCTGTCCCTCTTTCTGCCCACCTGCCCCAAGCCAGCCCATCCCTGAAAGCCACAAAGCATGCCCAGCCCCTCCAGTCCACCTGCCTCCCATTCCAGCATCACGGCTGAGCTTTTTGCTCTGAACTCTCTCTGCCCGGGCTCTTCAATAGAAACAGAACGAGAGCCACTATACGCTATTTAAGATTTTCTAGTAGCCACGTTAAAAAAAAGAAACAGGTAGAATTGATTTTAATAATTTATTTTATTAGCCCAATTTATCAAAATACTGTCATTTCAACATGTAATCGATATAAAAATGATTGTGCGTAAAACCCTGCGTGTATTTTACGCTTACAGCTCTATTCAGACTGGGCATGTTTCAAGTGCTCCTTAGCTACATGTGGCCGGTGGCTGCCATATTGGATAGCACAGGTCTGGACCGTGTTAACGTTTGGTGATGGCCCTGGTACATTTCGCCCCTGTGAACTACCTCACAGCGAAGTTGTATCGATCCTGCAGGGAGCCTGGCACAGCACCTGGCTCTCGGTGGGAGCTCAGTCACTGTTTTGGAGTGAATGAGTGAGTGTATGAGGGTGCTAGGAGACGTGGGTCTCTAATTCTCTGGGTGTGGCAATGGCCCAGGAATCCTGCTCCCGACGTTCCCTCTCCTTCCCGTGCTGCAGGGGCCCTGCACCACGGAGGAATCAGTGCGACCGACTGGTGAGCTTCCAGCATCAAGCATTCACTTGTTTTCAGTAACAGCCCCAATGCACGTGCTCCAGCAGAGGACAGCAGGTGAGGTCACTGAGGGGGCAGAGGGGACTTTTACTTCCTACATCCTCCTACGTAGTTTTATTCCTTTATTTATTCAACCGTAATGTTTCTTAGCTCATTGGTCTGTTCATTCAGGAAGCATTCCCACAGCACTGTGTTTAAGCCAGGCGCTGCTAGGCACTGGTGCGTTTCATGGGTGAATAAGAAACCATCCTACCTCTGGCTCTATGATCCTCAGGTGTCCTCGTTCTAGCAGAACGTGTCAGAACTAGAACAAACGTAAACAAATATGTGATCCTTGTGTAAAACTAGCCCCTTCTCTGGGGCTGGCCTGGTGGTGCAGTGGTTAAATTTGCGCACTCAGCTTTGGTGGCCTGGGGTTCACGGGTTCGGATCCCGGGCGCAAACCCAGCACTGCTCATCAAGCCACACTGTGAAAGCAATCTCACATGAAATAGAGAAAGACTAGCAAAAATGATAGCTCAGCGACAATCTTCCTCAACAAAAAGAGGAAAATTGGTAACAGATGTTAGCTCAGGGCCAATCTTCCTCCCAAAAAAACCAAACAAACAAAAACTAGCACCTTCTCCTCCCCCCATGGACTTGAACTAACCTTTTTGTCTCCTACCATCAACAGCATACCTACTATGTGTGAGGTGTAGTGCTAGGCACTCTGTCTGTCGTCTCATTCAATCCTCCACTTTTAGAGATGAAAAAGCTCTGGCTCAGAAAGGTTAGGTATCTTGCCTAATGTCACCTAGCTGGCAAGTGGCAGGGCCGAGATGCAAACCCGATTCTTCAGCCTCCCCAAATAGGGAGCTTTGGACCATATGGCAGCTCCCTGTCATTGCTGTTGAAGCTCTGCACAGCTCCCTCGACCCTTCTAAGCACGCGGCGCCTGGCACACAGTAGATGCTCAGGAAACACGCACTGAATGGATGAATGGGAACTTGTTGAGTTACAGAATGAATGAAGGAACGAATTCTTCCTCACTTTATAATTACTTGTTCTTGCTTCCAACTAACTAAAACAGAGGTTCCTATGGACAGGAGCCATAGCATACAAGACACGTGGACTCAGAATCAGCTGGATCTGGATTCAAATCCTGACTCTGCCCATATGTGCTGAGTGACCTGAGCAAGTTTCTCAACCTCTGTGAGCCTGTATTTTCTGGGGTTTAGAGGCAACGTAGACGAGATGCCACGCCTGTGTGCGGCACAGCGCGGGTGCTCAGTAAACACCTGTTAAATGGAATGGAATAGAATCACGATTTCATTGAAGAGTCCTAGGGAGGCCCAGAGACAAGAAGGCTTAATTTCGGTTGGGAAGAAGGTAAGCCGGTGTCAGTTTCATGCAGGGAGAGTGTACCATGCCAGTGGCGCGGCCCCCTTCTAGATAATCTGATTCAGGAGGAATCTGCCTTTTAACAAGGTCCCCTGATGATCCGATACTGGTGGTCTAGGGTCATTTCTAAAAAAACACCGAGGGAGATCCGTAGTAAATGCTCAGAAAAAACGTGTCTGGCTGTGAGAGTGGACAGAGCAGGGAGTGCTGGGCCCAAGCCTCAAAGGACAGCAGGATTTCCCAGGTATTTTGCTGTCCCTGCTGCTGCCCTCAATTTTCTCTGCCGGCTAAAATGGGGGATGGGTCCTGGGCTGTCTCCACTGCGGTGACGTGCTTTGAATAATTTATCAATCACTCTGTGAGAAGTTCATGAATTCTTAAACCCTTTGAAGGGCCTCCCAGGAAAAGAAAGCATCCACCCCAGGGTCTCTGCGGCCCCCTGCCTGCTCCATCTGGGTCCCAGATGAGGCACAATGACAGAGTCAGGCCTCCTGCTGTGGCCTTCAGGCCAAGAGCCTTTTAAGGAACAGAATGTTCCTCTTCACAGGATCCCAAGTTCTCTGTGTGCATGAATTATGTGTCCAGGACTTGGCACGACAGCAGCCTGGAGATTGTTCCTGGAAGCCAAAGCCGTTAAGTGTCCTGTGCAGAGATGCATCCCTCCCCTGTCCCCACGCCAAGCTGCCAGGACCCAGAGCATGCAGGTAGCCCGAAAGCCGGGATGCTCAGGGCCCGCACAGAATGCCTCTCTCAACAAAAATGAAGAAACATTAGAGAAAAAATAAAATAAGGTGCTTTTTATTTTACGGACAGTTTCCTTAAGCTAGGGAAGGCCTCCTGGGGGAGGTGGCTTTTGAAGTGAAACCTGAACCAACCAAAAGAAGACCTGGAGGAAGAGAGTGGGAAGCAGAAGGAATAGCAACGACTATGTCCCTGCAGGGAAATGCACTTGGCGTGCTCCCAGGACAGACAGAAGCCCCACGTGGCCAGAACACAGTGAACGATAGGGTTAGCGGGTGGAGAGCGGGTATAAGGGAGAAAGAAGACTGCAGGATGACTCCTGGCTGTACTGGCCCTTGTGCGGCCTTTGGGGCAATTAGCAAAGGCACCCCTTCCTCCGGACAGACACAGCCCCTCACCCGAGCACAGGAGTCCATGAGAATGGCTGAATTTTAACTGCCATTCGCCTCTCTGCCAGCCACCCGTGTGCAGTGTGCACCATGCAAAGTCATCCCCGGAGGGCCTGAGTAGAACCAGCATCTGCTTAGTGACAGAGCCAAGAGGAAGGGGGACATCATAGCTCAGCGCTGGCCAGGTTACATTTGAGATGTCATTACCACCCAGGAGAAGTTGCTGAGTAGACAGATGGACGTGCCTGTCTGGAGCTCAGGACAGAGGTCTGGGCGTCCTCACTGGATCCTTACACACCTGGATGAGGTCATCTGGGAGAGCTACAGAGGAGAGTGAAATTTCTAAAGTGAGATGCTTACCGTCAGTGGGTGGGGCCAGCAAGGTGCCTTGGCATCCAAATTTAAGGAGACACTCACTCTGAGGGTCGCACAAATGCAGAGTTGGCACCTGAGAGTGCGTGCCACCTTAAACTTTGCGTCTCCTTAAACCTAGCCTTAGTCCTGGGTAATCCACTGGAGAAAGGTTAGTCATTACAACAAACGGTGCTGGCACAATTGGACATCCATTTGGGAAAGAAAAAAAAGAAGGACCTCAGCCTTCACTTCATACCACATATAAAAACAAAAATAGATCATAGACCTAAACATAAAAGCTGTAACTATAAACCTTTGGAGGAAAAAAGGGAGAAAATCTTCATGACATTGAGGTAGGCAAAGATTTCTTAGAGAGGTCACAAAAAGCATGAACCATAAAAGAACAACAACAACAAAAAATCAATGGGATTTTTTCAAAACTGAGAACTTTTCTTTGAAAAACACCATTAAGAAAATGAAAAAAGCCACAGGCAGAGAAAATATTTGCAGTACATATAGCTGCCATAGGACTTGTACCCACAGCACATAAAGAGCTCTTACAATTCAATAATAAAAAGACAATTGATCTAATCTTTTTTAATGGGCAAAAGATTGGAACAGATCCTTCACAAAAGAAAATATACAAATGGCCAACAGTAGGCAAGCAAAAGAGATGTTCAACGTCACCAGTTATCAGAGAAATGCAAGTTTAAACCGTAATGAAGTACCACCTCACACCCACTAGGATGGCTAAATTAAAAATAATGAAAATGCCAAGTGTTGGTGAGAATACAAAGCAACTGGAATTCTGATACACTGCTGGTGGGAAACGAAAATGTACAAACACTCTTTAAAATAGTTCGGCAATTTTTTATAAACATATAACCAAGCAATTCTACTCCCAGGTTTTTATCCAAGAAAATGAAAATAAAATGTCTATACAAAGACTTGTACACAAATGCTCAGAGGCACTTTGTTCATAAAAACCAAAAACTTGGAAATAACCCAAATGTCCATCAACAGGAGGACAAATAAACAAACCGTGGTATGTCCATATGTCAGAACGCCATCCAGCAATAAAAACGGAACTAACAATACATGCAACAATATGGATGATTCTCAGAAACATCACCCTGAACAAAATAAGGTGGATCGAGTCCCTTCTGTATGCTTCTATCCACAGAAAAATTTAGAAAAGACAAATCTAATCTGCGGTGACAGAAACCTGAACATTGGTTGCATAACCTGTAGGATGGAAGCCTGAGGCTGGAGGTGGGGGGTGGGGATTGACTGCAAAGGGACAAGAGGGAATTTTTAGAGGTGGAATCTTCTGTATCTTGACTGTAATTCTGGTTCCATGGGTGTATATATGTGTGAAAACTCTTCAACCTGTACTGTATATGTGAAACGGGTACATTTATGTAAATTATACATCAATAGAGTCAGTTAAAAATACCTCGGTTCAAGCTTTTGTTGACAACTTTTTAAATCCTCTGGTCCTCCTTGACACACTGAATGTGATCACTAATATACTATGTTTTCTTTCTTTAAGGACATTGTGATGAAATAGTTCTGTCCACTGCCAGGACACGGCGGGCGTTAAAAATGGACTCAGGATTGGTGTGTCCACATCTGCCCCTTCTTTTAGAGATGAGAGGACTGGAGCCCAGAGAGGAGAGGCTTGTCGAGGACACACAGCTCAATGTAGGTATTCACTCAAGGTGTCTCTCAGGGAGGTTTGAGTTTAAAACATAAAAACAGAACAGGCAAACCAACAGACGTCCTCAGCTCGCCGCCTGTTCCATCTCTCTTTTTCTTCAGAGCTGAGTCCTGGGAGAGAGCTGGGCTCTTCCTGAGCAAGGCCAGACCTGCCAGGCGGGGAACTGCACCAGCCATTTGTCTGCTGAGCACCTCCTAGATGAGATGCCCCCTGCAGGAGCACAGTCATCACGAAGCAGCCAGGGGTGCAGAAGAGCCAGCCACCTTGGGCAGGTCTCTCCATCTTCACCATTGTCCTGCCTGCCTCCGGGGGTCCTCGTGAGGAGCAAATGGAAACATGGGGGTCTGCCTCACCACCCATGTTGAACCTCGTTCTAGAAGTTCTGGTCAGTGCAGTAAGGCAAGGCAAGGAAATAAAGAGAAAACAAGTCAGAAAGAAAGAAATAAAATGATCCATACTTGCAGATGACGTGATTGTCCACACAGAAAATCCCAAGGAATCTACAAAAATATTCCAAGAACTAATAAGTTCTAGGTCACAGGATTCAAGATAGACAAAACAAAACCCACGATATTTCTATATACTTGCAATGGACACCAAAATGAAAAGTTTAATACCATTTACAATCCTTAAAAAAGAAAAGAAAGAAATTCCTAGGTGTGAATTTAACAAATGTGTCCAGGACTGCATGCTGAAAACTACACAACACTGATGAAAAGAATAAAGAAAATCTAAATAAATGGAAAGATTTATTATGCTGTCTTCATGGATTGAAAGACTCACACAGCAAAGATGCAATTTCTCCCCATTTGATACATAAATTTAACATAATCCCAACCTAGTAGAATTGTTTTGTAGATACAGACAAGATTATTATAAAATTTATATAGGAAGGCAAAACACAACTAGAATGGCTAAAATACTTTTGAAAAAGAAGAATAAAAGTGGAGGAATCAGTTTAGCCAGAGTTGTCACATAGCTGGAGCAATCAGCAAAGAGAAGACACATAGATGGATGGGACAGAACAAAGCACCCGGAAATAGACCCACACGACTACGCCCAACTGAGCTTGACAAAGGTGTAAAAGCAATTCAGCGGAGGAAAGACAGTCTTTCCGGCAAATTCATATTTAAGCAAAATATGAATCTCTACCAAAGTCTCACATCTGATATAAAAATTAACTCAAAATGGATCATGGATTTAAGTGTAAAACTGAAAACTATAAATATTCCAGAAGAAAACATACGAGAAAGTCTCCAGGATCTAGGGCTGGGCAAAGAGTTCTTAAACTTGACAGCAGACGACAATCCATTAAGGTAAACTGACTTCATCAAAATTTAAAACAGCTCAGGGGGTCAGGCAGGGGGCGAACTCAACCTTCCTCCTCCTTTTTGTTCTCAGTGGGCTGGGTGATGTGCACCCACATTGGGTTCGGCCAACGGCTTTGCTCAGTCCACCGATTCAAATTCTCATCTCTTCCAGAAACACTCTCATAGACAAATTCAGAAAGAATGTTTAACCAGCTATCTGGGCGTCCCATGACCCAGTCAAGTTGACGCCTAAAATTAACCATCTCGGTGACGAAGTCAGAACAGCATCAATACCGGGCCAGATGAACAGCCAATGGAACAGACTAGACCTCCCAGAAACGGACCCACACCCGGATGCACACCTGGCAAATTTGGTGATGCTAATCAACACCAAACAGAAAGGGCGAGACTGGTCAAGAAAGGGCTGGGATAATTGCTTATTCACATGGGAAAAATGAAATTGCTTCCGTAACCCAGACCAAAAAATAATCATTTACAAAAGGGCTGAAATATGAAAAAACTGAAATAAAAAACTACAGGAGATTATCTTTATGGTCTCAAGTTGGGAAAGGATTTCATAAACGAGGGCTAACTGGAAAGGAAAATATTCATAAACTTTGACTAAATTAAAATTAAGAACTCCGGTTCTTGTCTCTTCTTATAAAGACACTAATCCCCTGGAGAGCTCCACCCTCATGACCTCACGACCTCATTACTTCTCAAAGGCCCCACCTCCAAATCCCACTGCAGGATTAGGGTTAGAATACATGAATTTTAAGGGGGACACAAACATGCAGTTCATACCAGTCCGTAAGGCTCTGGTCCCATTCCCACAGCCCCTGCTGGGCTCCCAGCTGCTGGGTGACCTTGAACAGACTCCTCCATCTCTCTGTGCCATAGCTTTCTTGTTCCTGACAAAGTCTGAGAGTCTGGGGGCTGCCTCCTTCACAGGCTGTTTAGAGGCTCATGATGAGCTTGGGTGAGAAGGCGCTGAGAGGGACACCGCCAGGAGGGACCAAGCAATGCTCACCAGACACCCGTCAGAGCACAACCCACACCCTACCAGTAAGACCTCAGAGAAGGGCAAAGCTCCCACCTGCTCTTCCGTGGGCCAGCCACCAAATCTGGGGTGTCTACACACCCATACACACACATAGGACCCTTTCGGCATCTCTGCTGTTCTCATTTTAGCTATGGCATCCGAAAAAATGTGAGATACTTGTCTGAGGTAAGGGAAGATTGGAACAAAGCCATAGGGTACCAGTTGTGCAGGTTGCACACTGTGCAATTCTAGAAGGCATCATTCACCGTTCAGTCTCTACGTTATTAGCCATGTTCGAGCTCATATTTATTGAAGACACCCATGCCAGACACATGATCTCATTTCATTCTCAGGTTCTGTTATCTTCATTTCACAGGTGAGGAAGCCCAGGTTCAGAGAGGCACTACCTTGCCCAAGTCGCACAACAGAGCAGAGCTAGGATTTAAACTTCTTGCCCAGCTCCAGAGCCCCCAGCGCAGCGGACTCTGGGCGCACAGCTGGCAAGGAAACGTGGTCACTCTGACCCTGATCCTCAGGCCCCTGAGCAAGGCGTGCCAGCCCCACGAAAGCACGGCTCCCCGCGCCCGGCGGACTCGGCCTAAGGGCACGGGGCAGGCCGCCGACAGCGCTGGACCTGAGTTCCGGGCTGGTTCCTGCACCGCTCGCCACCTCGGGCCTCAGTTTCTCCATCCGGACGGCACAGGGACAAGGGAGCTCGCGCTCCGAGGTTCAGCCCACCCTCGGGGGTGGGGCTGGGAGTGATCACGTGCAGGGGCTCCGGGTCCCTGAGCCGCCCTGCCCCGCCCCGCCCCGCCTCGCCCCGCCTACGGGCCCCACCGCGGTCCGGAGCCGCGAGCGCAGAGGCAGCCGGGGGCGCCGCGCGGGTTCGGAACGCGCCGTCTCGCAGGGGCTGGTGAGGTTGGCGCCGCCGCCGCCGCGGGCGTCCGGGGGTGCGTGTTCGCCGCTCGGCCCGCTCCCAGCCAGCTGTGCAAGCGGCTGGACCGGCAGCAGCAGCAGCGGAGACTCGAGCGCGGGCGGCAGCAGCCGCGGGAGCAGCGACACCATGGATCTGTCCTTTATGGCCGCGCAGGTAACTGGGCACCTTCCCCCAGCCAAGTTTGGGGAGGTTCGGGGCCACGATCTCGCCCTGCCCCGGGGCTGGGCGCGCCAGAAGGGTTCTGGCCGGGCGGTGGCGCCCGCCGGGGATCCACGTCCCGGTCCTTTGTCTGCAGCCGGCATCCCCACCTGGTGCGTGCGTTGGAGGAGGGGAGCGCGGTTCTCCGGGGGTGGGGCAGGCCGTGAGCCTTGAACGCCCCAGGTCGACCTGGTCTCAAGCTGCGAGGGGCCGTGCGAGCCGCCCCTCCCTGGCCATCCCCCACCTGCCGGTGCCCCGGAGCCCTCCAAGGCCGGGCAGCCCAGATCCGTGCAAACCCGGGTGGGCGGGCAACCTCGCTCTTCCCCATTCTTTATCTTCCGGATGCGCCGGGTAATCTGCGACTTTCTGGTGGCCTCGAGTACTCCCCACCTCACTTTTCTCGCTTTTGTGCGGAGACCACCGCTCCTGCAGCCCGAGGAGGGCGGTGAGACCTGCTTTGTGACCAGCCACGCGTCGGAGCGCGGCGATCGTTTTCCCCTTTTTTGCTTTGTGCTGAGTCTGTAGCCTTCCAGTGCCCGCGCGACCATCGCTTTTCCCTCCACACAAAACATGCTCCCGATGGCAGGGGAAACATGACCTTTCAAAGCGTCATCTTTGCTCCGGGAGCATCCCCTTGAGTTTTGAGGTTGGGTGATCTTTACGTTTCCGACCCTCAACTCTCTTGAGCCAGAACAAAGGCAAACACACACCCGCTTTCTCGAGCTGTCTGTGGGCTCTGGAGGACCCAGTGCTGGCCCACAGGCTGGCTCCAGGGAAGCGCCCCATTTAGTGTGGCAGAGTAAGTCCCAGTGTACCAGATTCAGACCTTGCACCTTCTATGAGTTGGTTATGTTGGGAACCTAGAGGTAGGAAGGCCACCGAGGTTCCCTCTGTCCCCTGGGTGTGTGGCAGGGGTCCCACTAGCTGCTGTTTAATTTTCCAGGGACTGGAGTTTGAGGGGACGTTTTCCTCTTCCCCCGACTTCATGGTGGTGGTGGCTTGTTTAAAAAGCAGCAGCAAAATCCAGTCTGTATGGACAGCGAGTCTGAGAACAAACGCAGGCATGAAAGGATGCAGAATCCCCAAGCTAGCTCCAAGGGGCCCAGGTCCCAGCTCTTGGCAGCCTCATAGCGAGTTTTCTGTAATGTTAATTGCTCCCATGAGCAACGCTGGCCCTTTTTTTTTGCCTAGCTTTTCTGTCTCCTATTCCTAAATCCGTGTTTATACATATTGTCATGTGGACATCATTTTAGATAGTGGTGAGTTTAGCTACATGAAAACTGAGGAGGATTCGCCAGATTTATTTCTAGAGGAGAGAGGCGCTCACACAACCTCTGTCTCTGCTTTCCCTGCTGGATCCCACGGAACAGCTGGCATTTCCTTGGTTACAAAATAAATTGATCACAGTTAAGCCTGGGGCTGGTCGCTGCATCACGAGTTGCTATGGTGACTTGACAAAATAAACACAGAGCTTTTCAGCACCTATAGGCAGAGCCTGCACGGAGATTGGGTTCTTTATTTTTTTGTTTGTTTACAATTCAAGTTTCATGGGGTCAGTTTGTTCCTGTTGGCAGATGTTTGTGCGTTGATTAGAGGCTCAGTCCTGAGCTAACCGCAAGGAGCGGAGACGTGAAGTGCCGTCAGATGGGGAGAGAGGCTAAGGTTTGCTAAACGCCTGCCACATGCCGGACGCCAGGCACTCGCACACGTGATTACAGCCGATCCTTACAAATCTGTGACGTGGGCACCGTCGTGCGCATTTTACAGATCAGGATATCACACTTCAACGAGATTAAATAATTTGTCCAGGACATGCCAATAGTAGGGAGGAGAACTGAGTTTCAAATGTGGGTCTGAGTATTTGCAAAGATGCTGGATTTTCCATCTTATTCTTCACCCTGGAGACACAATATAAAGGACAGAGCGGACATATTTGAAGATGACTCATCTCTTCTTCTCTGCCCAGAAGTGGTCTTACCATGGTCTGTTGTACTGTAATGGATTGCTTTCTGGTGTTGCTCTGTTCCTCTTATCCCCAAAAGGGTGGGAACTTTTACTCCTTTATCTGCAGCATTAGCCGTGCTTGCCTGAAGTGAGTGCTCAGCACGTGCTCTGGGTGTGCAGGGACGGCCAGGTGTGTGTGACCGAGTGCCCGTCCCCACACGTCAGCAGCAGGCAGGTTGGTAGCGAAATGTTAGTGCCTCCACCCGCTTGTTGAGCGAATGTTGAGTACTGCCCTTGTGCCAAGCTCCACGTCAGGCACTGGGACGGGGACACTGCGGGACAGAGTTGAATGGGATATAGATTTTCTTTCTGGGTGCTTACAGAGTATTGGAGAAATGATGAGCCAGGCCATTCCCAGCGAGGGCGACCAAGATGCCTGGCACATGGTAGGTTCTCCACAAGTGTCTGTTGAATGATTGGATGAGGGCGAGACAAGATGGATGTGCGTGAAAAGACGTTAGCAGGAAAAGACAGTGAATTCGAGGTGTCAAGGGCCCTCCCCCCTGAATACTTGTCACCGTCAGGACTTTGAGGATTGGGGTCTGATGGATGAAATGTCACTTCCATTACACTTTCCCAGGAGCTTTTAAGAGTCCTGCTGCCCAGGTCGGACCCCAGACAATCCCCTCAGAGTCCGGGGCTGGGAGCAGCCATCAGGATTTTCTTCTCATCCCCCGCTTTGTTCCAGCATACGGTGAAGGTCGAGACCCAGAGCTTAAACCCACACTGCAGGGCTGTCTCCCTCCCCCGTCTCTGGATGAAACAGATCCTTGTCTTCCTGGTCCCTTTTAGGTCATCAAAAGTCATGTGGTCACTGAAAGTCACCCGAGTATTGATTTAGCAACTTAAAATAGTGAGGCCCAGAATAACGTAACCTGGAAACTTGCTCCAGAATTGAGGTTCTCCCTCCAGACCACACCTGCCACAGGTGGGAAGCCTGTCATTGGGGTGGGTGCCTTTGTTATTCCCATCCAATAGACGGGGAGGAAATGGGGAGAGAGCCAGAGTGGCTTGGCCAAGACGCAGAGGAGCGGGAGTGGAGCCCCATCTGCTGACCTCAGGGTTCTCCTTCCAGGTCGTCGTACCACCTCGCAGAGCAGTCCACGTGAGGGGGGATGGTGGGGACGACCAGGGACCCTCCATGGATCCGCTTCAGGGAATCATTGATCCTTTGAGGTACACAAAATGTTGTGTTTATGTACATTTTAAACAAGTTCTTAAAGAGGTGTATTCATTTCCTAGGACCACCATAACAAATTACCGCAAATTGAGGGGCTTAAACAGCAGACATTTCTTCTCTCCCAGTTCTGGAGGCAGGAAGTCCAAGATCAGGGGGTCAGCAAGGTCCTGGTCTCCTGCAGGCTCTAGGGGAGAAGCCATTCCACGCCTCTCTCTTAGTTTCACGGCGCTGTCTGCAATACTTGGTGTTCCTTGGCTTGGAGACACACTCCAGTTTCTGCCTCTGTTGTCACTGGTGCTCTCCCTCTGTGTCTCTTGTGTCTCTGCCCTTCTTATAAGGACACCAGTCACATTGGTTAGGGCCCACCCAGATGACCTCGTCTTGACCTGATTGCCTCTGCAGAGATCCTGTTTTCAAACAAGGTCACATTCACAGGCACCAGGAGTTAGGACTTCAATGTATCTTTTCAAGAGACGCAATTTAACCCATTCCAGGGTCTGAAGACCCATAAAGAGTGAGGATCTTGGTTCTTGTGTTAGTGGCCACTAGTCTTAGAGAAGCAGTGGACAGATCAGTTCTCTAAACCTCAGTTTCATCACCTGTGAAATGGGCACAAAATTGCCTTCCTCATGGAACTGTTCATCTAGTCATTCAGCAAACATGCCCAGTGTGCAGACCCTTCTTACACGGAGCCCTGGGGAGGAGGGGGTCACAGCCCCTGCCATGTGATATGTGACAGGGTGGAGGTAAACGGAGGTGCCCTGGGAGCCCAGAGGAGGCACCTCACCCCACTTCAGAGGTCAGGGAAGGCTTCTGGAGGTTTGAATTGAGCTGAGTTTGAAGGATGCGTGGCTGTGGTGTAGACAGAGGAGTGAGGACATTCCAGGCAGAGGGGAGGGCATGTCCAAAGGCTCAAAACAGTGTCTCCTGTTGGGGGTGGGGGTTGCAAGTTGCGGTTCGGTTGGGCTGAGGGGACAGGTGGCAAGGGAGTGGGAGATGAGGCCAGGGAGACTGGGGCCAGGCAGGTGACCTTGTGGAGCAGAACAGGTGGGGTGCGAGGCTGTGGTGACCCAGAGAGCGGGGCCTGGCCTGGGCCCAGCGAGCAGCGGCCTTGAGTCCCAGCACCTCTCTGTGCCATGTAGACACACAGGCCCTGGGCTGCGGGAGCTTCCGGGTCCTCAAGAAAACTGAGCATCCTGATTCTTACGGGCAGTCTGGATTTTCAAATGTTGGCAACTAATTAAAAATTTTTCACGAATGGACCAACCATGGTGTGAGCTGCTTCGATTACTTATTGCTTATTATTTCAGTTCCTTAGTGGCTTAAAGCAATAATTTATTTTGCTCATGATTTTTGGGACCAGAATTTGGGAAGGACAGAGCTGGGCAGTTTGTTTCTGCTCCAGTGGCATCAGCTGGGGCCGCTGGGGCTGGAGTCTAGACGTCCAGTGTGGTTTCTTCACATACGTGTCTGCCAACTCCATTCAGCTTGACCGTGCTCTCCACTTGGCATTTCATCCTGCAGACGTTTCTTCAGGCAGCTGGGGTATCATCCCAGGATGGTGGTCTCTTCCTGGGTGGCCCTGCTTGCCCCTCGTATAAGCATTCCCAGGTGGAAGCTGCGAAGATTCTTATGAACTAATCTTGGAAGTCCCAGAATGTCACTAACTCCTCATTCTTTTGGTCAAGAAAGTCCTCAGGCCAGCCCAGATTTTGGGGGACAGGAGTCAGGTTCCATCTCTTGATGTGGGGAGCAGCATGCTCCTCCAGGATGGAGGGAAGGAGTGGATGGCGGCCATCCTTGGAGACTAGCTATGACCTGGACCAAACTGAACAGGTGTGTGGGCTGGATTCATCCTGGGGCTGCCAGTGCAGTGTCTCTAGACTGGACAGGTGCGTGTAGACCGTGACAAAACCTTGTAAACCGCCAAGCCCAGGAGAGAAGTGAATTATTACTAAGAAGGTAGGCCGTGATGTTATTAGGTAAAACCATATGAAGTTACTGACGTTTGACCATTTTTTGACCCACAAAATGACAGTTTCATATTCGTATATAGTTCAGCCTAATATGTGTCACCTGGTAAGAGAGTAAGTTCCTTGAGTTGTGGAGGGAGGAAGAGCTGTGGGATGTGGGATGGAGGGAGGAGACGTGGGGGGATCACTACTTGCTAGGGAGACCTGAGGAGGCTCCCCCCTCCCCCCCCTACTTCTCCCTTCAGCCCAGCTCTTAGAACCTCAGCCTTGCTGGTGGGAGGACGTGGCTACATCTGGAACATTGTGTTGACACCGGCTGGGTCTTTCTGGGAGACACGTGTAGTCTAATCATACCTAAGATGTTGATGCATCCCCCACGAGGCCCCGTTCCCCCACCTCTCCCTGCACCTGGCCGTTGGGAGGCTCACAGTTAATTTGCATTTTAATCATTTTTCATGGAGCCAGGGAAGAAAACACAAAAGACATCTGGTAGTGTTGATGAGGCGGTTTTGTTATCTCTTGAAATGGTGGTAGCTACACTCAAGGCCCCGTGGGGTCATTCTGAAAGAACTGCAAGAAACCAGCAGAAGTTTTCCCTCCCCAGAGGAACACAGTACTGCCCAGAAAAACAGAATTCTAGGGAGTCTGGTGATGTGCTACTTAGAGGATGTTTTCCCCAGCCAGCCACTACTCCTTTTTCGGTAAGGCAAGAATTATCATTAAAATACAAACTGTCTGTTATCTCAAATGTTTTTGACCGAAGGGCCTGTCTTGTTGTACTTCAGATTCCCATTTAAAAGATTTAAATATTTTGTTGTTCTCATTAGACTTGCCTCAGGAGAGAATATAGTGTTAGATTTTTGCAGGGGTGTAATGAGCAGTTAAGGAAGAAGTAAAAATCTGTAGTGTTTTCTGTAGACCAAATTTCTAGATAGTGTTTTAGGAGTGAAGACATTCCATTTAACTTAAAACAGTTGTGTATCACAGAACTGAGAGGGCATCTGGAGGTGGATCGCAAGTCTCCAATTAAATACTTGAGCGTTTGCAGAGCATGTGCTATATGCTCAGTCCTGCTTCGGGGGTCCTTCTACTCTGAGATGATGGAAACCCATCTCTTCACTCCCTCTCTGTTCTGTTCCCTCAAGATGTCCCTGTAGCTTCCCATCACAGCTGCCGTTCATCAGATGCTTAGGAGGTGCCAGGCAGGCGCTGTGTTGAGCAATACGCAGAATCTCACTAAATCCTCGTGACAGCCCCGTGGGACAGGCAGTTTTAAGATCCATTTCACAGATGAGGAAACTGAGGCTTGGAAAGGCAAAGTCGTTTGCCTGGAGCCCCCAGCTGGGATTCAAACTCAGATCTCCATGCCACCTCAGCTTACGTTTTACATCCAGTCTGACAATCTCTGCCTTCTGATTGGAGTGTGTAAGCCGTTTATGTTTAATGTGATTTTTCCTATAGTTGGGTTTAAATCTACTGTCTTGATGTTTGTTTCCTATTGGCCCCACTGTCCTTTGTTCCACTTTTCCTCTTTTTCTGCCTTCTTTTGGATCAATTGAGAATTTCTTATTATTCCATGTTATCTCCTCTGTTGGCTTATTAGCTATAACTATTTTGTTATTTTAGTGGTTGTTTTAGTATTTTTAGTATGTATCTTTATCTTATTACCACCTATCTAGAAATATTATGCCACTTCACATATAGTGTCTGTTTCTCCCCTCTTAGCTTTTGTGCTATTATTGTTACGCATTTCACTTCTACATATGTTATAAACCTCACACTACATTAATATTATTTTTGTTGAAAGTCAATTATCTTTTTTTTTTTTTTGAGGAAGAGTAGCCCTAAGCTAACATCTGCTGCCAGTCCTCCTCTTTTTGCTGAGGAAGACTGGCCCTGAGCCAACATCCATGCCCATCTTCCTCCACTTTATATGTGGGACGCCTACCACAGCATGGCTTGCCAAGCGGTGCCATGTCTGCACCCGGGATCTGAACCAGTGAAGCCTGGGCCACCGAAGTGGACCATGTGAACTTAACCACTGCATCACTGGGCCAGCCCCAAAAAGTCAATTATCTTTTTTTTTTTTTTTTAAGGATTTTATTTTTTCCTTTTTCTCCCCAAAGCCCCCCGGTACATAGTTATGTATTCTTCGTTGTGGGTTCCTCTAGTTGTGGCATGTGGGACGCTGCCTCAGCGTGGTCTGACAAGCAGTGCCATGTCTGCGCCCAGGATTTGAACCGACGAAACACTGGGCTGCCTGCAGCGGAGCACGCGAACTTAACCACTCGGCCACAGGGCCAGCCCCGTCAATTATCTTTTAAAGAGATCTAAATAATAATAATAAATCTTTTATGTTTTCCCATATGGTTATTATTTCCAGTGTTCTTTATTCCTTTGTGTAGATCCATATTTCTTTGTGGTGTCATTATCTTTCTGCCTACAGAACCTTAACATTTCTGGTAGTACAGCAGTGCTGGTGATGAATTCTTTCAGCTTTTGTTTGTCTGGAGAAAAAAAGTCTTTTTTTGGCTTTCAGTTTTGAAAGTTATTTTTTACTGGGCTTAGAATTCTATGTTAACAGTTTTTTTTTCAGTATTTTAAAGATGTTGCTCCCCCATCTTCCTGCTTGCCTTGTTTCCAGGGAGAAATCTAACACCATCCTTATTTTGTTCCTCTGAACACAATGTGTCTTTTTTTTCCTTCAGCTGCTTTTACAGTTTTCTCTTCACTGATTTTGAGCACTTTGATAATAATGTGCCTTAATGTAGTTTTCTTCATGTTTCTTGTTGTGAGAGTTTGGGAGCTTCTTGCATCTGTGAGTTTATACTTTTCATCCCATTTGGAAAATTTTCGGCCATTCTCTTTCTCCCCCCCCGCCCCAGTTTTATTGAGATATAGTTGACATATAACATTGTATAAGTTTAAGATGTACAACATAATGATTTCATATATGTGCATATTGCAAAATGATTACCACAATAAGTTTAGTTAACATCTGTCACTTCACATAGTTACAATTCTTTTTTTCTTGTGGTGAGAACTTTTAAGATCTATTCTCTTAGCAACCTTCAAATATCCGGTACAGTATTGTTAACTACAGTCACCATTACATCCTTAGAACGTATTTATCTTATAACTAGAAGTTTATACCTTTTGACCTCCTTTACCTAATTGCCCCACCCTCTGCCTCTGGCAACCACTAATTTGGTCAGTTCTATGAATCTGTTTTGTTTTTGTTTGTTTGCTTGTTTGAGGAAGATCAGCCCTGAGCTAACATCTGCTGCCCAGTCCTCCTCTTTTTGCTGAGGAAAACTGGCCCTGAGCTAACATCTGTGCCCATCTTCCTCCACTTTATATGTGGGACGCTTGCCACAGCATGGCTTTTGCCAAGTGATGCCATGTCCGCACCCGGGATCCAAACCAGGGAACCCCAGGCCGCCGAAGCGGAACGTGCGCACTTAACCGCTGTGCCACCGGGCCGGCCCCTGAATCTGATTTTTTTTAGATTCCACATATAAGTGAGATCATACAGTATTTGTCTTTCTCTGTCTGACTTATTTTATGTAGCATAATGCCCCCAAGGTCCATCCACGGTGTTGCAAATAGCAAGATTCCTTCTTTTTTATGGCTGAATGGTATATGTACACCACATTTTCTTTCTCCTTCCATCCATCAGTGGACGCTCAGGCTGTTTCAGTGTTCTGGCTCTTAGAAATAACACTGCAGTGAACATGGGGGTGCATATATCTCCTCAGGATAGTGATTTTGTTTCCTTTGGAAATATACCAGAAGTGGAATTGCTGGATCATAGGATAGTTCTATTTTTAATTTTTTAATTTAATTTTTTGAACCTCCATATTATTTTCCATAGTGACGGCACCATTTACGCTCTCACCAAGGGTGCACAAGGCTTCCCTTTTCTCCGCATCCTTATCCACACTTGTCTTTTCGATAGTAACCATTCTCACAGGTATGAAGTGACATCCCGTTGTGGTTTGATTTGCATTTCCCTGATGACTAGGGATGTTGAGCACCTTTTCATGTTCCCACTGGCCATTTAAATATCTTCTTTGGAAAAATGCCTCTTCAGGTCCTTTGCCCATTTTTTAGTTGGGTTGTTTGGTTTTTGCCATTGAGTTGTATGAGTTTACCATAATTTCTTTTCATGTTTTTTCTGTCCCCCTTCTCTCTCCTCTCCCTTGGATACTCATGTTTGGCTGCCTGAAGTTATCTTGACTTCCTGGTGCTTGTTTACTGTTTTGTGTCTTTTTTTTCTGTTTCTCTTTCATTTTGGATAATTATTATTGATACGTCTTCAAGTTCATCAATATTTTCTTATCAATAATCCTTCCTTGTGTATTTTTGTTCTCAGATGTTGTAGTTTTCACATCTAGAAGCTTAATTTGGGTGTTTTTTGTATCTTCGTTCTCTTCTCACCGTGTTCGATATTTCATCTGGCTGTTGGGACATGTGGAATACAGCTCTAACCTCTGTTTTAATGTGCTTGTCTGTTAATTCCAACTCTGCATCAGTCCTGGGCTGGTTTTGGTTGATCGCCTTTTCTCCTCGTTACAGGTTGTATTTTCCTGCTGCGGTGGATTCCTGATAATTTTTGATTGGATGTCAAACCTTGAGAATTTTACGTCGTCAGATGTTAGATATTCTTGTATTCCTATAAATGTTCTCAAGCTTGGTTCTGGGATGTGCTTACATTACTTGCAAACAGTTTGATCAGTTGGGGTCTTGCTCTTAAGATTTGTTAGGCACAGGGCCAGCTCCATGGCCGAGTGGTTAAGTTCGTGCGCTCCGCTGCGGAGGCCCAGGGTTCAGATCCTGGGCGCAGACATGGCACCGCTCGTCAGGCCACGTTGAGGTGGCGTCCCACATCCCACAACTAGAAGGACCTGCAACTAAGATATACAACTGTGTACAGGGGGGTTTGGGGAGATAAAGCAGAAAAAAAAAAAAAAGATTTGTTAGGCGGGAGAAGAGCCATCTTTAGTCTGAGAGTCATTACTTCCCATTATGGAGACAAGGCTGGTCTGAGTATTCTACCCAACACCCTGTGAATTAGGAGATTTTCAAAAGGCCTGGTGGAAACAGTCACTATTTCTGGCCCTGTAGGGGCGCCAGGCACTGGTCCCTGTCGTCCTTCAGGGTGGTTCTCTCCTGCCTCGGCCGGCTTCCTCACACGTGTGCTCGCTGGCCCTCTGCTGAGGATTTGAGCAGTCCTCTGCAGAATCTCCAGGGTTCCCTCTCTGTCCACCCTCTCCTCTGCATACTCTGCCTCATGGTCTCCAGCTACCTCGGTCTCCCTGACTCTCAGACCCATCTCTTCAGTCAAGAAGTCCACCCACCTCCGCCTGGGTTCCCCTTTCCTGCTCCACAGCCTGGAAACTCTCCCCAGGCACAACACCGAGTCAGCCAGCCGTAGGGCTCTCCTTGTTTGTCCCCTATCTCTCAAGAGTCACTGTTTTCATTGCCGTCTTCCTATGTTTTATCCATTTTTGTTGTTGTCTCAGTTGGGAGGGCAAATCCAGTCCCCGTTACTCTATCTTGGCTGGAAGTAGGATGTTCTCAAGCCTGTGTGTTTAACAACTGTATTTCCACCCTGCCTCCTTTCCTCCCGTTGTGGGAAAAGGACGGTGACATTTGAGTCTGGATCTGGCCCACGGCCTCCCCTTCCTGGCTGTGGAAGCCTGCTCCAGCCCTTCTCTCTCTTCGTAATACCGGTCAACATGGCTGATGCACGTACTTAACCTCGCAGGTGAGTCTCTCCTACCAGTGTCAGAAAGCCAGACCGTGCATGGACAGACCAAACTTCTTTCCCTGTTGCCTTTGCCACTTGAGGTTCCTCAGGGTGTCCTGTGACAAGATGGCCCAAGACCCCGGAGAGCCAGTTGATGATCCAGGTGTCAGGTCTGCATACCGGCAGCCAGAAGTTGGGTAGCTTAGTGAGCAGGGCTGGCCTCTCTGAGGCTTCCTGGACTCTGAGGAGCCTCATTACCCGGGAAGATGAAAGTGAGGTGGTGGGAGCACGTTGCTCCAGCCTCAGGCCCACCCAGGGTGGCAGCCGACAGCTGGGACCCTGTTTGTCCTCTCCAGACCCTCTGACAGCCTCTCACCCATCTCTTCAGCCCGGAGCTCCGGGTGCTAATTAGAAATGCGTTAAGGCTTGACTTCCAGCAGCTTTGCAGGGGATCTGAGAGAGGTGACTAGTGAGCTCTCCGGGTCCCTGCGCCCCGCCTCTCTTGGCTGAGCTGTGACAGTGCCTCCCGCGTCTCCTGCCTCCTCTCTGACATCCTGCCAGTGCTGCTTCTCTCCCCCTGGAGATGCCACCTGGGCCTGCTGCATGTCCCAGTAACCAGATCAGTCAGGCAGGGTCAGCCGTGGAGACACCCCTCGGGCTGTGTTGGGGGGTGTTGAGGAACCAAAAAGAAGCTACTGCCAGCCTTTGTCATTTTTGTCACCCTCATCACGCATTATGTACAGGGTATCGCTCCCAGCCACGCAGACGGGTGACGCAGGAGCCTGCCCTCGGGTGGAGGAAGAAGAGATGGACGTGGGGACAAATCTTGGGCGCCTGCTAAGGGCCGGGCTCTGTGCTGCCCGCCGCCCTGTGAGGGCAGGACTAGCACACACTCGTTTCAGAGAGGAAGATACCGAGGTTCAGAGAGCCTGAGGGTCTGGCCCAAAGTCACCCAGGAAGAAGTGGATAAGACAGGCTGGGTCTGAGCCCAGGGCCCAGGTACCAATGCTGAGTACCGCTGAGGGTTTGCAGAGTGTTGAAGTGGGAGAGAAGGGAGATCTGAGCGCCAAGCAAGGGTGGTTCTGTGTCACCCGCCTCTGCAGCCCAGCCCTCGGTTAGCCTGCGTCTTCCTCCCCGGGGCCTGTGTGGGCTGAGTGGATTGTGGCTGAAACGAGTTGTTCCAAGGCGCAGACAGGCTGGCGCCAGAGGTGGAGCAGAGCCCACAGCAGGCTGAAGGAACTGGGGAGGGAGCCTCGAGAGGGGAAGCTCGCTCCCTCTGGAAATGGCCGTCCCTCGTCCTGTCCATCAGAGCATCCTGGGTCCGAGCCTCCTTGAGGGCAAAGGTTCACATCTGGTTTACGTCAGGAGCGCTGCTGCCCTGCCCGGGACCAGACCTGGTAAATATTTAATAAGTGAATCGAGAGAGAGCCAGGAATCAATAGAAGCAGAGAAAAGCTGGGTGGAAAACCGCATCCTGCGTCAGCTCTTCGGCACTTCCCGCTGGGTCTGGATCTCGGCTTTCCCCAAGGCCACCGGTTACTGACAACATGCAGTCCTGCCCCCACACCCCACACCCTGTCCCTCAGACTCCCCGTCCCTGGCACCCTCCGCATCCCCCGCAGGGTGTCTGCCATGTGCCCGCCCAGGACTGCGAGCTTTCATGCAGCCTCTTGTTCCATCCTCCGAGCAGTCCCGTGATGTGAACCTGCTGTCGTCCCCAGTTTACTGATGAGGACTGGAGCCCAGAGAGGGTCAGACTCTGCAGCAGGTAGCTGATGGGGCTTGGGTTTGAGCAGAGGGCTGACCCCTACTAACCTCCGGGCTTCACCATCAAAACCATGACTCAGAGATAAGGCGACCAAACCTCCAGGTCTGCCCAGGACTGAGGGGTTCCCAAGGATGTGGGACATTCAGTGCTGAAACCCAGACAGTCCTGGGAAAACCAGGACAGTGGGTCACCGCCCTCAGAGGTCATCTGGGCTTCAGAGGGCTTGTTGGATCTCCCGGGGATGACCGAAATGCTGTTCCACACTTAGTGCACCTCCCTGTATATTTCACTCATATTCTTGCTCTTTGGAAATGAATGGGGATGGTTCGAACTTCTCCAGAGTCAGCACCTTCCCTCTGGCCCGTTCATTTCTCAACTGTTTCCTAAGCACCGAGTGTGGGTCAGACTCCGTTCTAGGCGCTGGGGACGCTGGGGAACAGGCACTCACATCCGTGCTCTCCAGTGGGGACAGACACTGAAGGTGCAGAGCCGGTTATAGTCAGTGATGGCATCGTGTCCTGACACCTCGTCGCCTCCCGTGAAAGGTGACCGAAGATGGGGAACATACAGCCCCTGCTGTCCGCTCCCCTCTCTGTCCCACTGCCACCCAGAGCGTGCCCAGGAAGTGCTGGCTCTGGTTGGATTCATCGGGAAGGTGGCAGAGGGTGAGCGGGACCCATCACACTCCTGGCCCTGCCACGTGCCATCACAGAGCCCCTGAAATCCCAGACTGAGCCCCAACAGCAGGGGGTGGTCTTGTAAGGACAGACCCTACCTCCAGGAAATTAATCCTAAGGCTCAGAAAAGTTGGTTTGCCTGACCGCCCTTGGCTCATCCAATCTCCCACTAGCCACCCATCACCCTGAAGCCTCCCACGGGTGTGGAGCACTGTTCTGGGAGCCCAGCTAGAATGCATGGCTCACCCTGGCGATCCCCAGCAGTCCATCTAGGGAGAAAGTGCCAAAAAAAAAAAACTGATGACAGCGCTGCTGTGGTCCCGAGGCCATGGGAGGGAGCTCTCCAGGTGAGGTGAACTCAGCCCTCCCCACGGCATTGAAGCCTCAGAGCGCGTCCCTCTCTGTCTAGGAGACCTCAGAGGCTGACGTAACAAGCTGTGCCTTATTCTTCTTTGGAGCCCCAGGGCCTGGCCCCTGGTAGGTGCTTAATAAATGCTGTAGAGTGGGCATAATGAGCCCCTGAGTCGGGGACCCTGAGTGTGAGTTCTGACTCGGATGTTTGCATTGCTCTAGGACTCTGGCCCAATCACCTAGGCAGACCTACCGTAAAATGCCGGAATCCCTCCCCAGCACTCTTTAGGAAGGGTGAGTCACCTTCTGTGTATCTTTAGCGACAGGGAGCTCACCACCTCACAAGGCAGTGACTTCCAGTCCCTGGAGTCCGGCAGAGCCATGTGTGAGCTACTGCATAGCCGGGGAAATCGTGTCATCCCTCCCAGCCTCCACATTCTCAGCTGAGCAATGGGATGGTGGTGATAAGTTACGATAAACCTCAGGATTTTGAGGCTTAGCTATGGAAATGTGGTACCCAGTAAGTGGCCGGTATACAGGAATTATTCACTGTGAGCTTCCTTGAGTCAAAAATCATCTTCCCTTTAACTCTGCCTGGTGGTCCTAGGAAGCGAGTCTAATCCTGCTTGCCCGTGGTAGCCTCTCCTGTGGTTGGCCGGGTCCACAGAGAGCACCTGAGATGGGCAAGCAGGAGGCTCGAGTTCCAGGCCTGGCTCTGCCACTCATGACTTGGAGCAAGATGCTTAACTTCTTGGAGCCTCAGTTTCTCTGTCTGTCAAATGGGAATAGTAGCACCTAGTCCATAGCGTGGCAGGAGAATGAACTGAGGTGATGGATGTCAAGTGCACACTGTACAGGCCTGCACAAATGTCAGTAATTATGATTATGTTGGACCGTCATCCTATATCCTCCCTTTGCATCATCTCTTTTCTTGGACCAAATGTGGCCACATCCTTCAATTATTTTCCTAAATGAATATTCCTTCTGGAATCTTCACCAGGTCAGGCTCTGGTCCGTCAGTGCTCTTATAAATCAGTTTTCTCAGAGCGAGATATGATGCAAGAAGAATCTGTCAGCTCCTCAGATCTAGCCCTGCTATACCCACTGATGTGGCCGCTGAGAGCGGAGTCTTGCCTTCTGTCAGGCTGTACCTTTGGCTCATGCTGGTAAGAGGTCTCTCTTTCCCACTTGCTGCTGTTCAGCCAATCCTCCCTTCCAGAATTTTTGCCGCTGATGTTTTTGAACCTTGGCACAGAAATATCAAGAACAGTGAAAGGTCTGAAATTTTACCCTGCTTGCAAGTGAGTGTGCCACAACTTAAAAGATGCTGATGGGAGACACAAGGCTCCTGGATAAAGGACTTTATTGCTCACAGCACAGCCGGCAGCAAGGCCTTCATGGTCACATCCGTGAGCCCTATCCCACGAGTCCCGTGGGGGCCAGGCGGAGCAGCCCGGGGGAGTCTCTGCATGCAGTGGGTTTGCGTAACAGGGAAACCCTGCTCTTTTAAAGGGACCTGCTAGCAAACCTACCCAGCCTTTGTCCCAGAGGGAGACATTATTATCTCAGAGGGAGACATCATCCTGGTCAAGAAGCAGATGTGCCCTTTGCCCCAGAGGGGACACTCTCTGTTTCTTCAGGGCTGTTTACTCTACACACGTCTTTGAGAAGATAGTTGGGAATGAGAGCTGTCAATGCCTTTACTCAGAACACAAGAGACCCAGAGAGAATTACCTCCCAGCAACGTAGTCATACATATCCCTCAGAACCGCAGTGCGCACATCTGACCTTGCATCTCCCTTGGCCACTCCTGAGCTGTGTCACCTTGAGGAAACTACTTAGCCTCTCTGATCCTCAGTTTCTACAGCCTGTAAAAGGTATAATTCCTACTTTCCAGAAGTGCTGTAAGGGCTTCCTTGAAATAGCGTTCCTGAAGCATCCTCGCTGTCTGGTGTTGAGAAGGCAGCAGAAGCCGTCGTCCCCAGGATTTGGAGCCCATCCTTCTGATCACTTGAGTCTCTCTCCTCTCTGTTCGCCATCTTTCCCTGACCTAGTCCTCAGGACTCCTGTCCCTTCTCTCCCGTCAAATGGGGCAGAATCACCGTCCTGGCCCCCAGCCCACCAGCCCGTGGCGAGGACCTGGTGTCGGGAAGCCTGGAGCAGAGATCGCAGAGACTGCCCACATCTGGGACTGGGGCCCCGGGGGATGAATACTTTCTGAGCCTCAGTGTCCTCATCCCTAGCATAGAGCTCACCTCCTGGGGTTTAAGGAAGAATCAAAGGAGATGATAGGTGCGGAGCGTTTCTACACGTGCAGAGCCACTGGGGAGCTGTTTCCGTAATCTCAGCTCCTGGAACACAGTGTGGGGCTGAGGACCTGAGTCTGCTGCCGGGTGAGGGAAGCAGCCGTTCTAGCTGCTGCCTGGAGGGGACTGATGAAGAGCAAACAAAGGGGCCGTGGGGCAGTGAGCTGCTCTCGCAAGCCTGTCCAGATCTCTCAGTGCGCAGGCACCATTCAGTAGCAGTTCACTGGGCATTCCCGTGGCGCACCCTCTGGGCGCCTCCTGCGTGGGGAGGACGGGCTGGGGCGTCCCTCGGTGGGGCCGAGAGGTCGGGGGAACTTGAAACTGGGCCTCTGGAGACCTGCTCTCTGGTCTTGGCAATGCTGCTCGCACATTGTATGGCTTTTGGGGGTGGGGTGACAAACCTTTCTGGGCTCCACGTAGGGACTCCAGGTAGCCTGGTGGGTCAGAGTCTGAGTTGTTGAGTCAGGCAGACCTGAGTTGGAAACCAGCTGGGAGACTCGATCAGGTCGTCTGTCTTCCCAAGCCCCGGTTTCCTCATCTGTCCAGTGGGGTGTTGACCCTTCCTGCCGCGTGGAGTTGTTATGAGGATCAGACATAGCCATGCGTGTGCAGAGCCGGACCAGTAAACGGTGCCTGTGTGATGTTGCGTTATTTTCTATTTCTTACTCTACAAAATAGGGTTGGGGGTGAGGGGTAGGGGGGAAACAGGGTCTCTTACTGCATGGAGGGTGGAAAGACTCCTGGAATGGAGGTCAGAAAATCCTGGTCCAAATTCTCCTTAGCCTCTTCCTGGTTGTATGTGACCAGGACTAACCACAGGACTTCTCTGCACATCATCAATGGCACCAGCTAATCACATCTCCTTCTGCCATGTATGGCAAAAACGCTGGTCACCGTGCCCGGCCCGGGACCGCGGTTGGTACTCAGGGCCCCTCTCAGCTCCAGGTTTGTCAGTCAGCAGAGCTCCTGGCCTCAGAGGGCAACTGTCTAATCAGGATCATAGCCATTAGCAAAGTGACGCAGACACAGGACGCTGGATGAGGCCAGAGGAACACACAGACAGCGTTCTCAAACTGGCTGCAGACAGGTCCTGATGGCTGGAGCTGCCCGTCGCTCTGTCCCAACACAAGGATTAGTCCTGGGGACGTCCACTGGAGGGGCTTGGGCTGGTGGACCCGCAGTTCATTACACCCTAGTGGCAAGCAGGGCGGACCGGCACACAGGCAGATCAGCACACCGGCAGACGGGAGGAGCAGCATCTTCCGCAAAGGGAGAATCTGCTCACCTTCCTCCTGATGAATGAAGTCTAATGAGCCCTCGGAGGTGGAGCTCATTTTTCATCCTTTTGGTCAGGAGAATTAAGTGATGCTAGTGGATGTTCTGGGGGAGGAGCATGCGGGCCTCCACTGCTTGGATCCATTGCAGAGAGGAAGGTGAAGACACTGGGACCCCTTCTGTCTCTCAGTTCATGTCGCGGGGGTGGAGGAATTGACCTTCCAGGAGCCATAAGTCCCTGGGGTCACTATGACAGTGCCGACCGTGATGTCATCTGCCGTTTGCTGGGTGCCAGGCTCTCTGCTGAGACCTTTCCCGGGTTCTGCACATCAAGCCTCACCGCCGCGCTCTGAAGGATAATTACAATGATGCTTCTCTTGCACTTGAGGCCGTGAGGCTCGGAGAGGTGAGGGAAGAAGCAGAGCTGGGATCTGAGCCGGCCCTGGGCTCCCCCGTGCTCTTCCTCACGGCATGCTTCCCGGCTCAGCGGCTCTGCAGTTTGGCCTGGTGCGTGTTTAGACCTGAGCTCAGCTGGGGCGGAGAATCAGAAGAGTGACAGTCATTGGCATCCCTCACGTTTCCACTGAGCTTTGCGGTTGGCAGCGCAGAGCGGGAGCCGGAGGAGCTCTCACACGGGAGTGGGGTTACCATCTTTGTTTTCAAAAGCAGAAACCAAGGTGTAGAGGGGAGAATTGGGCATCCCAGAGCCACATGGGAGGCCCACCTCCTGCCAGGGTGGATCCCGGCCCTTCCAAAGGGTACGACTAGGGGTGGGACCCAGGGGAGCTGCTCCACGGAGGCTGAGGAAATGGCCGGTGAGTGGCCTGGGAAGGTTCCAGAGCTGGAACTGGTGCTACATCTGAAGGGTGGTCTCTGCGTGCAGGAGGAGCCCTGTGGGGGGTGTGGGGGGAGGGCTGGCGGAGGGAAACTGCCCTGTTGGACGGAACAGTGGGACAGATGCCAGATCCTCTGACTTCCGTGCCCACTGGGGACAAACCCCTTGGGCCTAGAAAGCAAAGGTGCCCACACCACAGAATGAGCAGACTGATGCCACTCAGACCTTTGTGCCAAGCCCAGTCTTCATCCCTTAATCCACTTTATTCATTCAGTAGTGGTCCCCTGGGCCCCTTCCCTGGGCCTAGCTCCATGCTAGGGAGAAGAGGTGACCATGACAGTCCTTTCTATCAAGGAGCCAGCTGTCTGGTGGGAGAGTGGAGGAGCCAAGAGAACTGACAATCCTCAGAGAGAAGGGTGGGCTGGGCCTCAGAGGAGAGCACCTCAAGCAGCTTGCAGGGGCAAGCGCTCTGGGAAGGCTTCCTGGAGGAGGTGGCGCCTCAAGCCCTGCTGCTATAGGGCTTCCTGTCCTGCTGCTCTGCTTCTGTGCACTTAAGCCCTCCTTGTGGGTCGCAGCAGCTCTGGTGTGGCCACGGGCTCTGCAGGGAACAGTCTGGAAGGTCCCCCGAGTTCTGCATTTCTGGGCTCCAGCCAGTGCCAGGTTCTGTCTGGTTTGAACATTGCATCAGTGAGGCCCCCTCAGGAAGGAAGGAGGGCCATGGCAGGGGTGAAGTCCAGGTTGTCCCCACACCCAGTGAGGATCAGAACCCCTTTGTGGATTCCCTCTCCTCATCACACCTGTAGCGCACAAGGCCAGCTGTCAGCTGCCAGCTCCCAGCCCAGGGCCCTCACGCCTGCCAGGTTCATCTGGACGTGGCTCCTCCCTGAGACCCTCCTGGGTGGGGTTCAGGTCTCCGGGTGTCTGCCCTGGGACAGTTGCCCACCTGGGAGTTTTGGTCCCCTGTTTGGGCAGGAGTCGCTAAAAGGGAGAACACGGGAGGCTCAGACAGCCAATCATAGACTTGCATCCTGCAGCCAGAAGGGGCTTGGCATCAGAGCTCCCTCCGTCCGCACCGAGCGGTGCAAGTCCTGTGTGGGATGGTGCTGAGGCTACAGGCCTGAGCCTGGGGCGGGGCCTGCCTCCTTGGGTGGAGCCGGCCTGTAGAAGAGGGGCCCTCTTAGACCACCTGCTCTTCCTCTGCCTCTTCATCAGTCGTAGCAACTGTGCCGTCCTCGTAATACCCTGAAAAGCCTCCACTTGCGGGGAACATGCTGCTCCCCTGGGCCCCCGACCCCAGCTGCGCATCTGCCTTTGGAAGAAGACACCCCTGCCCACCAATTCTGGTTCTGCCGTCTAAGCTGCTGCGTGACTTGAGTCAGCCGCTTAACGGCTCCGGACCTGTTTCCTCAAGTGTAAAATCGAGGGAACGATGTTTGTCTGGAAGGGTTGCATGGGGATTAGGAAGAGCAAGAGTACAGCGCCTGGTACAGGCCTGGCTCTGAGCATTATCCAGATCCAAGGAAGGGAGGCCCAGGGAGGGGAAGAGCGCTGTGTGCTGTCACTGGTTCAAGGTCACAAACCCATGGCATCGGGGTCGCCTGTTGCCCATGCTTGGGTCTCTTGACTACCGGGTGCTCCCTCTGACCAGCCTGGCTCCAGCTGCCTAGGGCTCCCGACTCAGGCCAGCTCCTTCCCCCAGAACCTTGTCGCAAGTGTGGAGATTCAGTCCCCAGTTTTTGAGCTCCCTCCACAGGTCAGGGGTGGTGCCGGGTGGCGGGGTTAGGTTCAGCATTGCATCTGGAGCTCATCTGTCGGCCAGATTGTTTTACTTGCAAAATCATCGTGCACAGGGAAGCAGAGGCTTTGAGCTGGGAAGCAGAAGCCTTGAGCTGGGTTCCGGATTTTAAGACAGCACCGTTGAGCTGATTCACGCTAGTTTAGGGAACTGGCTGTCAATGGGCTGCTTACGGCCCGGCTGGTGGAGAAAATCCTCCTGAAGCAAAGACCGTTCATAAGCTTGGGTGACCGAATAGTTTTCTACAGCTAATATTCTAACCCATGATAATGGATATTCGTAGACTCGAAGTTGTAAGTCAATAGCCCTTAGAACTGTTAAAACAAAATACTCGTAACAGCAAAGCTGATGGCTCTTCTTGACGAATAGAATGAAGCGCTTGACCTTTTGAGGACAAGATGCAGCATCTGTCCAGCTTTCACTTAAACCTTATGGTATCGTCATGTAAATATTTAACAATCTTTCCTCTTATCTGTCTAAAGGAAGATAAACAAAAAGCCCAGTGTCAGTAGTTCCCTAGTCTCTCAGATTTCGCACAAATGTATCTGTGGATTCTGTTTTATTGTTTGTTTCTGGTTTTATTTTTTAAGTGAGGAATAACTTACGAAGCAAAGAGCACCACTCCTCAGTGTGCAGCCCGATGACCCTACATATTGTGCAGATTTCTTAACAGAACGAGCTGGACCGCTGTCCTGTGAGAGCCTGGCTTACAGAGTTGGCCCTTGGCCGGCATCTGTTAATTTAGAGCCTGGAGGGTCCCCACCGTTGTAACTGATAAGGACGGCTCTCGGTGCCTGAACTCTGTGCAAACAATACGGTTTATGCAGAGCACCTGCCTTCCTCCTGGGAGTCTGGAATCAGGGTACGCACTGGGCAGAGGGTGCCTACTGACCAGCCCCAGTAAAAACCCCGGTGCTGAGCGTCCTTAGTTGGCTACATCTTAGATGTTTTGTTGCAACCTCTTGCTGGGGACTTGGGTGTGTCCTGTGTGACTCCGTGGGGTAGGGGATGCTTGGAAGCCTGTGCCTGTGGCCTTCTCCTTTTCCCTTTGCTGATTTTGCTTTGTGTCCTGTGCTGTGATAAATGTATCCACGAGTCGTCCTAGAGAGTTCTCAAACCTGTAAGGAGGGTGGCTTGGGGACTCTGACATACATATATAGGGATCCCCATAACTGCCACCCAGATCAAGATGTAGGGCCACTAAAGACGCCCTCTCCAGCCAGTGCCCCCCAAGGACTTGGTCCTTGTCACCCGTTGCTGTCACTGTCCCCATCCCTGCCAGTAGTTCTTGGAGCACGTCCTTCCCACTCCATCACCCCCTGCATCTCTGCACACAGAATTGCTTGCTTTATTTGCACAGCTTGCTTACAGACACATCCTGTCTGGGAAATAGCATTCCCCCCACCCAGTGATGTTTTATCCACCAGAACATTCCTTGATGACACCATTTCTACCTTCCCTCTTCCCTGACCCCCAGCACTTAACTGCCCCTTCTTACTTTTAAAAGCCTTGTGAATATTGGCTTATTTTAAATTATGCACCTTATTAAAACGCTCCCAGGGGTTTTAATAGTCTGCCTGCATGCTGGAGACTTCTTAAAAAGCTCGGATCCTGCGCCCACTCGGAGAACATTTTAAGGCAGAACAGGATTCATAGTAGTTTTTAATCGAAGTTAACATCGTGGTTTTCTCCCCACACAGCGTGTTGTAGAGATTTATATGTGATGTTGGAAATGCTTCTATGAGTCTGTCCTCTCAAGCAGGGAGCTTGGGGATGAGGTCCAGCAACCACGGCTCCATCTCCAGAGGGATCAGCGTCCTCTCACAGAGTGACAGGCTTCTCCTACTTAGAGCTGAAGGAGATGCAGAAAGGGTGGCATTTGCACCGTGTTGACCAGGGACAATAACAACGAAAAGTCAGCACCAGCAGATGGAGGCTCAGAAACGACTCAGTGCCTTAAAACAACAATATTCTGAAATACCGATGAATCTTGCATCAGTATAATTATTTTTAATTTTTTCTGCCATATAATTCACTTTCATGCAAACTCTGAAGAGACCAGTATATTTCTAGCTGTGTTTGAATGAGACTCTTAAAATAAACGTGGAGCCATGCAAATACCAGCAGCTTTAGTAGCTTTTATGGAAAGAAACATCCTAATTAATTCGTATTTACATTTCTTCATGTATAAATAGCATTTATCTTTCTTACCACTTATTTTTGGTGTGAAAGTTGAGATCACTCCACAGTTCCTCTTCTAGAACCAGAAGGAGAATGAAGAGACGAATGCTTTCCTCTTCCATTCCTTGGCCGTCGCACCCAGGACCTCAAGGACTCTAGATTAAATGTTTCTTACAAAGTGGAACCTGATCGTCACATTAGGTTAAAGTCTATGTGTATATATCTTTTATCTATAAATGAAATTTGAAAACAAGGAAAATAATCTGGACACACGATCGAGCAGACAGGATGGAAGGAAGACTGGCCTTCACAGAATTCCGGGTTCCGGTCCAGCCTCCCGGGCGCCGCTGGGATGCAGCCGAAGGGCTGCTGGCGTCAGGGCCGAGAGCAGCTGCCGGGTTCTTCATCTTCCACGCGGGGTGGCTACGGGTTGCCCAAGGGGCTCCAACTCCACATCCAGCCTCTGCCACGTCCCACTGGGTCCCCGAGCATCACGTCTCTTGAGTCCATTTGCACATGTGAAAACGGGCTCAATAATGCCGGCCGCCCAGGTTCGTCTTGAACACTGGATGTGCTGATGTGTGCAGACAGCTTTGCAAATACAGCAGTAGTCGTAATGATGCAGCCTGGCATTTATGGTGCCCTTCCTAAGTGCCCAGTGCTGTAAGCACTTTATATGTGTTGATCTTCATGGCAGCCTGGTGCGGGAAGAGCTCCGAGCATCCTTCCCATTCTCCAGATTAGGAAACTGAGGCCCAAAGGTTCTCTCACTTACCCAGGTCATACAAGGAATGAGTGGCAGGGGGGACTGAAGGTCGCGTTTGGGCATCCTCGTCGTCAGCCAGCTATGAATAAATTCCCTGTCAGACTGCAGCGTAACTCGTAGTATATTCTCTACCTGGGGGCAGTCTCTGCTGAGGGGACCCTGGCAGGGTGGGGTGTTTCTTGACATGGAAACATCAGTCCCCAAATCCCTGTGGCACTGTTGCAGCCCCTGGCCAGGCCTCCTCTCCTGCCTGGACCGTCACAGGTGCCTCTCACCCAGTGGGTGGTCTCCGGTTCCTTCCTGGCCCGTTTTCCTTTCCTACCCCTGCTGGAGAAGCTTTCTCCAGCTGAGGCTCTTCAGTGCCTCCCCTGCCCGTGGGATAAAGCCCCCGTCCTTGGGCTGATCCTCCATCCCCATGAGCAGACCCAGGTGTTGTCTCTGAGTCTGGGACCCACACACACCTTCCTGGTCCCCGCTTCAGCCAGGCTGAGTCATGCGCAGCTCCTGACGGTGCCACCCAAACTCTCCGTGCTTTGTCCCCGAATGCCCCCTCCCCTCCTTCAAGGCCAGGTTCAGGAGCCCCTCCCAGGAAGCCCAGGGCCCTGGTCCCGCCCTCTAAGGCACTGCTCTCTTTCTGTGGCATCCTCGCAGCCCTTCCCACTTCTGTCCACTGGGCTGTCGTTGGTGCAGACATCAGGCGCGCCGCTGTAGCCCAGCTGTGCCGTTTTTCTGAGTCTCCCCCTGCAGGGAACATGGGGTGCCTGAAGTCGATTCTGCACAGAAGGTGAAGGCAGGTGGGGCTGGGGCGGCAGGCCCAGGTCTGAGCTGGCCCTCCACTCCCCGCGGGATCTTTGGCAAGTCCTCGCCCCGGAGCCACCGTCTCCTTGACGGAACAGTTGGAGTGCAAGTGGCCCGTTTCTACCGTGAGCCCGGAACGAGCTGAGCCATCGGAGGCGGATGTGCTGTGTGGGGTGTAGAGAATTTCTGGGCCTGGGCACCTTTGTTGCTTCCGTGGAGAAACAGGTTGTTGAGTTTATTTGAGAAGATGGTTTGCATGCCCCACACTGTCTTCCTCTGGGCTGGGAATCCAGGGCTCGGCTTATCCACAGGGCAGTGTCCTCTTGTCCTCTGTCTTTCTCACTCTTCTCCCGCCTCACCCTCTCACTTGCTTTCCTCCTCGGCCATAAGCCTCTCCCCTCCCACCCACTCCCAACCCCGGCAAATCTGCCCTCCACCAGTCGATCAACAAACACATCTCCGTCCAAAGAGGAATAAGCCCTCTGTCCATCACAGCAAACATGAGAGATCCAAGATGCTGTGTGGGTAGGGCGTGAGCAGAGGGTTCCCTGATCGCCCCAAGCACACCCCCAGCCCATCACCCTAGCTCATTGCTTATTTGCTGCGGGCTCTTGAGCTGGAAGGAAAGTATTGAACTCACAATTCCAGAGTTTGAGAAAGTTCTTTCCAGAGCATGTACCATCTTAAAGTAGTAAAAATGAGACATTGCCACCACCAACTGCTACTGCTAACAGTAGTACTAGTAACACTCAGAAATCTGGTAGCTCATTCAGTTATTATCCCCCCGGTGTCATGCCCTGTGTTTTACACTGTGTGCCAAGCATTGACCTGAGGTCTTTATATCTGTCGGCTTGTGAGGTCCTCACCCCAGTGAGGGAGGTGTTTCCATTAGTCCCATTTTACAGATGAGAAAAGTAAGGCTCAGAGAGGGTGAGGGGTTGGTCCACTGTCACACAGCTCCTTGGTAGCCAAATCAGACGTGGCATACAGGTGTCCTTGTCCCTGCGCCTTCTCTCTGTTGGAGTAGCTGGGGTTTGGTGTCACTTCTTTCCATTAGCCATGTGTATTGTTGCCCCTTTTATTTTAGTCTGTAAAATAAACAGACTAAAGGAGCTGCTTGCTCTTGTTTAAGTGTTTGACAAATAGCAAACACGGCCACCAGGAGGGCCCCGTGCAGTCCTGGGGCTGGGTGTAATGAACACCTGGGCTGCAGTAGTAAATATGGGCAGGGGTCCGGGGGAGGCTGTGTGGTTAATTTACTGCCTGTTCTTTAAGTAGGACTAGTTAGCCAGCGAATTACCAGGATGTAACAGATGATGCCTTTTGGTGAGCAAGGTTTAAAGAAATAAACGCCTCAGCTTAATTCCGCAGCCTTCTCACCCGTCCTCAGTGGGACAGTCATTCTGACACTTAGTGTTCTATCTCGGTACCCACATTCCTCCTCAGTGAGGAGTTCGTCACACTTCCTGAAGATAAATCCTCTATCCAACTGGCCTGGGCTTTCAGCAGCTTTGAAGTCAAAAGCCCTGGCAGGTGGCTGTCTTATCTGCTCACTGTTTTTTCTCCAGCAGTCGTCCCATTTATCCAGTGCCTGCTGTGTGCACACAACCTTCCCCACTGCCTGGCGGTGGGGGGCGTTGTCCCACAGGTCAGGTGAAGAAAACGGGCTTGGAGGGAGATGGCGCGTCCCTGGCTGCACCATCAGGGGGGTACAGAGCCTGCATTTGCCCCCGGCCTGAACCCCTAGCCCTCCTTCATGCCACGTCAACGATGTGACGAGCATCGTGATCTGATTGCTCCCAATTAATCAAGAAGAAAGCAAGCCAGAAGGACCTGAGCATCTTTGTATCACCGTTTCATCTATCTGCTCGTCTTTCTTCCCTGCCGGTTCAAAAGCTGACGTGGAGATGACTGCCACCCACGTACATCTGTACCTGAATTGTTTGAAACACCAGGGTTGTCTTGTCTGATTGGAAACGGGGCATTTTCTACATCTTCTTAGAGAACTTCCCGCCTCCCAGCTCCCTCCACCTGCTGCAAACGGTCAGGTTCCCTTAGTACCACCCTGAGCGGCATCCTTGGCAGACCCAGAGAGAGCAGGCCCAGGTCCCTTTTCCGTACTTTTCAGCTGAAACTGGACCAGGGCTTTTCAACAGAGGATTGACGTGCTTTCTCTGCTCCTGGGCTGTCAAGCACATCCTTCCTGGGGGTGTCCAGGGCCTCGTAAGCCGTCAGAGGGCCTTTAAATACTCTTGGGAAAAATACAGCCTTGTTTCTGAGACGATTTCTCTGCAACAGGCAGGTTTCCTATGGAACATAATATGGGCTTGATTTCAAACAAACCAGTGAGCATTTATTGAGTACCTACTGTGTGCAAAACACTCAGGGCCAAAGGGAACAACACAGGTCCTCCCTGCCCTGATGAACGAAGTGGAAGGGTGTAAGCACATGGTAAAACTATGACCTCTCTCACATAAAAAGAAAAAGCTTTTCACGTGATGCTCGCAGAATCTCTGGGAGGTGGATGAGGCCGGGACCGTCATGTCTTTTGGAGAGTTTGGTAAACTGAGGCCAGAGGGATTTCAAGCAGCTGTTGATGTGCGGCTGCGGACAAGGTCTCGGCTGTGTGAGCACCCCCCACCCCGTGGCGGAGGGCTGTCCTCAGGGTCAGAGGTCAAGAAGAGGTACCCCTCTTGCTGCACAGGCCAGCTGAAAAGGAATTAAGGTTCCGTGTAAGCAGTTATTTATTAAAAACTCCTCTTGACTCGGAGAGCAGGACTGAGGGGTAGTCTTGAGAAACAACGAATGTCGCATCTCCATCTTTATCTGCTTTCCTGGATCTTAGCTTTTTCCCACTGGGACTCCATCCAGGCCGCTCTGTGGAACAGCCTTGCTCTCCCTGGCAGGGACTGCGCACGTGGCACCGGCTCCCTTTATCTTCTCCGTCCCCGTTTTCTTCAAACACACTGGGCTCTTTCCCTCTTGTGCACAGGCAGGGATTTGACATGGCTTCGACATGGCTTCCCCGACATGGACCTGGCTTCTGAGCCGTTGGACTTGCAGGAATGCCTGCGAGTGCGGCTGCACGGGTCCCGAACCAGCCACAGCCAGAGCGTCCCAGACGGTAGCCAGCAGAGCCAGCGAAGGATGGGAGAGATCGCTGTGAACCAGGTCCGCACTCATGATATCAGCAAGTTGTGGACCCGACAGCCCCCTTTCTCAGCCTGATGGGCTCCCTCCTGTCCATCTATCAGGACCCATCTCAAGGCCCACCTCCTCACAGAAGCCTTCCAGAAGCCTCCTAGGACATTAGTCATGCCCTGCCTTGTGCCACATCTGTCCCTTCTTCTGCTCACACAGGTGTCCCCGTGGAGGAGGGCGCAGTGATTCACCGGGAGCTTCCTTGGTGGGAGGAGAAGAGTGGCGTTTTAAAATGCTCCCCTGGCGATCCAGATCTGTGCCCCCAGTGGAGAGTCTGGCCTCTCGTTGTTGTTTGTTTCATGTCATGATTACTACTGAAAATGACTTTGTCATATAGAGGAGGGGGGAGGTTAACGAAGGATCTGAAAAAAGGATCCGCTTGGGGAGCTAGAGACGCTGAGTGTGCCCTTGCTCCACCCTGCCTGCCTTCCAGCTTGTGCCCACCTGTTGACACCTACGTAGACGATGCTCTATTCTAATTTTCTCTCTTGTGTTAGTTCCGTCCCCCACCACTCCCCCTCTCCTCCTTCTCTCTTTCCCTTTCTCTCCCTCTTCTCCAAAAGAGGACGGGTCACGTGGTTTTTCTCTGCACCTCTGGCTTCCAGCCAGCACCCCCCCTCAACCCGGGAGGTAGTGGATGCTTGTTCAGCTGACGAATGAACGAACGATTGAATGAACGAATTTTCCACTCGTCGCCTCAAGGCCTTGAGACTTTATTCTAGTCCATGAAAGGGAATTTAATATGGTCAGGAGGGTGCTCAACTGCTAACACCCAGTGAAGGTGGCTCTACCTTCTCACAGCTGAACCAACAGAGGGCAGCCACCCCTCCACCCGCAGGGAGCCCCGGCCTTGTGGACGATGGCGTCAGGCTCAGCCAGGGAGGGCAGCCGCGTCCCCAGCTGGTCTTGGCTGTTTCTGCTCAAGGTTCTCAGTGGGTCTCCTCTAAAAACAAGTGATGTCCCCCTGAGTTCTCACCGTGGACATGGACACACTGTGGAGGACAGGGCCCTGGGGCCCTGGACCCCCACTGTCTGGGCTCTCTGTCCCCAGGGCAAGTGCTCCCTTCGTTACTGGTAATCAAAGGTAATGTGCTCTGAGGAGACCGCCTTTTCTCCTGCTGCGTTGTGCCGAGTTTCTATGGCGACGCTTTTGAAAGTGGTGAATTTGCTGCTTCCTCTTAATTCTGGTGGTGCTTTCAGGCTTTCCAAAAATATTCTTATTTTCCTGGGTCCTAGGTGGGTCTCGACATATTCGGCCGCTCTCTCTTGACGGACACCAGCAGGCTTTTCATTGTGTTTAACAAATCGCAAGGGTCCCCTGGGCCCAAGGCTAGAATCCTTATTGTTGAGACAGGAAACAGACCCAGCAGCAGAAGTGGCCCAGGCCAGAGATCCGTTCCCTGGTTTTTATGTCTGTTAAAGTGCGTTAATGCCATTTTAGGGCTGTGTGTTTAAGTCTGTATTCCTTTTAAATGTTAAGGTCTTCAAGGTCAGAGGTCAAGGGTTACCCCTTGGCATCTCTAGTGCCTGTTCAACACGTCCTGGTGCAGAGTGGGGCCTTCAGTGTTTGTTGAATGAATAACAGATAGATGGATGGCACTCTGAATCTATCCAGCCTTTATATTTGCACCATAGAGACCCTGCAAGAATTTAGAGACAAGAGAAATTATCTTTATAACATTTATAGGCCGCCTGGAAGCATCCTCGGAATTTTCCAATGAACTAGGTCACCTGGGGAGCCTGGGCCACAGATGGCGTGCTCTGATGAGACAAAACTGAGGGCATGGTCCTTGTACATATTCTGAAATTGCAGCTACTTCTCCGATGGGCCACACAGAGTTCAGATTTAGCCAATAAAAATACAGGGCGCCCAGTTAAATTTGAATGTCAGATAATTTTTTAGTATAATTTTTTACTATAAGTATGTCCAATGCAATATTGGGGATTTATACTAAAAATTTATTTTGTTGTTTATCTGAAATTCGGATTGAGCTCAGTGGCCTGTGTTTTTGTGTCCTGCATTCAGAGAAGGGTTATCCGAATCCTCACCACACTGGCTCTCCTTTTAGTTCCATCTATAACTGACACAATTTCTGGCAAGGACTTCTGAGCATGGGTCTTGACCTTAGAGATCGGCGGTAAGCTCAGAGAGGGAGACACAGCGAGAGCAGGGCCAGAGCCCGGTCTTCTGGCCCTCAGCGGCCCCGGGGCGTCACAGCCCACTGGGGACAAGGGACATTATGAATGCATCAAATTCTCGCTGTGGCTGGGCCAGGATGCTGCAGTGCCAGGGTCCCAAGGATGGCCTTCTGAGGGAGGGGGGTCTGGTGGAGACCAGGGGGTGCAAGCAAGCCCCACCTCCCAGAGCCACCGACAACAAACGCCCGTTGTCTGTCATTCCCTGTCCTCTCAAAGGTGGCTATTCTTCAGGAATGTGTCTGCCTGAGCCACCGCGGGTTAGGGCGCTTTGAAGATTTCCTTTTGAAAGCATTTTCTATTCCTTTCTCCAAGAGGCCCGGCTTAGGGGAGACGTGTGTTACCCCCATCTCCTCAGCAGGAACAGATGGGGACCTGGATGCCGCCCCCCTCCTCGGGGCAGCTCTGCTGTCGGGGGGCAGGTGGGCACTGCGTACACCCTGGGGGATGGCACCCCAGTGTCCACGACAACCGTGCCCTCCTGGAACCCTCCACACCACGCTCACCCACTGCATGTCACTTGGTGACCCCAACCCTGAGGGACGGGGACCCCGAGGCCTGGGGCACCATCCTGGCCTCAGAGAGTGGCATCATAACCATTGTGTGGGTGACTCATTCCAGTGTTCAAAGCATTGCACTTAACGTGAAGTTTAAAATTACCAAAAGTAACAGACACCTGTATGTGCCCACTGACCACAATAGACTTTTTTTCATATTTCACCATGTTTGCTCATCTTTTCTTACAATAAAATATTATAGAAAAAATGAGTCCCCTTTTGTTCCACATGTCTCCCTTTCTCAGAAGCAGTCACTCGGTGAATCTGGCTGATAGATTCACGATCTGTCATTAACTCAGGTATATGTGGATCCATGTATAACACATGGCGGTGTTTTGTAGGCATTTTTAATTTCAGGAATGGTATCTGAGTTTATTTTGTGACCTACCATCCCCCCATCCCCACCCCTGAAAGCAATTTTCACCCAGGATGAGCGCCTCCTGGCAGCTCCCTGATCTCAGGCAGGTTTTATTATTTTCCTTGTTTTTAAATGAGAAACCTGAGCCTCAGAGAGTAACCTAGAAATGGCCCTGGATCACACAGCGAGGAGACGTTGGCTCCTGGGCCAAATCGCAGCACGCCCTCAGGCTTCTTGGCTGATGGTCCTAGAATTGGTTGTTTTGTCGCCAGGTCTCCTGTGAGTGTCTGCCGTGTTCTAGGCACTGGACGCCGCGGGCAACAGGGAAGGTCTCCGCCTTCCTGGAGGTGTGGGCGGGAGGCACAGCCTTCACAGGTAACACCGTGCACATCGACAGTTGGTCCACTCTGTCCCACTGTCCCCTCTTCAACAAGCCAACAAGTGTTGTTCTGATCTTGACATGACATCTCCTCTGATGGGGAAACGAGCCCCCCACCCTCCACCCCCTGCCAATCCCGTGTCTTTCTGATTGTTAGTGTCTTAACTCAGCAAGAGGAAACTGGGTTTCTTGTTCGCCTCCTTGGGCCACACTCTCTTCTGCACGTTAGCCCTTCCGGCATTTGAGGTTAGGACTCTCACCCCCACAGCTGCTCTGAGCCAAAGCCGCAGCCAAGGATTCCATCCTCAGGAATCCACTCCCAGTGATCGCACCTGCCCACTGGTGTGACAAGACCCAGTTGCCACCTGGAGGGCATCTTCCAAAGTGGCTTAAGATTAGACAGGGCTGGCTGGAGGGCCTTTCAGAAAGACTTTCCAGATGCTTCTCTCACTACCTGCTTCTGAGGTGACTTCAGCTGATGCTCCTTCATTCTGATCCTGGGTCAGTTCCTAATCAGATCTTCCCAACTCACGAATGATGGAATGGAGGCTGGCCTTTTTTGGCTTTCCGTTCATGAGATTTTGCCATTGAAAGTTATTTTCATGTCTAAGCTGTCATTCCGAATATATGATCTGTTTTACGAAGGAAAAAACCCATCAAAACCGACAAACCTGAGACAGACGGATTGAGCACAGTGCTGGCCGGTCTCGGGGCATCTCTTGGCCTCAACATAATTCGGGGGGGGGGGGGGGGGGGGGTTGTCTGTTACAACTGCAAATGGGTGTCTGACGTGGATGGAACAAAAGCCCATGACCGGAAATGCTGGGTTCCTGATTCGCTCATTTGAGCTTAAGCAGTTGGATAAAATACTCATCAAACCCACACGTGCCTGCAGGAAGGAGAGAGAGGAACAGGGCGCCCCAGGTCTCAGCAGGATGGAGGAGTGGATCAGCTCGTGCACTCGGAGTCGGGAGGGCCTCCGTCTGAAAGCCCGGGCCAGGGAGGAGGACTGAGAGGCAGCCACGGGCACAGGACAGGATTAGGGGCTCATTCTGGGGAGTCCAGAAGGGGGCGCCGGGGAGGCGGCTGTGGAACGACCCTCGGCCTCCAGGCGCGGTGAACTCCAGGCGCGTTCAGGAGCAGGAAAGCGCAGCTTCCTCCCCTGGCCTCAGCCCCGCTTTCTAAGAGGCCACAGACTAATAGTGTCGGTGGCCCCACCTGAGTCATGCTTCCATCGCGGGCGCGTCAGGGGAAGATACTGCTGAGTTAGCCTGGAGAAGGGCAGCACCCCCATGGGGCGAGGCCGGCGGGATGGGGCTGGAGCGCCAAGGGACTGAGCGGGGAGATACTGGGGAGGCCGAATCAGCCAACGTAGGAGTGACCGTTGTTTGTCCGAGGAGAGAGTGGCTGTCATTCTTCCGTCACTCAATAGGTAGTAGGCACCGCTGTGTGGCAGACCTGTGCAAGGCTCCAGCAATTCAGTGATGAGAATAAACAGATCTGCTCCCCTATCACAGAGCTTCTAGGCCACTGGGGGAAGCAGACGGACCTGTGGCTTGTGTTGGGTGCCCCCAAGGAGAGGACTTGGTCTTGGGGGCATGCAGGAGAGATGGCTATAGTGGACAAGCCCATTGGCTGAGATCTGAAGGACGAGTAGGTTTAATGGGAATGCCCAGGCCCCTCCCTGCAGACCAGAGGCTCACTGCCTAGCCCCGTGGCCCTCAGCCCCCTTAGGCCAAAATGGCCTGATCCATCTGTAACCCACCTCATCTGCGTCACCAGCTTGGGGACAAAATGAGGTCACGGTCCTTTTATTTGAACTTTGAATTGTATTTTAATAGAATATATATTGTTATTCTCATTTGGGTTTGTCATTGTATTTATTAATAGATACTAGACATGTTTATTTAATTCAACATATTGATTTATTATACTATTATACCAGAACAGACATGTAAGAAAAACACATGTAAATGTGGCCCTTCATGAATTCTCACAACGTGAACACATCCCCTGTACCCAGCAGCTGCCATCAGGCTTCGGCACGTGGCCTGTCCTGCGCTCCCAATAGTGGCTTTTCCACTACACCCCCAGGTTGGCAACAGCCAGGTCCCCACCTAAAGGACAGAGCTGTGTTATGGATGAAACGCTGAGCTTGACCCATCAATGGCTGTCCTTCTCAACCCAAGCAGGTGCTCCAAAGCCACCTGTTGACCCAGTCATGGGCATCCTTTAAAAAGAGGCCCCAAAGATTCCGGGGGGCCGGCCAACCATAGAGCTGCCTGAAACTCGCCCCTCAGCCATGGTGGCGCCTCCCTGGGTTAATTTTCTGATGGTTCATATTCCCATCAGATGTTCTTCCTTTTTTTCCTTCCCTCTCTCCCTCCCTCCCTGTCTTTCTCACTCCTTTCCTTCCTCCTTCCTTGCCCTCACCCCCAACTAGATAGAGGGCAGGCCCCCTGAAAGGACAAGCCTTGTCTGTCTTGCTCACCACTGTATCCAGAGTCTAGAACCGTGACACCCAGTCGATATGTCCCTGTATGTATTTGTCAGACAAGTGGCTGAGTGATGTGGCCCTCATTCCTGTAATCCACCGTGCAGTCCGCATCTTCCAGCTGGCGCATGGCTCCTGGGGGCAGTGACCATTACATCTCCAGGGCCCAGTTCAAGTCTGACCCCAGAGTCGGGGTGGCTGTGGGCAGAGCTCCACAGGCGAGACACCCCTGGTTCTCAGCCCTGACTCCACCACGCACTGGGGCTGTGGCCTTGACCTCTGGTTACCCATCTGTAAAGTGGAGATATAGTGGCCCCCTCCAGCAGGATAGTTGAGTGATTAAATGAGAGTATTTTAAAATCTGTAGCACATTCGCTGCCCGTAGCAGGGCCTCGGTGCTGGCAGAAGCAGTAGCGCTCAATAATGCGTATTGAAGGAAGGCTTAACTCTTCCGTCTTCGTTCTTTCAGGCGCCATTCAAAGCAAACATGACTATGGGCCTCCTAGATGCCAGAGGCAACGCTGCGCCTTCAGGCACATCAGCCCCTGGAGGGGTCTGGAAGGGCCTGGATGGCCTGGACATTGGTCTCCTGAGCTGGAGCAGACCCTTCAGGGCTGTATCCAGGGTCACGGCCTCCCTATGGGCAGCCCACCCGGAGTCTCCCACCCGGAGTCTCAGCAGGAAAGAGCCTTTGCCGTGGGAAGAGGGATGCCAGCATCCTTCTGTGCAGCTGTCAAGGCCTCGGGGACTAGAATCACTCTTCTGGGAGGGTGTCCCCGGGCACCAGAGGCTCCGAAATGTTCATACCGTTCACTCGGAAGTTCTGTGCCTGGGAGTCTGCCCCAATAACTGCAAATGCACGTGCAAGCGTGTGTGTACACCCAGATGTATGTTCAAGGATGCTTCTCAGTGCATTCTTCATAATAGGAAAACATCGAAATTCCTAAATCTCAGTTCTAGGAGGATGGTTAAATTGTGGCTTGTACTTATGATAGAATATTATACAACTATCAAAATGGTACTTCGATGGGCTTCTTATACAGGAGTATAAAACCACATTTTTGTCTTTTTTTTAAAAAGATTGGCACCTGAGGGGCTGGTCCCATGGCCGAGTGGTTAAGTTCGCTCACTCTGCTTCAGTGGCCCAGGGTTTCACTGGTTCGGATCCTGGACGCGGACATGGCATTGCTCATCAGGCCATGCTGAGGCAGCGTCTCATGTGCCACAACCAGAGGCAATCACAACTAGCATATAAAACTATGTGCTGGGGGGATTTGGGGAGAAGAAGCAGGAAAAAAGAAAAAGAGGAACTTTTTGGCAACAGTTGTTATCTTTAAAAAAATAAAAGGATTGGCACTTGAGCTAACATCTGTTGCCAATCTTCTCTTTTTTAAAATTTTCTTCTTTTTCTCCCCAAAGCCCCCCGGTACATAGTTGTATATTCTAGTTATAGGTCCTTCTAGTTGTGCCATGTGGGACACCACCTCACCATGGCCTGATGAGCAAGCGGTGCCATGTCCGTGCCCAGGATCCGAACCGGCAAAACCCTGAGCTGCCAAAGTGGGACACGAGAACTTAACCACTTGGCCGCAGGGCTGGCTCCAGACCACGTGTTTAAACATATTCTCTCTTTCTCTGTCACACACACACGCACAGAAAAAAAGACCGTAAAGAAAAGTGTCAAAATGTTAACTGATTGTCCCGAAGCGGTAAGGTTATGATTCTCTCTTTTTTTGGTCCTCTTTTATATTTTCTTAATGTTCGATGCTGAGCATATATTACTTTTAAAATTAGAAGAGGAATAGAGACATTTTACACCCCGTGCTGTCCGGGAGGGGCCTGGCCTTTAGAAAGGGAAGGTCTGTACCTCCCAACGAGTTGCAAGTAGCCATCGGTGAGATGCTGAGCTGCTCTGTGTGATGTTTGCGTCCGCAAAGTGGGCGTGAGAGTGTGTGCCTCAACAGGTTGCTGTGAGCACCAATTTTTATAGATTAAAATACACACTGTCAATTATTTCAAAAGCAAAAGGGGAGTCCTGCGAGATGCTGTGTATCTTCGCATGGAGGTGCATGACCAGGCAGATGTCCCTCTGGAGGGCAGCTCTTTCCAAGCCCCTGTGGGCCCTGGTTAATTCTCTCTCCTTCTTCACAGCTGCCCATGATGGGAGGAGCCTTCATGGACTCGCCCAATGAGGACTTCAGCACCGAGTACTCCCTCTTTAACTCCTCCACCAACGTCCATGCAGCCTCCAACGGCCCAGGCCAGCCGGAGGAGCCTCCGCGGTCCTCCAACGACGCCGTCTTGCTCTGGATTGCCATCATAGCGACGCTGGGGAACATTGTGGTGGTGGGGGTGGTGTACGCCTTCACCTTCTGAGGGACAGAGTGCCCTGGAGCTCCAGGACGGCTCACCCTATGCTGGGCTCACAGCGGGGCGAGGCGTCCCACGGGCACCATCGCTCTTGGCCTTTGGCTGTGCCCACGTTCTAGAACCAGGCGCAGCGACTATGCGTCCGGAATTTCCCCAGGGAGCCCTGGTTTCAAATATTCCATGCTGTGGTCAAGCTGATCCAGAAAACATGGGAGCATGGGCTTCCAGCCCCCGGAGGCGTGACGGGGCAAAGTCTTCAAGGAACAGACTGGAGGATTCTTGAAACTCCATTCCGAGAACTTGAGACCAGAGGGCGCAGCCAGTTAGGTTTAAAATACAGACATGGTTGGACGATGCATTGCTGGCAGTAAATAATCACTTATGTGTCTTGTTTTTATGCAGACTTATCACACCTGGCGTGTGGGGTGCCGGGGCAGGAGCAGCCCTCCAAACTTCAGTGTTCCCACCCCAATCTTGCTTTCCCACGCAGCCCCTTGAAATATTGATGGCCGTCACTTGAATGGCCATTGATGGTTCCTAGTTTGACTTGGAAAGGGCACCTTGTCACCAGAACCTGACTCCTTATGAGACCCCAAATGATCAGGAAACCCAAAGATGGCGTGATGGCTGGTGCTGCAGAGGGACTTCCGGCTGCTGGCGGTGGTGGTTTTTATCTGCTGGATGGACTTTCTCTTTTTAAAAAGAGAAGACGCATTTAAGAATCAGATCTGCCAGGCAGTTTGCTCTCCAGACCACCCATGGGAAGGTGGTCTTCTCTGAGAGAACACGGCCTTCTACAGTGGAAGAAGGCTCCCGTCCGCCTAATCGTTTGAGGGATGGGAGTGGAAGGGGCGTGGTTTGCCTGTGGTCACACAGCAAGTTGATGGAGGGGTCGATTGGGAGGGACGTGTCCTGACTCTCAGCTCGGAGTGAAGGGCTCTCTCCATCCAGCTAAGTGCTCCTCTGAGCCGATTCTTGTCTACCCGGCTGCCTCAGGGAGAATATCCAGAGGGTCTTGAAGCTGTGTGCAAGGTGGGTGGGGCGTCCAGACAGCTACATTTTAAACTGGGTTTGGCTTCCGTGCTCTCTTGCAGTTGAGAACGTGCTCTGCCCAAGTCAGTTTCAATATAAAGTCAGTGTCTGGGGGCCTGGCAAACAGGGGCCCCCAGATGAAGACCAGAGTGGGAAGGGGTGTGCCCGGGGAGCCGTATGGGAAGGGCTCACTCTTCTTCCGTCCTTAGGAAAGCTCATTGCACAGTACCCCCTTCCCAAGCAGCCCCCTGCGCCCAGACGAGTGGGTGGAGCTCAGCCACGGGCTCGCTCTCCTGCAGGCCAGGTGTGGCTCTCTCCCTGCGTTCTCTCTGAATTGTAGGAAAGAAAAGTAAATGGCATAGACCTCCCCTCTCTGGTTGAGAAACTTAAAAGACAGATTCAGAAGCCCTGGTGCATGTTTGGAGACAATTGCAAAAAGGCTGCATTTGTCCCTGTGGCCTCAGGAGAAATGAGTGTTCTTGATGACATGCGAAGGGACATCTCAATTGTCCAGAGGCAGCCACTCATCTCTGGGAGGTGGCGCTGAGCTGCCATAATAACAGGATTACCAGCCAACCTCCAGACAGCGCCGGCTGACTGCCGCCAGCTCTTAATGGCCACATCTGTCACTGAAGCCAGGCATCCACCCACCAATGCTTCAGCTCAAGTGGAGGTCATGAGCGCAGAGATGGAGAAGGAATGAGGGATCTTCTGCCTGGACTCCTTCTGGAATCACTGACGGGGCCCTGCTCTCTGCAGGACCAGCCCGGAGGCTGGGCTGGGTAGTCAGCCATTGCGTGCACATCTTCCCAGCCGCTTCTCCAGCAAACTGCTCTCCATCGAGCCCTGGTGTCTGCCCCGTGAGCAAGGTCTTTCGTAGACAGCTGTCTTCATGAGAAAACCCAAGGAGGGAGGTCCAGAGCCAGGGTAAGGAGACAAGGCCATGCTTGGTGTCTTCATGGGCGTCACCCCAGCCCACATACGCTCTGATTCTTCACCTTCTGACCCCACCTCCCCCGGGGAGCCTGCAGCCTTGTAGAGGCAGGTGGCAGCTGCCTGTTCCCAAATGGCCTGTCGAGATGCGGTGGGAGGGAGGGTTCTGTTTGCTGTGATGAGGGGAGGAGAGAAAAGGATGGCTCTAGCTCTCAGGAGGCCCCTGCCTCCCAGGGCAACCCTGGTGGGCCCCTAGTTGGCTGGGTACCTCTGAACACAGGGGTGTCCCCCATGAAGTTTTCTTTTTTTTACCTCTGAGGTAAATGTCAGTTGAATTCAACTTTTAAGCCTTTCCTCTTTTCGGTGTCTGGGCCATAGATGGTCAGAAGCTTTAGGGACCGTCTTGTCCAAACTCTTCACCATACATAGCACAGTGACTTGCTCAGGGTCACTCCACCTCAATCACCTATTGTGTTTTTACCTATTTTTTTTCCACCGTCGCTCGGATAACAATGAGGATAGATGTGCACGCTAGATTTCCAGCCAAAGAGTGTGCTGCACCCTCCCTCCTGCCTCAGTTGGGGTTCTGTCTTGGATGTCAGGTAAAGGACAAGAGATCTGACATGATTGCCTGAGTATTGTGTTCAAGCCCTGTGCTAGATTCACACGCATATGTTTAATCCTTATGTTACATTACAGCATCATTGCTCCAATACGCAGATAAAGAACCAGAAGCGCAGAGGAATGAAGTAACCTGCCCAAGGCCACACAGCATGAAAGTGACAAGCTGGGATTTGAACCCAAATCTTCCAGCTCTAAAGTTAGGCCTTCAGTGGCTGGATAGCACCTCTGGGCACATTTAAACCAGGCCCTGGGTCTACAGAAGCCATTTCCCAAGGTCCCACGTCATGGTGTAGCCTGGGCCGGCTCTGGCTTCCACAGATGGAAATCTGACCATCCTCAAATGAGACACAGCCATCCCCCTGCCCAGGGCCCTCTCTCTGCCCAGGCTTCAGGGGTAGTGGTTCCTGTCCCCTGCCCACCTCTTTAAAGTTAAGCACAAGTCTCTTTGTATGGCCAGAGAAGTTCCCAGAGACCAGCTGTCTCGGGACCCATGCAGAAGGGCCCCGGCTTAGACCTGGAGCCCCAGAGGGACCCACACGAGGAATGAGGCTCCTGCAGCAGGAATTGCTGACGAGTGTCGTGGGACGGTCCGTGTTGCTGGTTGGGCCCCAGCCTGAGCCTCTAGGCTCTCCCGAGCTGGGGTTGGGGGGCGGGGGATGGATCCTCCTCTCTTGGACCAAGGCTGGGGCTCCCGTTCTGGCTTCTCCTGGGTGAGGCCGGCCCCAGAGCCCACCTTGACTTGTCGAGTCAGTGCTGAGGATGGAGGGCTGCCTCTTTCAGTAGCCACTCCTCAGAGAAAGAGTCCTGCATTTGCTGGAATGTTCTCTGTGCTTGCCCTTCCTCGTGCCCCACCCCCCCATTTCCCCTCTGCGAGCCGTCAGTGTCCCACACCTCTGTGTGTTTGCGTGTGGGACACTTCCCTAAGCAGAGCACCACCTGCTTTATGAGGCTGGAGTCACCGTCACTGGAGCCTTGAAGGAGAGGACACTTTAGTAGGCATGTCCTAAGGGGTTCTGCCCCCGTAGGGTTCTGGGCAAGGTGATGGCTCTGTCAGTCCCTGCCATGTCACTGCTGTCCCTCTGCTTTTCAAGGAGGTCAAGGTCATGAGATCAAGGTCAAGAGGCAAATGAGACTCCTCTGCCCGTCTCTACCCCCTAGAGAGACGATTCCATCTCTTTTCAGGAATCCCCCAGGATCCCAGGGAGGGCAGACGAGTACCACTCGGCTGGAGCAGCAACAGGCCATTTTCCAGCCGGTTCTAAATGGACGGGTTGGATGTGTTGGAACCCCTGCCTGGAGACGAGAGACTTGGCCGGCGTCTGCTCTGCTCCTCAATTCCTTGCAGACAAATGGCACTTTCCTTCTTCAGGAGCGTGACCTCCCTTCATTATTAGTGGTGATATTATTAATAATTATTATTCTTACTGCTGCTGTTTGTTGCGCATCTTCCTTGTGCTGTGCACTCTGTTCGTATCTCATTTGCTTCTCAAATCACCTCTTGGCGGCAGGAGTGAGGGTGTAGAAAAGTGCACATTAATTATCGTCCCATTTTTCTGTTGAGAAAACTGAGGCTGGGCCATGCGCCCGAGAACCCACAGCTGAGGAGCTGTGATTCGGGTCCAGCTCTGTTGGCTCTACGGGCTGGAGAGTTACCCTACATCGCCCAGCACCATGCCCTCTGTGATGAGCCTTCTGGAATGGTCCATCCCGGGCCAGGGCTCTGAGGCTGAAGCTGTTTGGGTCCTGGAGAGCGAATTTCAAGTGTGTGTCCTGGGGAGGGATGGGCAGCCGTGCACATGTATTGAGCAGTCTCGGAACCCCAGCAGTGAGAGGCTTCAGAGAGCATCCAGTCGGGACTAATTTGGGAGAGGGCAGCCGAGGCCACAGGGTAAATAGTGGAGAGCTAACGTTCAGGAGGTGGGAGGTAGCAGGGGACAAAATAATGCCAGCCGTAGTGATAGAAGAAGAGGGAAGATTCCCCCAGAGCAAGAACTGGTAAGTAGCAGGAGCATAATTAAATGGTCAAAAGTGACTGCGTAAATTTTGGAATATGTCTGCATTGTTTGTTCTGAGTCACTGTAAAAGTCAAGTTTTTATCAAGATAGAAAATGAAAGCAGAGAAAGCCCTGAAGAGGTTGGACAACCTGCACAGTTGCTGGGACGTCCCCTGCACCTACCTTTTGACCACGGTGGCGACTGGCACCCACCCGCCCAGACCGCTCCATCCAAATGGTTGGTGAGGCCCATCGCCTTCTTCTGGGGCCTTTGTGCTGACTTCTTGCCTCCCGGGAGGAGGTTTGAGACCCTTCAGCCTTGGGGATGACTCTGGACAGATATACAAGGCACGTTGCAGGGAATTCGTTTGCGGCGGCTACTGGGGGCGTCCAGAGCCCTCATCCCTCACCAAGCCCCCATCCACGTGGCTGAGCAGCCACCAGCAGCCCCAGTGTCTGACTCACCAGCCGTCTTTCTCCCAACATCTTAACATTCCCGGAGAGTCACCGCGTTTGCACTTCGAAGCATTATCCCGACAATCCAGTTAGTTCTGATCAGAGCTCAGTAAATTGGCAGGATGGGGCTTCCAAGCAAGCACTTGAGGAAACTGAGTCTCAGGAGTGTGGGAGAGTTGCCAGGTCAGGCTGGTCAGCAGGAGAGCGGGGTCTGAAGCCCAGGGCATCTATCTACAATGTCTCTGAACCACTAGGCCTGTGGTTCTCAACTGGGGGCAGCTTTGCCCCCCAGGGGGCCTTTGGCAACGTCTGGAGACAGTTTTGGTTGTCAGAACTTGCGGAGGTGTTCCACTGGCATCTAGTGGATAGAGGCCAGCGACGCTGCTCAACAGCCCCTCTCAACCAAGAATTAGCCACCCGAAGTGCCACGGTGCCAAGGTTGGGAAACGTGGCACTGGGCCGTACTATCTCTGATTCCGTAACTATGGGTCCCTTCCAAAGCCCCGCTTTTCCCCATTTGTGAGTGATTGAATGAATCCAAGCTCTTCTGAGCTACAGCAGTGATCGTGGGTGCCGCCTCAAGTTCGCATCATCCTGGCCGTGATGTGGGAATCTGGGCCGTGACCTGGAATCCAGCAAGTCTTGGAAAGCCACGTGACTCTCCGTTCCCTCCGTCTGGGGCTTTCATGGGGAATCTCAGTCCCGATGGAGAGAACCCTACAAAGTGGATGGGAGGGTGGGGCGGAGCTTGTCCCATGCTCCTCCTCCCAGGAACTGTGCGTCTCTGGGACCTTCAGGGGCCTGGCCTCTCGCCACTGCCCCGGAGGTGGACCATTTGGGGAAAAGCTTAGAAGGGAAGGAGGCTGCTTAACAGCCTTGGGGAAACCTCCATCTCCTATTTCTGACCTTCCCGCGGCCGCACCCTGTCTCCCCGGTTGAAGGCGCACCAACGCTCTTTCTACTATTTGTTTTACAGAAACCTTATTCTCGTAACTAGCCGCCCTCCAGATACCAGTTCACGCCGCCGAGAGAATCGGAAGCGTTTCTGTCTTATGATGTTTTCATAATCAACTTGTAAATGTAGGTAGTTTACTTAATAAAAAGGTATTTTAACTATTCTTGTAGTTCTTTGCTACTCAAGCCCCCTGGTTTCCTGATGGGATCGCTAACTTTTACTACAGTGAAAAGGCTATTTCTTAACAGTAGGGTTCCAGTGTGCTCTTTTGATTAAAAATATCTAACCTTAATGGATGTGAAAATGTGGCTGTGGAATTGTGCCCCTCTGACTCTTCGCACTGTTGTTGTTTTTGTCATTTTCTATTATGATAATTAAAAAAAAGAACAAAAACATCAACTCGTAAGTGTCTGAATCCACCCTGTGCTTTATCTAAAGGAGACTGTCTGCTCATCTTTGCCAGGCTCAGCTCCAGCATCACCTCCCTTCTCCTGCTCCTTCTGCACCACCCCAGGCAGGACGACGGGACCCCCTCCTGCCCTGGACCCCTCCCGAGCTCCCCGTCACCACACCTGTAGCAAATCACACAAGCTCCGTTCACTTACCCATCAGTTTCCCCACCCTCTCAGAGCAAAGTTTATCTTGTTCAACTTTTTATCCCGTGCCCCTAGCACCGTGCCTGGCTCACAGTAAACACCCAGCGGGCATTTGGGGAATGAGTGAATAGTATCTGAAAGACCAGCCCAGTCAAGATGACAAGGGACGGTGAGAGAGTTTATTCATTCATTATACGCAGTTATAGTTTTATTCATTTATGTAGTTATATAGTATAATTTATATAGTTATAACTTTATAGTTATAAACTATATCGTTTTATAGAATGAAACTCTCTGCAGTCGTAGTTTTATTCATTCACTAACTGATAGCAGCAGACAGCACTTACTCGGTGTTCTGTGCCATCTGAGCTCTCCGTGTGTGTTAACCCACTTGCTCTCCTCAACAGCTGTATGAAGCAGCTGCTGCTGTTACCCTGTTTTTACAAGTGAGGAAACCGGGGCTTGGAGAGGTTTCCTGCCCAAGGCCGTGTAGCTGGTGGGCAGCAGAGCCAAGACTGGCATCCAGGACTGCCTGAGTCCGTATTCCACTGGCTTCCCTCCGCAAGGTGCCCCCTCCGCAGCTGTGGGGCACCAACTATGTGGGAGGCCCTGTGCCAGGAGCAGGGACCTGGGACAAGTGAGCAGCTCGTGCCCTGGAGCACATATGTGAGGAGGAGAGAAGCGTGATGATAGGGGGCGAAGCGTCAGGTTCCACACGAGGGTCCCTTCCAAAGGGTCCAGATCGGGCTGCAAAAGAGATCCGCCCTGGTGGCTGGAACCCATGAGGCAGGAATGCTGAAAGGGATTGATTAGGTCAATGGCTTATGTGATAGTTGACAGCTAGCGTGAGCTTAAACCCAAAGCTCTGGGCCCCAGCTTCGAGCCTGGTCATCCTAAATGGCAAGAGCTCTGCCTCCGGGGCAGGAGCAGGGGCAGGGACAGGTATGCCAGTCAGAAGATTCTTGGGTCAAGCATCAAGGGTTTAAGACCAAGAAGCCTTGGGCTACAGAGGTGCCCCCTAACAACAGCCTTGGATGGTTCTCTGTCAGGCAGGAAGACCCTGGAGCCTCAGGGTCTCCAGAGCAGGGGTCATTCCGTGCTGGACAGATAATACAGCCACTATCAGGTCCAGCTACCTAATTTGTGGGACCTGATGTAAAATGAAAATGTGGGACTCATTGAGTTATGAAGAATTTCAAGATGGCGGCTGCAGGGCATTAAACCAAGTGTGGGGCCCTTCTGGGTACCAGCCCTGTGCAGCCTTGCCGGTCACATGCCCACGAAGCTGGCCCTGGCCACCGCTGCTCTGAGCTCGGCAGCCAGGGGACGACGGGCAGATTCATACAGCCCACACCACGCCATGCAGTCTTCTCTTAGGAGGCCCCTCAGGCAATTCATGCTGTTTGTGGAAGATGCAGAAAGGGCCAGAAAATGTTCCCATTCCTATGTGCAAGTTCCTGTTGCATTGTGACTCTGCAGCTCTGTCATCCCATCCAGAGGTGGAGACTGCCCCCCAACATCTGACTCTGGGCTGGCCTGCGTCCACAAGGGGGTTTGGTGGGACTGACATTGGGCCAGCCCTGGGCCTAGGCCTCAGGGAGACCTGCAGCTTTCTCTCAACGACTTTTGAACCCTGCCTTGGCTAGCCTGCTGGATGAGGAGAGCCCAGGGCCTGGCTACCGGCTGTCCCAGCCAACAGTCTGCCAACTGCCCCTGCAGGTAAGTGAGCCGAGGAATGGAGAGAGCCAAGAAAAAGAAGGTGTTCCGCAATGTTAAGGGCTGTACGAGGCTGCCTAGGCAGCAAGTAAAGCCAAATAGACCACTGAGGGCTGCCTGGAGGAAGCAAGACTCAATCGAGCATAGAATGTGGAGAAGCAGGTACACAGCCATCGGGTGCATGAGGGCTGGGGGGCGTGGGAGGACAGGCTGGAACCTGGAGGTGACGGCAGTAATGGGGATAAGGCTGATAATGGTATAAAACCAGCTTGAAGGGGCCTTGAATCTCAGGGTGGGGAGCCATGGTGGGCAATGTACCCAAGCAGGGCTGGTCCTCAGAGGGGGAGGAGGCACAGTGTCTGGAACAGGGAGGCAGCAAGGAAGCTGGGAAGTTACTCTCAGTTTTGCCTGTCAAACCTGCCCCTCTGGCTCTCTTTCCCAGCGCCTCCACCCTCCCCGCAGCTTGGGCCAATAACCCTGGGTCTTCCTCCCCATCGTGCAGCATGCAAAGATGGCAGATGTATTCACACAGCCCACCCCGATGTTCTCCAGACTGAAGAGCATCATTTTGAAATAACAAAACTAGCAGCCAGATTTTTCAAGAAAAGATGATAACAGCCACAATCCAATGCTGCTGTATTTACATTTTAAGATGCTACAGCCAGGCCAGCCCACACCAAAAATGCCCCCCGCTCCCCACCAGCACCCTCCCTGCTAGCATTCTCATGAAATTTTTGGTTTTACAAACTTGGCTTGTAAATACCTATGTTTGCATTCTATTTGCTGCCATTCAGCCTTGATATTTTAATGGTCTGAAATGAGTTTCCTGGAGCAGAATGTCAATGTGCAGTATTGGGCCTGTAAAGAGAGAATCATTGAGGGCCAGCTCCAGTGGCCTGGTAGTTAAGTTCAGCATGCTCCACTTCAGGGATCCTGGTCTAGTTCCTGGGTGTGGACCTACCCACCACTTGTCGGTGGCCATGCTGTGGCGGCATCCCACATATAAAATAGAGGAAGATTGGCACAGATGTTAGCTCAGGACGAATCTTCCTCAGCAAAAAAAGAAAAGAAATAATCGTTCAAACAACCACAGCTCTTCACTTTTGTCCAGGAGCTGGTTGCATTGTGAGTTGGTGGGGTGGGCAGGCTCCCCTCTCCTGGACAAGCCTGCCTGGCCCACTAGTGCACTCCCTGAGGGCAAGGCCCCTTTTGGCTCACCCTTGTGTCCCCCACAATGCCCAGGCCAGATGTGGCATAGCATCATACTTCCACACAAAGGGGTGAGTAAATAAACGAGAGGAGGTGGGATGCTGGCCATTCGCAGCATCACCTCCAGGAACCGTCTGAGCCCACGGGGCGGGGGGAAGAGGGGAGGGAGGGGAGGGACAGGTCCCCAGGACGGTCGTGGTCTCCCAGGGATTCAGGGAGCCGACCTGTCCACAGAGCTCCAAAGGCCACCATCGCTGGTGATTTTCTGTTTGGCCGGGCAGACCGCTAATTGCTCAGGTTCCTGCAGAGCGCTGGCCTAAGCAGGGCAGCAGAAATGGCGCCGTGATTAATATTTATACAAGCCAGGCTGCTGGCGCCTTTTCTGCAAACTGCTCAAATGACATTAACTGCCACAGTAACCGGCCCTTGGAGGGGCTGCCTTCAGGGTTTGCAGAGCATTTTCCAATCCAGCCTGATCCTCTGGGCAGGCGCTCAGGAGTCGGCCCCTCTCAGCCAACCTCCACCCGCCCCTCCTGCTCCCCTGCCCCATGCCACCTGTCTGGGCTGGGCTCGTAGACTCGTGGGATAAACAGGGCAGGGCCCCTATTCCCTGTCTTGGGTGGGGAGTGGGGGGGGGTGCAAATGATCCAGCTGAAGACAAAAGGGTGTAGGTGTGACAGTGGGAAGCCTGGGAGTAGGGGGTATGGAGGGAGTGCAGCCAGAGGAAGACCTCCCAACCAGGCTGGCACCCCAGGGCAGAGACGACGTCTCCATGTTTTAGAAAAGAAAACTGAAGCTCGTGTCCTCGCTCATTCAGTAATATGATCGAGCACCTGCTGTGTGCCAGGCACTGTTCTAGAGCCTGGGGGTGCAGACATGAACAAAACAAAGTGTATCTGTCACCCTCTGATGACAATGTAGACAAGAAGCCAAGAAAGAAATAGTTAAACAACGTGATATCTGCGACGTAAGAAGAAATGTATAATAGTGTCCATTGCTAACAATACCGTATCATATACTTAAAATTTGCTAACAGGGTACATCTTATGTTAAGTGTTCTTACAACAACAACAACAAGAATAGTAGTAGTAATGATAGTAAGAAAAGGATGGAGGAAACTTTGGGAGGCGTGGATTTGTCTGTGGCCCTCATGCTGGTGATGGTTTCATAGGTACATTCGTATCCCCAAACTCACTGAGTTGTATACATTACATACGTACTGCTTTTTACATGTCAATCATACCTCTATAAAGTGATTTTAAAAAAAACAAAAAGAAGTACACATTTGGTCTCTGCCCCCGGTCTCTCACGCAGGGCTCCTGAGACGCTTGGAATTTCCTGGGCGACAGGAGCATCCTTTGTTCTAATGAGGTGACTCTTCTCGGGCTCCCAGGTGGCTTCTGGATGGGAGCCCGTCACTGGAAAGACCAAGCCGTGATTAGAAGCATGGAACTTTCAGCCCCGCCCCATCCTCCAGGTGGGCGAGAGGGGCTGGAGACTGAGCAGGTGTTCAGTTAACCTACGTGACGAAGGTTCCATAAAAGTCCCTAAACCACAGGGTCCGGAGAACTTCCAGGTTAGTGAACACACACATCCACCTACCAGGAGGGCGGCGCCCCCGAAACTCAATGGGGACACAAGCTTCTGAACTCGGGACCCTGTCAGACCCCGCCCTGCTCTCCCCTTCATCTGGCTGTTCATCCGTAGCCTTCAGGATTTCCTTTATAATCAACTGGCAAACGTACATCAAGTGTTCCCCTGAGTTCTGCGAACCGTTCTAGCAAATCATGGAATCGTTGCCTTGTCCCCTGGTCTCTGAGGGCCCCAGGCATTGCCCCACAGAGTCCCACCACCTACGACCTGACCCTGGTATTGGCCTGTGTGACTGGCATCCCTTTGGGTCCTGCCCCCAAAGAATGAGAACGTACCAGATGGGCTCCCTCAGTTTTTTCTGTAGTAGTCGAGTCGGGGGGCAGCCCCTATACCGTCCCGTGTAAGTTTCGTTGCTTTGGGGAGGCAAACGTCACCAGCACACGCCCAGCACTGTGTAGTGTATGGACTTCTCTGACATACGCTTTCTAATTTGATCTGAGAATTTGGTCCCCTGCGGTGCTCTGCCCAGATCCCCTCCGAGGGCTTTCAGGTTTTCACTGGCTCCACCCCACCTACCGTATATTTTGCCTCCAACTGTGACCCCTGCAAACAGCCCGTAGGCCGCAGGAGTGGCAGCTCTGCCCATGTGGAAGGAGCAGCCAGAAACACGCGGGGTCGCTCCCCTCCCCACCCTGGGCCTTAGCCGGTGACTGGTGCTGCTTTGCCCGGTGGGCCGTGGCTCACATTCCAGAGCCCCCTGCAGCGTTCGGCTGACGCTGCCCTCTGCCAGACTTTGCCAGACACGGCCGCCCTTGCTTTGCTCCCTGCCTGTCCCTGTCCTACCCCCCTAACTTCCCCTGCTATCCCCAGAAGCACTTCCCTTATAAATCGCTCACACATGAACCTTGTCTCGGGTCTGTTTCTGGGGAGCACATCTAGAGCAGTCGCCCTCACTGTCCTGAGAACTAGGTTCTTTCATCTCCATTTTATAGATGGAGAAGCTGAAGCTCAGAGAGGTTAGGTGACTTGTCCAATGGCACACAGCCAGTGAGTGACAAGGGGGCTTCAAACTCAGTTCTTCTACACCCCACAACCTAAGCTGCCCCCTCCTCCATTCATTGATTAGATGCCCAAGGTTGCCACCAGCAATCTGTCTTCATAAGCTAGACTTCAGTATGCTCTCTCCCGTCAGTCACACCATGGTGGGTGCTGCTTTGGGTCTGCCTGGCGCTGGCTGACCCCCAGCTTCATGTTCAGGGTCGGTGCCTCAGGGAGCTGCCTGCAGCCCAGAGTCATCACGGAACACTGCCATCAGCATCCCCAGTTCGAGTTTCGTCCCCCCCCTCACTTTAACCTTGTCCGTCATTTTTCTTGCTTTGTGAGTCAATAGTGGAGATCCCAGAATGGAAGCCGTCATCTGTCCATCCCTGATAGCCCTGAGAAGGATCAAGATGGTGCGGGAATTACAGGCCCGCTTGCCATAGGGTCTGAGCACAGTTGTGACTGCTTCCCAGCCAACAGATGCTCAACACAAACGTCAGCATTGAAAGCTCGTCCGTAGCTGCGTCTTGCAGATACGAATGAATGTTCAGTGAGCATGCATTCTGTCGCACCGTTCCCTGCGATTAATTAGCCACAGACTCAACATATGTCAGGTGCATGCATTATTTCTAAAAACCACAAACCAGGAATGAGAAGTTATCACTATAGCTGTGGACTTGTTAGTTTTACTACACTCTTTTGTTATGTTCGTGTAGGGAAGTCACGAGGATTATAAATTCAATTTGAGTGAAGTTTAAAACCATATCTTTTATGACAAAAGGCCTTTAACTTAAGGTGGCCGAAGCACTTGATATGAAATATTTGCCATAAGGAGAATTATGAGTTTTCTTTTTCTCATATTAAAAGTTACTTAGTAAAGATTTCTTGCCTTTAACTTGAAAAAGAAAAGAAACTCTTTACGAAGCCACTTAGACAGATTTCCTTATGTGCATTTAAGACTTCCCGTGTGCTTAGGGTTTTTTTCTTTCAAGTGGGAGAGAGGAGAGGCGGCCAGGAGCCTATTTCGTGAATATGGAAATGAAAATGCAGCGTGATGGATCCCAGGTCAGCTGTGGGCACGTGAGTATGTGAGGACCCCGTGTTAATTCCAGCGGGGGCATCAGGCGAAGCCAGGTCAGAGGTGGAATAGCTGGTGGGCCACTTGGATGCACGGTAGTGACAGCCAGGCTCTTGAACCCCTTGGCCTGGAGGAGCGAGGGGAGGGGAGTCCTGTTGAGTTGGGGCTGCCTTCAGAGGAGCCGTTGGAAAGAGCCACGACTACCTCTGCCGCCTCCCCAACCTTCGGTCCCCTCCTACAGGAAGGAGTGTATATGTCTGTGCCTGTGCTGACCCGTGTTAACTCTCACTTTTCAAGTCTCTGGAAACCCATTCAAAATCCTGCCTTGCTCAGAAAACTGTGTTTAATTTTTTAAAGCATCTTCTGCTCATACCCAGGTGTTTTTTGTTTGTTTGTTTGTTTTTTTTTTTTGGTGAGGAAGATTGGCCCTGAGCTAACATCAGTTGCCTATCCTCCTCGTTTTGCTTGAGGAAGATTGTCACTGAGCCAACATCTGTGGTAGTCTTCCTCTATTTTATATGTGGGACGCCACCATAGCATGGCTCAATGAGTGTTGTGCAGGTACACACGCAGGATCTGAACCCGTGAACCCCAGGACGCCAGAGGGGACCAGGCGAACTTAACCACTACACACCCAGGCCCACCCCTCCTGTGTGTTTAATTTATTCCCAAAACTTGCCCCCAGAGGGCAGCACGGCTGGAGGGCCCAAAGTCAGCTGGAAAAACACAGCAAGCCAGGACCAGCAGGGGGCAGTATAATGTCAGGAATGTGAACAGGCCAAGGTGGCCCGCCAGGCACGGTGGGTTCCAGGCCCATCTCCGCCGTTTCCTGGGTAGGACCTGTGTGACCAGCACCGACTGCCGGAAGCTCTGGCAGAAGGTCTGGGACGGCATCTTTCAGTAGATGATGTTCCCACCCAGGGAGCAGCCCTAAACCATGGGGGAAATCCATCAAACGCCCTTGTGTGTGCCCAGACCCCGCCCCACGAAACAAACGTCAAGTCGACATTAAAGCTGGGTCCAAACTGGTGGGTGCTGGCCGAACCCAGCCCGCAGACCTCTTCTGACAGGCCTGGTCATGGCTCTGTTTGTCTGAATGAAGTTCTTTATTGAAGCTTGACATAGACAGGAAAACGCACGTAGCACATGCCAACAGTTCCATGAATTTTCACAAAGTCATCACCCCCATAAATCACGGACTCAGGTCGACAAACCAAACGTTTTCGCTCATCTAGTAACCTCTTCAGCCTGCACAATCTTGTAAATTTCGTTTTAATTAGTTGCCAACAACAACAGCAATAGAAAATCTGGATTTCTGACCCAAGGGGAAGGGCCACACACAGTGGCTGCCTGCCCACGGTGCTGGGGGAGCTGGGGCTGGCCGCTCTCTAAAGGAAGTGTGCCCTTATCAGTTCATGACAGGCCGGGAGAAAGGGCTCCCTGCCCTGGGCCCCACGCTTTAAAGGGTCCCTCCCTGTCCTCTTCTGCATGCCCCTTCCTGTAGGGCAAGGAGGCCAAGAGGCCAGGAGGACGTGTCCATCTGGATCCTTTGTTCCCCCTTCCAGACTGCACTTCAGTGCTCGGGACCCCAGAACTCTGTGCCTTCCTCTGAGCCTAGGCGGTTCGTACTTCTGCTTGCTGACAGCCGTGGGTGTCTGCGCCCTTAGGCCCCAGGGCAGTACCAATAACAGCTGTTTGCAAGACACGGAGAGGGGCATTTGATGGAGCTCAGACATGCGGCCTCTTCGGGGCAGAAGACAGGGGCAGGCCCCAGGCCAGAGCTTACTCTCCCTGGGGAACCCATTCCAGCCCAGAACCCCACAGAGTCTGTATTTGTCAGGGTTCTCCAGAGAAACTGAACCAAGAGGCTATAGATAGGTGGAAAAGAAAGATTTATCTTAAGGAATTGGTTCATGCTGTTGTGGGGCCTGGGTAAATCTTCAGGGCAGGCCAGCAGGCTGGAAGTTCAGGTAAGAGTTGATGTTGTGATCTTAAATTCAAAGTCCACGGGGCAGCAGGCTGGAAACTCAGGCAGGGTTTCTAGGCTCCAGTCTAGAGGATTCCTTCCTACTCTGGGAAGGGCCTACCTTAGTCTTTTTTTCTTATAGCCTTCAGCTGATTAGTTGAGGCCCACCCATGTTGTAGAGGACAATCTGCTTTACTCAAAGTCCACTGACTTGAATGTCAGTCCCATCTACAAAATACCTTCACAGCAGCATCAAGACTGGCGTTTGACTGGGCCACCATAGCCTAGCAAGTTGATGCATAAAATTAAACATGATCGAGTCCAGGAAGTTTATAGGCAAATCCAGCCTTCCAGGTTGTTGTAAAGGTGTAGTTGTCAAAACAGAAAAATAACGTATTTTTTCTCAATAATTCATTAGCTGTTACATGACTTTGACACATTCGGACACACTGTGTGTGGTCCTCTGTTGGTACAATCGCCCTGGCCCGGCACGTGTTAGGGGCCGCCCTGCTAACTCCAGACTGCCCAGATTGTCCTGCAGCAGCTGCCTTCAACCCCGCCTTGCTTGCCCGGCCCCTGTAGGTGCTGGGTTTGCAGCTCCGGATTTAAAAACACCAGTTTGGAGAGGGGTATGAACCCCGTGCCCAGATAGCCATTCACGATTATTCTTAACAGTCACGTAGATAAGCAATGTGTTATCAGACTCCCACTAGGCTTCTTACAGATAACGTCTCTGATGCTTGGGTCACCATGGTAACGGATGCTTAAGTTGTTTTCCAGGAACTGACGGTGGACCCCTCGTCCAGTCCAGACCAGTTGAGACCACCCACCTATCAACTGGGCCTGCAAGAATGATAGGTGACCTTTGACCTCGAGGTGAAAATTCTACCTTCAGGTCACACTAACGCCACCATTCTGTGAACGTGTGTCCCGTGAAGAGCCGGGAAGCTCGACTGCGTTTGCACAGAACATCGATTGCCTCCCTCTCCTCACCTCGGTCATCTGTCCTCACACTTCAAACCACCCTGCCCCCTCTCCCATAAACATCCCTCATCCTTATTTTTGAGGAGGTGGATCTGAGACTTGTTCTCTTGTCTCCTTGCTTGGCTGCCTTGTGAAGAAATCCTTTCTCTGCTGTGAAACTCAGCGTCTCGGTGATCGGCATACTGTGCGGCAGGCAGGACGAGCCTGGGTCAGCACATGAGGGGCGGGTGGACCCAGCAGCCTGCACATTGCTGTCCGACTGGCTGTAGCCCTGCAAAGATGTACCATCTTCCCTAAAAGCCCCACGCATCTCCCTCTTGTGGTGGGTGTTGGGCCAGCCAGGGGAGTGAGGTTATTTGTGACTCCATTTCCCAGGAATAGGATACAGGGATGTCCTACGGATTCAGTGAGATGATGTCGGCAGCTGGCCTTGCACTCAGCACACACTCGAAGACTGTGGCACGTGTTACTGTCCTGAGGGCTCACCGCTCACCAGATCAGCTCAGCCTCCCGTTAAAACCAGTCTCTCCTGGTTGGAAGAGTTGGGGCAAGTCCTGTTGTGCCTTGAAGTTGATCAGGGAGCACCTGTCTCTTTGGTCAGTGTCCCAGGGAAGGCCAGGGAAAGGAAAATGCCCACAGAGGCCAACGGGGGCCACCGTCTGTTTTTGTAAATAAAGTTTTGTTGGGACACAGCCCGCCCTTTCATTCACGTCTTGTCTACAGCTGCCTGAGCCCTGCAATAGCATGTGAGCGGTTGCAGCAGACACCACGTGGCTGGCAAAGTCAAAAATGTTTATTATCTGGCCCTTTGTAAAAAAAAAGTTTCCAACCCAGCCCTAGAAAATAAGACTGAGACTCAGGCCTTCCTGAAGAGCAGCGAGGCCCACCTGGCTCACCAGACAGGATGCCTCTCCTCCTGGCCCTCCTCTTAGCCCCTTGGGGGGAAGCTTAGGAGGAGGCAGCTCTGCGCACAGCTGGCACGGGAAGGTGGCCCCATATCCATTTGCTCCCATCTTCCAATTTAACCCCACAGAGCCCACCCATCAGTGCTTGGTTAAAAGGGAGCATATATGCAGGCACGTTGATGGCCACACATGGCTGCACAGGTTGTCACTACACAGGGGCATGTAGCCTAGGGGGCATCTGGGGGCTGACATCCGGCTGTGTGCCCAGCGTGGGCTACCCCTGCCCAGGGAAAAGGGTGCCTGCTGCTAATTCTCATAAAGGGAACTGTGACCCGTACGAGCCAGTGTGGTGGCCCTGGAGGCAGCCTGGGTTTCGATTCCAGTCCTGTCCCGGACCTGAGGCAAGAGACTCAAATTCCCCCAGCTTCAGTTTCCTCATCTGTAGAATGGCAACACGAGTAGCGCTGTGATAGGCTGAAAAAGACCCTCCAAAGAAGTACACGTCCTAACCCATCAGACCTGTGCATGTGCCCCCTTATGTGGCAAAAGGGACTTGGCAGCCATAATTAAGTTAAAGATCTTGAGATGGGGAGATGATCCTGGATTATCCAGATGGCTGAGTATAACCACAGGAGTCCTTGACAGAGAAACAGAGGGTCCGCGCAAGAAGTAAGAGATGTGAAGATGGCAGCAAGAGGTGGCAGTGATGTGAGGAAGGGGCCACGGGCCAAGGAATGCAGGGTGCCTCCAGGAGCTGAAAATGACAAGGAAAAAGACACTCCTCCAGAGCTTCCAGAAGGAACCAGCCCTGCAGACACCTTGACTTTAGCTCCCTAAGGCTGATTTTGGACTTCTGGTTCCAGAACTGTAAGATCATCAATTTGTGCTGTTTTCAGCCACTAAATTTGTGGTCATCTGTCATCGTAGCAATAGGAGACACACAAATCTGTCTCAGTGGTTTTACGGATGCACCGAGACAGAACTTCAAACATCCAGCCTCGAGTACCGTGTGGAGCTCAGTCACGGGAGTGGCTGCCACTAGAATGGACCATGAGGCTTCCTCCCCTCCCTGCCGCTCCTTCTGGCCCCGGGGAGGGCTGCCATTCCAGGAAGCTCCTGGGGAGACGAGGGGTGACCTCTGACCATGTGAGGAAGGGCAGGAGGCCAAAGACAGCCAGATGGCAGAGATTACAGTAATGACATCCCCAGGCCCTCTCCAGAGGCGCCAAACCGTGGGAGGCGGGCCAGGATGGCAGTGAAGTCATCATTTACCCACTGCGCCTTCCGCAATGGGTCTCAAGTGCAGCAAGCCGGCAAAAAGCAAAAGTTGTTTTCAGATTGGTCATCGGTGCCAGCAAGCTGTGTCATTCCCTACAAAAATCCCATGTAGGAACACAGTCACCCCATACACACTTTCCCTCTGCTGGTTCAGCCCCACCGCCTCCCTTCCAGGCCCAGCGTCCATCTTCTGTTCTCTGGGCAGCTTTGCCTGATTACCCCCGCCCCAGGGTGACCAACTTGTCCTGATTTGCCAGGGACTTTCCTAGTTTAAGCACTGGAAGCTTCAGGTCCAGGGAAGCTCCCAGATCCTGGGCAAATCAGGAGAGTTGGCCTCCCAACTCAGCCCTCCACACCAAGACGGCCCACCCCACTGTGGCTCCTGCAGCACGCAGGTCCCTCTCTCCCCCAGGACATCCTTGTTTTCCTTGGGTCCTGTGGATGCAGTGGGTTCTGCCCAGCCTCGGGCCCGCCCCACACTGACCCTCTGCCCAGAGTCTTCTGTCTTCTGGTTCATCACGACCAGCTCTGTTCAGGGGCCCTGACAACCTCGTCTGTGACAAAGCCAACATTGTTGGTGTCCCTGCTCCTGTGTCCCGCTGTCATAGGCCTTAACCTACCTTCTAAGTATATATATTTGTTTGTCTCCCTCACTAGATTTCTGCTTTATTCACTTGAATCCTCAGTACTCACCACAGTGGCTGACATCTAGTTGGCATTTGATAAATTTCTTTTGAAGAATGGAGGAGAGGAAAGGAGGAAGGGGAGAGGGAGGGAGAAGGAAGGGAAGGAGGGAAGACCCCCAAGGTGTCTGTGTCCTTCAGATTCACAGCCTCCAGGTGACCAATGTCACAAAAACACTCCAAGCAGAAGACAGGCTGTGTGGCGTTCAGCTGGTCTCGATGACGCTGGCCTGGTTGGGTGTGTGGGTCTCACGGCGGAAGAGCACAGCAGAAGAGGTAGTGCTCCCCGTGAGTTTGGGGGACACAGGCTGCCTGCTTTTCAGGTCGCTTAAACACAAACCTGTCCTCAAAACTGTCTATACTGGGACTTAGTGCTAGGCACCCTCTATGCATGCACCTGAGCCAGAGCTGCTGGGAAGTCTCCAGACCCGACCTGGACAAGCCTCTGGAGAGTAGTCAGAAAGGCCAGAGCCCACGAGCTTGGATCCTCTGAAGGTGAGCGCCCCACCCTCCTGGACACCCGTCACCCAAGCGCCCAAACTCATGCTTCTGCTCCCCCAATCTCTACAAGCACATTACTCTTCATGTCCATGGCGATGACGTGGGCTTCAACGTCCCGCTTCCCGTTCTCCCATGAGATGCCAGGGCCGTGTGCAGGGGAGCCTCTCAGTAGCTCTCAGCAGGGCAGGGGGGCTCGCCTTGTGGCTGGGCTGTGCACACGTGGGAGGCAGCTGTGCCTGGGCAGGGGCAGTTCAGGCCGGGATGGCGATGTCGTGTCCGCTCTTCATTCAGAGTCCCCTCCACAACGAAGCACGTGCTGTGTGCCAAGCCCTAGACGGGGAGATGGACAATAAACAAACAAACAAGCTCACATAGCCAAAGGTATGATGAAGAGAGAAGCAAGACTGTGCTTGTTCCACTCCCGTCACCAAGCACAGCAAGGAGATAGCAGGCCATCACCCCCATCACTCCCCAAGGCTCCCTCCGGTGCCTGGGAGATGAAGCCAAAAGGGTAAAATCAAAGAACAGGGATAATATATACTGGAAAGGGTACGAGGCAGGCAATGAGATGTGAGTCTAAACAGTCTCCTTTGAGGGCAGATTTGAAAGAGCTATGAAACTTGCAAATATGCACGCAGCCCATCCCCCGGAAATTACACCTCAAGGTGTCTGCTCCAGAGAAACCTCTACACTTATGCACAGAAAATACATACAGAGATTTTCATTACAGCATTGTTTGAAATATCCGTAAACTAGCAAGGATGCCTATCGATTCTTGGAATATGAAGCAGCAGTTTGGAAGGAGAAAGGAAGTTTAGCTGCACTGAAGTGACAATTCTCCAAGATGCAATCATTGGGAGGCAGAGGAAGCAGTACAAACCTAAGTGTGCTATGACATCATTAGAAGACAGAAAACCCCGCCCCCCGCTCGCCACGGGTCCACGGATGCGAACGTAAATGCACAGAGAAAGGATGTGACCACAGCTGCCTGTGGGAAGAAGACGAGGAGAAAGGACGCAGTCCAAGGCCTCAAGGATCGACTCAGATGTGCCAGTTGCTACACACAGAATTATGCATGGGTTATGTGCATAATTTTTACTGGTATAATCAAACATTTGAAGGAAAAAAGAGAAAACCAAGTCATAGGACGATTCTCAGGCTGTATACTTCAATGCCAGCTCAGATGTCATTACCTAGTTTGACGATGAAGACAAAAGCCATAAAGTCATTTTACAGAATACTCTCCCCTACATCACTAAGATGGACAGAGAGTCGCTCTATCACTTAGCCTGTTTTGCATGAAAAAAAGAAATCACCCCAAAACATAGCAGCATAAAAACCACAACCACTTTGTTTAGCTCACCAATCTGTGGGTCAGCTGGGTGATTTTTCTGGTCTGGGCCAGCCAGGCTGATGTTTGCTGGGTTCACCCACGAGTCTGTGGTCAGCTTGCAACCTGATACTCTAGAATAGTCTAATTTGCACCTGTAAGGTGACACCTTGGTCTCTCATCCTCCAACAGGCTAGCTTGGGCTTATTCACAGGAGGGTGTCAGAGTCCAACGGAATCAATAGTGAGAGTTGTAACACCTCTCGAAGCGTGGGCTCTGATGTTCACACAGCGTCCATTTTGCTGCATTCCGTTGGTCAAAGCAAGTCCTGAGACCTGCCCGGGTTCAAGTTGTGGGAAGCAGACGTCACCCTACCTAGCTAGTAATAGGAACAGCCTCTGTGTACCTGACCTGTGCTGAGCATTTTAGATCTATTGTCTCATTATCTTCTCATACGAGAAAGCTGTATAATCTCACTTTATAGAGGAAGAAGCTGAGGCACACTGGGAGGTAGGGGATCAGAGAAAAGAATCTCTCTGATGAACTCCAAGAAGCCTTTACCCAACCCACAAACTCTCCTCTACAGATGCCTAGAAAGCCACCATTCCTGATTCTCTCCTGCTATGGACTGAATGATGTTGCTCTGATATGCCTATGGTGAAGCCCTAACCCCCAGTGGGGCTGTATTTGGAGTAAGGGTGTAATTAAGGTTCAACGGGGTCCTAAAGATGGAGCCCTCATCCGATAGGATTAGTGACATTATTTGAGGAGACCCTCGAGAGGTCACTGTCTCCGCCTTATGAAGACACAGCACCCATCCAGCCCACCCCCCATTCCCATCCTCATCGTGTCCCTTCCTGGTGTTTGCCAAGAGAAAAAGCAGACAGACCTGGGTTTGAATTCAGGCCCCATCATGTATCGTTTAGGTAAGTCACTAAGCCTTTCTGAGCCTCCATTCCTCAACTCTAAAATGGGTCGATTAACCAAGCTGATACACTAACGCCCCTGCTCCTGTGTCTGTGCATATGGGGAGTCAAGGACGAATGCCAGGCCCTCCTCTGCAGGCTGGTCAACACCTGTGAGGTCAATGACTCTCCCAGTGTGCTCCACTGCACCCACCAACACTTCCCACAGGGCTTGGCACACAGTAGGTGCTTAATACATTTTTAAATAGAGATAGAGTTTTATTTACAAAGTAGATAATTGTGCAAAGTGTTTCCAAGATGAATGGCCATCTTGGTTGTGTCTGCTCTTGAGAAACAATGCGTCTCCCAGAAGGGGCTCCTGCTGGTGCTGCTGGGGGCCTGGCCTGGGCGCTGGCAGGCTCGGCTCTGGGATTCAGAAAGCAGTTCAGGCAGCAGTGGGGAAGGGGGAATGTAAATTGAAGGCAGACAAGGCCCAGGGCAGGGAGATCTGCTGGGCACCCTGTGGTGGTCTGTGCCAAGAATATGGTGGCCACAGAGAGAACAGCGTGAGAGGAAGCCAGTGGGGCTTAAGGGCTTGGACCCTGGGTTCCCATCCTGGGTCCTGAGCTCCAGCTGGGTGGCCTTGGGCCTCTTCCCTCATCTATAAAATAAGAGGACTGCCAAGCCCCACCTGGTGTCCATCAGGTACACGTGGGAGCCCTCCATGAATCCTGCATATTATGTGCTGGCATCACGCCTTGCAGGAGGGAGCATGGCGGAGAAGGGCACCGGCTTTGGGAACCTGTTCGGCTTTGATTCTGCAGCTTAGCCTCCCACACACGTGGACCGGGGCCGGTTATTTAACCCTCTGCGGGTTAGTTCCCATCTGTAAAGGGGGGGTAACACCTATGCTCTAGGATTGTCGTGTGCATTGTTTGATACCGTAGTTAATAATCTTTGTGGAGTAAATACTCAACACAGCCTGGTGTCCTTTTCCCTGGTGGGAGGCAGAAGGTCAGAGAAGAGGCCGAAAGTCACAGAGCCTCCAGCGGCCCCAGGGCCAAGCACTTCCCAGCTCCGTGCTTCTCTCCCAAGGGCCTGAGGGCCAGCTTCAGGATTCCTCCAGGGATTACCTGGGAAACTTCTTCATCTCTTCCGGGAGGCGCGAGGCAAAGAGGGGAAATTAACATTTTGGAAGCAGGTTCATCAACAGTGAGTCTGATTGGAATATATTTGCAAGCCTCTTTATCCAGCCTGAATCTGTACTTTTCCAGGTCAAAATGCTTCTCACTTTCCAGTGTTTCTGAAAAAACATTTGTTTGGCCTTCTACTGAATAAGTCTTTATTGTGAGCCAAGCCCTGCGCTGACCACTGAACCACCAAAAAGACGAATGCCCTTCTCAGTCACTTGTTCAAAAAACGTTTTTCTTGAGTGCCTACGATGTGCTGATCACAGCTCGTAGAGGAGGAAAAATAATTTTCTTTCTACACTTCTGAGCTCTTGGCTGAGATCCGCTAGAGTAAAGAGACATTAACAAGAGGAAAACAAACAGAAGTCTGTGAGCATGGATACTCCATATATACGTGGGAGATACCCAGGGGAAAACGAGTAACTCCCTAAGGTGACCTAAGCCACCAGCTTAAATACCATCTTCAGCTCAAGACAAAGAAAGGAGGGTGTGTGTTTGGGGATGGGGCAGTTATGGGAGATTTCCAGGAAAAGCATAGTAAACAAGGGTAAGGTTATTACTCAGACTCAAGTCAGTGCCTTCTCCATTGATGAGTTTCTTGTGATTTAGAGCCAACCTTCCCTTCTGGTACAGAGAGGGAAACACCCTTATGATGGAGATTTCCTTCATAAATCCAAATGTCCCTCATAAAAGGATGACTTCCACTCTGTTTTAGGGCTTCTCCTGTGTCTACTGTTTCTCAAAATAATCCGTATGCCAAAGAGGCTTGTTCTGGGGTGGCATATTCTGTGCAAGACCCGGAGGACACAGACGTGAAACCCCCGTCCCCGCCCCTGAAGGACTCCATCGTTCCAAGGGCAGACAACGAGAAACACGACGAGCATGGAAAAATTACTCCTGTCTTCCAAATCCTCCAGAAACTTCCTTCCCACTAAGTGTTAACAACATAAGAAAAGGAGCAATGTTTTAAGCTACAAGCAATCATGGAGGAATTCCAGGCTTCCCAGTAAAGGTAACGGAAAATTTGGGTAGTGGGAGGGGACCCTCCACAAAATCTCTGAAAATAGGACCACCTAGGTGATACCTAAATGCCAATTCAGCCATTCATTTGACAAGATGTATTGAGTGCCTCCCATGTGCTGGGCATGGTATCAAGAGCTTAACTAATGCACAAGTCTTACTTCTTGTTTCCTCTTCATTTCACACAGAGTAGAGACTATGGTACCAAGAACCTTCAGGCACATCCCTGCCTTTGGGGGCATTGACTCTTTACGTGGGTGCCCAAGAAGCCTGTTAGAGGTCCTTTTAAGAAAACAACTGCTTTTCTCTCAGGAGAACCATCGCCATTATTAATTCAAGAATGTCTTAGAGACGTAACTCCCTGTCAAGGATGTCAATGTAGGCATGGAAAATTTTTTCCTTCTTGTCTTCTAAGTTCTTTGGCTCATCTAATATAGTCATGCACCACACAGTGATGTTTCAGTCAACAACAGACCACATATATGACAGCAGTCCCATAAGACTAGTACCATATGCCCTAGGTGCGTAGCAGGCTATCCCATCTAGGTTTGTGTAAGTACACGCTATGATGTTCACACAATGATGAAATTGCCTAACAACGCATTTCTCTGAGCATATCCCTGTTGTTAGGCACCACATGACTGTAATTACGTTGACCTAGGACAGATTAACAGGAGAAAAACAAATTTAATTTTGTACACATGGGAGTCCCATAAAAGTAGGGGTTCAAAGAAAGGGTCAAAGGAGGAGATTTTGTATCTTTCAGACAAAATAAATAAATAAATAAATTTATGAAGAATTGACAAGACAAAGGTTTGGGCTTGGGGTAGTAAATTGGTGATGAAGTAACAGGGTTTGTTCCCACAGCCTTCTTGGCCCTAAATTCCCTGTCTCTGTCCCTGGTGATGATGATGCTTAGACCCTCCTGGGACAGGGGGATTACCTGTCACATGGAGATTTACCTCCTGTTTCAGGGAGACAAAGGAGGATTAGACTGCCCTTCTTGCACAGGCTGTTTCTCAAGTAACTTTAAGTCAAAATAAGCAATATACCAAATGACATATTTTGAGGTGGGATATTCTGCTCCTTCTTCATCAGTTTGGGGAGAAAGTCACTCTCTTTCATGTTGGAAGCCAGAGCATGCTACATAGTTATCTCCTTCTTGTCTATATAGCTTTTGGATAAATAAACCCCAAACCGACTTGGCCTTGTCAGGGAGGAAAAATTTCTCCTCTACCCTTCTAAGTTCCTCCAGCTGGTCTAGTAATCCAATTGACGTGAGACAGATTAACAGGAGAAAATCAAGCAAAAGTTTAATGACATGCATACCTCCTGTAGACATGGGAGAGACCCAGGAAAACTGAGCTACTTGCCAAAATGGCCAAAGCCACCACCTTCAATACCATCTTCAGCTAAAGACATGGGGCGAGTCAGTTATGGGAGATCACCAAGAAAAGCACAGAAAACAAGGGAAAGGCCACCATGCAGATTTAAGTCTTTGCCTTGCGAGTTGATAAGAGTTTCTGGAGATAAGGTCCTCCCCTTATCTCCTGTACCAGGAGGAAGACAACCTTAAGAATGGAGATTTCCCTTACAAATGTAAATATCTTTCACAAAGCGTGACTTCTACTTGATTTTTAGAGCTTCTCCCATTCTGCTGTTTCTTAAAAATAACTAGCCTAAAATAATCCTTATGCCGAAGAGGCATATTTTGGGATGACAAATTTTTCTCCATGACAGCCTCTGTTTTAAACTACCGAGGGGGCCAGCCCAGTGGCATAGTGGTTAAGTTCACACACTCTGCTCCAGCAGCCCGGGGTTCATAGGTTCGGATCCTGGGCATAGACCTATGCACTGTGCATCAAGCCATGCTGTGGCAGCATCCCACATAAATTAGAGGAAGATTGGCACAGATGTTATCTCAGGGCCAATCTTCTTCACACACACACAAAAAATTAAATAACTAACTAAATAAACCACTGAAGTGGTTTCTGGCTTGAATCATACAGACGTGGGTTTCCCTCTGCCACCAGTTAAATGGTAGACGCATAGCCTCAGTACATATGTGAGAAATAGGTGGTTGGCAATGACAATTGTGAAGTCCCATGAATGATTCTTTGTTCAAATTTTAAAAAAGAAAAGAAAAGAAAGGGGAGAGATGCCAGTCAATGCAGAGTTTGCAGGTGTTTCCTGGGGATGGCATGACTAGGAATCCGCCATGAAGCCCCGGGAGGGCAGGTGGCCAATACGAGCTGAAGACACAAGCTGGAGGCGACCACAGTCTGAGCGTGTGTGTGACGCCTCATGCTGCTCACAGAGAAATTGCCAGCCAAAATTTGGGGTGTCGATGTCTTGACATAGGAAGGGGAGAGGAGAGAGAGTTCCTGGAATAGAGACGAGGGGAGGAGAGCTCCAGAGAACAGGAGCCCAGAGGAATCCTGGGCCTGTGAGAACAAACAGGGGCCGACTGTTTCAGTAAGGAAGGTCAGTAATGAAGACGCCCATTCCGGGCGGTAGAAAGGCCTTGACTTTGAGAAAGCGAAACTCCTGCCCTGCTACTTCCGCATCTTCCTGGCCATTGATTTGCAATTTAAGGAAGACAATGAGAATAGGGCTTTGGTGAAAATGCAGGCCTCAAATGCCACCCAGTGTTCTTTAGCCAGAGGATGTTAATCCCCTTTGTCCTGCTTTCTGTCATGAGGTTTGCAAGGTGCTAAGGAAAGTTTCAGAACATTCACCAGTACAATAACAGATATCCACACCGTTTCGGGCATTTAGTGAGACCTACCTGTGGGCCAGCATCAGGTGAGGGGAGTAAGGCACTAACCTCAGCACAAAATTTAAGGGGTGCATAAAAAAAAAAGAAGAAAGCTAATAAATACTATTTTAATGCAGTGTTTTTAAAAATCCAAATTTATGCAAAAAAACATCCATGACAAATAAAAGATCACAATTTTAAATAACGTAGACAAGTATTTAACACCAGGCCTGGCACACAGCAAGCTCTCGGAAGTAGCGATGTTGTTATAAAACAACACAGTGTTCCCCAGAACAAGACGGGGCTCCTGCCTCCAGGAGGTTCTCTCCTAGTTGGAAGGGCCCAGCGAGGAGGCTGTGAGCCCAGGAACTATGGGAAACAGGGGAACCTTGTTTCAAGAAAATTAGGGAAGAGAACAGTTCTTTGTGAAAATATATAATATTGAGACTTATAAGAAATATATGTTTAGTCTTCTCATTTCTGCAGCAGAGCTCCTAAAACCCTTGGAATTTCCTAAGTGAGGAGAGTGATAAAAAGTGTCTTTTGTTATGTTAATAAGGTGACTTTTGGACCAGCACCTAAGGATGGGGCCTGGTTGCCAGGAGAACTAACCCTGTGATTGGAGGGCTGGAACTTTGAGTCCCAACCCCCTGACCTCTGGGGAGGGGAAAGGGGAGAGGGGCTGGAGGTGGAATCAATCCTCAGCGGCCAATAATCTCATTAATCATGACTATGTGAGGAAACCTCCATAAAAACCCAAAAGGACAGGGTTCAGAGAGCTTCTGGGGTGGTGAGCAGGTGGAGGTTCTGGGAGAGAGGCCGCTCAGAGCATGGGAGCCCCTCACCCCTCTCCCTATACTTTGCTCCATGCATCTCTTCCATCTGTGTGTTCCTGAGTTACATCCTTTTATAATAAACCAGTACTCTAGTAGGTAAAATGTCTCTCTGGGTTCTGCCAGCTGCTCTAACAGATCAATCAAACCCAAGGAGCAGTTGGAACCTCTGATCCATAGCCAGTTGCCGCAAGCACAGGTGAAAACCTGGACTTGCGACTTGTGTCTGAAGTTGGGGGAGAGGGCGCCGTTTTGTAGGACTGAGCCCTTAACCTGTGGGGTCTGATGCTGTCTCCAGGTAGGTAGTGTCAGAATTGAATCGAACTGTAGGACACCCAGCTGGTGTCAGAGAATTGCTTGGTGGTGTGGGGAAAATCTACACACATTGGAACTGGGTGCAGCATCCTAAAATGACATCTGTTTTTGACACAGCTCTTGCCCAGCCCTACCACATAATAGGTGCTTACTTAATGTTTGCCTAAAGAAAGACTGAAAAGCTAGAATAAGGCAGCTTATCATTGCGAGTCAAGGCCTAGTGTCAGAGCACAGTGTTGACCAGTTGACAGAGATGGGAGCCAGGCGGGTGGGCATGCTGCCCCTGGTCCTCCTACCTGTCTGCACGGGCTGCCCACTGACCTGGGCTTTATACTGAGATTCTATTTATCATAGATTTTAAAAATATACATAAAAGTAGAGAGAATCATATAATGACCCCCATATGTTTATCATCAGCTTCAATAATTACCAACATTTTGCTCATCCTGGTTCATCCGCCCTGCCTCTTCTCTTCTTTTCCCAGAGTGTTTTAAAGCAAATTCCACATCTGTCATTTCACCCATGAAGACTTCAGTTTGTATCTCCAACAGATAAGGCCTTAAAAATAAATAACCACAAAATCATTATCACGTGTAATCAAATTAAAAGTCCTTAATGCCCGTCAATACAAAGCCAAGGTCCAACTTTCTCCAACTGTTTCACTTTTGTTCTAATCAGGATCCAAAAGATGGTCCACGCATTGCATTTGGTTGATACGGCTCTTAAATCTCTTTTAATCTGTAACAGTCCCTCTTTCCTTTTGTCCCCCATGAAAAAATCAGGCCACTTGTCCAGTAGAATTTCCTACAACCTTGTAATGTCCTTTAACGGGTTTCTCTAACCTTTGAATTTCCTGTAAGCAGGAAATCCCATCTAGAGGCTCTATTAGATTCAGGTTGAGTAATTTTGGCAAAGAGTTCATAGGTGGGACTGGTACTTCCTTTTGCATCACACACCAGCAGACACACAATGTCCCTTGTCGCGGAGTGAGTGGGGTAAGGCTCCTCCAGGTAAAGTCCCTGATTAACCTTTCATCGGATGGTGTCGGCATCCAGTCGTGGTTCTTAGTTGTAAAATTCCTTCTGACTTTTAATAGACGTGATTCTTCTAAGCTCTGTCCTAGCGTCTGTTCTCGTCTCACTTTAAGGTTAGAAATTGGTGGCTCACCTTCCAAATAGCCTGAAGATGTGTTTTGTGTGATCTTCACAGTGTTTTTTAAGCAACTGAGCCAATATTTTAAAAAGGTGGGTATTGTACATTAAAAAATGCCTATTTTCAGCTTCCTTTGAAAAATCAGGACTACAGCAGCATTGGGTCAGCCCCACCACAGGGTGGCAGTCTATGGGATCTGACCAGCGCGCACTCCTGGTTCCCCGCGCCCCTGCCACGCCCCCCTGCACCCCCAAAGCTGAGCCTGAGCATCAGGGGCATCTACCAGGCATTTGCTTGGTTGTTTTTCTTATGATAGAGAAGTGGTTCTCTGCGCTAAGGCCTCCATCAAAAGTTGGAAACCAAAAGATATCCTGAAAGGGAAGCTGGTTTCAAGAAAATTAGCAAAGAGAACCTTTCTTTGTGAAAATCACTTTTTAAAAAAATGAGAATAATAGTCAAATAAAGTATATCTGTGTTGAAAAAATGCAACTTGAGATGCTAGTGGGTGACTACAGCCCACTCTGTTCATGGATCTCTAGGCTGCCGGGTTTGCACCCTGACTCACCCTCTCCCTCAGTGATCTCAGCTACCATATTGTCATGGACAGAATTGTGTCCCCCCAAAATTCGTGTGGAAGCCCTAACCTCCAGGACCTCAGAGTGAGACTGTATTTGGAGATAAGGCCCTTAAAGAGGTGATTAGGCTAAAATGACGTCATTAGGGTGGGCTCCAATCCAATCTGACTGATGTCCTTATAAGAGGAGAAGATTAGGACCTGGAGAGATATCAGGGATTTGAGGACAGAGACAGGACCGTGTGAAGAAGCAACAAGGGAGAGGCCATCTGCAAGTCAAGGGGAGAGGCCTCAGAGGAAACCAACCCTGGCAACGTCCTGACCTTAGACTTCCAGGCTCCAGACCTGTGAGAAAATACATTTCTGTTGTCTAACCCAGCCAGTCCATGGTACTTTGTTATGGCAGACTTCGCAAACTAATACACATCTCTATGCTTTGGATCCCAAATCCACATCCCCAGCCTGCACTGCTGCCCTAAGCCACAGACCAGAATATCCACCAGCCTGCATTACAGCTACAAGCAGAAATCTCGCAGGTTTGAGCAAAGGTGCAGAGGCAGGAATTGAGTATGGTGGGAGGATATAGGCGTAGCTGGATTCGAGAGCAAAGAGAAAGAAGTCCTGCACGTGTAAATGCCAGTGGAATTGTGAAGTGCTAAGAAGCAATTTTCTGGAAGCCACCAAAGATTTTCAAACAAAGTGCCATTTGGGGGAGATTAACTATGTAACTGTTGCCTTTCCTTATTAGGAGTTGTTCACAGGCTTTAAGAATCTTTTGTTGTATTTTAATCCTCAATCCCGCCAACCAAACATAGCTGACCACAGTAAACATGTGTTGATTTCAACTGACTCACATTATTCCACATCAGAACAAAATGGCAGCAGCGCTTCCTTTAGCCTTTTGCCAGGTTGTGGAAACAAACACTGTTTTGTGTGCTAACTGACCCGGGGGACAAAGGTCTGAATTTGGGCCCAAGTTAGGGTGGAGATGTAGCATACAAAGCCAGGGAAAAAGGGAGGTTCTGTCTGTGTCTGGTCAGGTATCAGGGCCCTGGGAGAGAAAGGGTTGTTCATGCTTGAACACCACTCCCAAATGGGTAGCGATGAGAGAAGACAGTATAAGAAAGAGATACCCAGAGGAGACGTAACGTGACTCAAAAGCAAGGCGTGCATCCTTGTGAACTGCGAAGAGAACAGGAATGCAAAGCTTTGAGTGGAATTCAATGTAATGGGGAGGAGGGTTGGGGCTAGACCCATAGTTAAAGCCAGGGCACGGGGCCAGGGGTTGGGGGATGAGAGAGGTTCATGGAGAGGGCTCAATTCACAGAATGGGCCGGGAAAAAATGGCCCATTGCCTGTGACTGTAGCTTTGTCAGAACCTTTGGGGTAAGGAGTTGGGTGGTAGGGAGGAAAAAGGCTCAGTGGCTGGCCCAAGACCCTCCCACTCCACCATCTCTGTAACAGGATTGTGTTGTCCTTGATGTTAACGAGAAGCCAGAGCTCCAAAACCCAGTTACAGGCCAAGACTCTATACTGACAGTCCATAGAGCCAGATAGAAGCCACAGAAAAAATGCACATAGACAGGAAGAGTGAGGAACAAAAATAGATGCAAACCAAAAAACCCCAAATGTACTCTGTTTGTGAACCAAATATCAGGAATACATGAAAAAAAATTGATGCTATGCAAGAGTGTCAACACATTGAACAAAGAACTTTCATTCTAGATGGAAAAAGCGTTATGAAACACTACATGTGAGACAACTATAAAATAAATATGTTTAGGATGCTCAAAGAGTTAAAGGAAAGCATTGCATTTGCGAAGAGAGGATATAACAAAACCAGGCAGAAATTAAACAAGTTGCATGTGAAAAGGAAAAAAATGAAATCTTAGTGTCTGCTGCACCCAGCCAAGCATATTTTCAAGAAACATAGGAAAGTTAGGGGAAAAAATGTTTATTTTATTTAGAAATCAGTATAAAATGGACCAAACTTGAAAAAATTAAAACAACTCGATGTTGATTAATTGGTGATGTTGATAAAAGTGTACCCCAAAGCAATGTGCTAATACACACAGAAAGCCACGAAGCTGTTTGTAACTCTTGACTCAATAATTTCATACTGAGAAATTTATTCCATAAACATAACCAAACAAAAGCAAGGGGCCACAAGGCACAAACACGCTCTTTGTCATCTATGATGGCTAATTCCTGAAAATAGTCCGAATGGGCGTTACGGGAAGAACAGTTTAATAAAACACAGCACCTCAAATGGGCGGAAGACTATAGATTCATTAAAACAATTATGATAACTGCATGAAAACATTTTTAAATATTTATGATAAAAAGATGGAAGTTTAAAAATGGATTTTTCTTTCTGGTCACAATGGAGTAACTTTACCCGACTAATCTTCCCGCCATAAACAACCACAAAACTGAACAAAATGCACAAAGCGACTGTTTCTCAGCACTGGACGTCCAGCAGGACGAGCGTGCCAGCCTGAAAGAAGAGGAACTTAGAGGATGAGCCCCTTAGAACACCAGCCCTTCCGTGAGGACGATTTCCCAACTGTGACGCAGCAAGCTGGAGTCTAAGCAGGCCACGTAGTCCCTCTGCTCTGGGGAGGCAAAAGCCAGCCTTCAGAGAAGCTGAAGTAGCTGGAGTCTGTGAGGCAGAGCGTCATGCAGGAGGCGTGCGCCTAAGTCTCTGTTTGGGGTCCTCAAAAGGCCTTTGATGAGTATCAGGCTGGGTGTGTGCAGGCTGAGATGGCCCATCATTTCCAGGTTGTGGCTGCTAGGGGTTGACAGCAGAATAGAGATACCCGAAATTGAGTTGGGTTTAGGGATAGTAGAGGTCCAGCCCAGCCAGATCCCACAGAGATTTAAAGAAAATTTAATGTATGTTGTGAAAAATTTAATGCCAATAAACTTAATGACTCGAAACACTCAGCTTACCAGAACTGATTCATGAAGAAATAGATAATCTAAAGAGCCCTGTATCTTTTAAGTACATTGAATTAGTTATAAAAACCTTCTCACAAAGAAATTTCCATGTCCAGGAGGCATCATGGTGAATTCTGTTAAATACTTTAAAAAGAAATAATACCAATATTGCGCAAACGCTTTCAGAAAATAGATGAAGAGGGAACATTTCTTCACTTGTTCTATGAGGCTAGCATTACCCTGAGTCCAAAACAAGCAAAGACAAGAAAAGCACAGATCAATATCCTTCATGAACATAGATGCAAAAATCCTCAAAAAATATTAACAGATCAAATCAAGAGTGTGTAACCATGACCAAGTGGAGATGGGGTTTATCCCAGGAAATCGAGTTTGATTTAATATTCAAAAAAATCCTTCAGTGTAGCCACTTTGAGAAACAATTTGGCAGTTTCTCAAACAGTTAAACATAGAACTACCATACTGCCTAGCAATTCCACTCCTAAGTATCTATCCAAGAGAAATTAGTATGTTAACACAAAAATTTACACATAAATGTTCATGGCAGCGTTAATCATAAAAACCAAAAACCGAAAACAACCTAATTGTCCATCAACTGGACATAGACAAAATGTGTACGTCCATACAATGGAATACTATTCAGCAATGAAAAAGGAACAAACTTTTGACACATGCTACATCACGAGTAGAACTCAAAAGTAGTATGCTAAGTGAAAGAAGCCAGATACATATTGTGTGACTCCACTTATTTATGAAAGGTCTAGAAAAGGCTAATGCGTATGTAAAGTAGATTAGTGGTTGCCCAGCGTGGGACAGGAGTTAACTGAAATGGGCATGAGGGATCTTACAGGGAGAATACAGATGTTCTAAAACTAATTTATGGTGATGGTTGCACCAGTCAGTAAAGTTACTAAAAATCATTGAGTTGTGTAATTGAAAGAGGTGAATTTTATGTAAGTATGCAGTTATTTATAACTTAAAGTTGTTTTAAAAATCAACCAATGTAACTCATTACATTAACAGAATGGAGAAAAATGTGATCATCTTAATAGATACAGAAAAAAGCATTTGACAAGTTTCAACACCTATTCACAGTTTCAAATGAAGAAACCTCTCAGAAACCAAAGAGTAAAAAAGGAAACTTTCTCAACCTAATAAAGGGCATCTATACAAAGCCTACAGGTAGCATCACATTTAATGGTAAAAAACAGAATGCTTCCCCCCTAATATTTGTAACCAGGCAAGGACGCCCCCTCTCCTCACTTCTACTCCATGTTTTACTGAAAGTCCTGGCCAGTGCAAAGAGGTAAGCAAAAAGCATAAATATTGAAAATATAAGAAGTCAAATTGTCTCTATTCACAAATGACATGATAGTCTATGTGAAAGATCGTGGGAACTCTACAAAATGTCTACTAGAGTAAGGAAATTTTGCAATGTCACAGGCTAAAAAGCCAATGTACAAAAATATGCATTTCTATGTACTAGCATTGAATAATTGGAAAATAAAATTTTAAAACGATGTTATTATAATAGCATGAAAAAATACTTAGGAGCAAATGTAACAAAATATGTGCAAGACACATGGATGGAAAGCTGCAAAACTTCATTAAAAAAATTAAAGAAGATAGAAATATACTGTGTTTATGGATTAGAAGACAATATTGTTAATGTGTCCATTACCCTGAAATTAATCTATAGGTGTGACTCAGTGTGAAAAAAAATTCCAACAGGGTTTTTTGGGAGAACTTTGACAAGTTTGGTCCAAATCTATATAGAAATGTCAAGGATATAGGATAGTCAAAACATTTTTTTAAAAGAACAAAGTTGGAGAACTTACACTCCCCAATATCAAGACACACTATAAAGCCACAGTAATCATAACAGTGTAGTATTGGCAGCAAGTGTAAACAAGTAGGTCAATGGAATTTAATAAATCTAGTGGGTTGAATAATGTCCCCCTAAAAAATTCATGTTCAGCTGGAACCTCAGAACGTGACCTTATTTGGAAATAGGGTCTTTGCAAATATATTTAAGAAAGGAGCTGGAGACAAGATCATCCTGGAATTAGGATGGGCCCCGATCCAATGTTTGGCGTCCTTATGAGAAAAGGAGAAGATGGAGACACAGGGAGAACGCCATGTAAAGATGGGGGCAGAGACTGGAGTGATGCTCCTACAAGCCAAAGAATGCCGTGAGCCACCAGAAGCTAGAAGATGCAAGCAAGGATATGTCCCTAGAGGCTTTGGAGGGAGTGTGGCCCTGCCAACACCTTGATTTCAGTCTTCTGGCCTCCAGAACTGTGAGATGATAAGTTTCCATTGTTTTAAGTGGCCAAGTTTGTGGTAATTTCTTACAGCAATTCTAGTAAACTAATTCAGTAGTGAATCAGAATAGAACCACATTTATGTAGTCAATCGATTTTCAACAATGATGCCAATATAATTCAACGGGAGAAGGAATCGTCTTTTTAAGCAATGATGTTGGAACAAGCAGCTATTCAAATGAAAAAAAATAAGCCTCAACCTCTACCTCACAGCATACATGAAATTTATTTGAAATGGATCATAGGCCAAAATGCTATAACTATAAAACTTCCAGAAGAACACAGAAGAGAAAATATTTATGACCTTATAGTAGGCAAAGAAGCAGAAAAAGCACTAGCCATAAAAGACAAAATTGATAATTACCCTTCTTAAAAATTCAAAACTCCTGCTCTTTAAAAGCACCATTAAGAAAGTAAGAAAACAAGCTACAATGAGAAAATATTCACAATACATAAATCTGACAAAGAATCTGTATCCAAAATACACAAAGGACACTTAAAACTCAATAATAAGAACACAAACAACCCAATTTTAAAGAGGGATGGTAAAAGAAATGAACAGAGACTTCACAAAATAAAATATATAAATGATGAATAAAGTCCATGAAAAGACGTTCGGCATACGTAGACCTCAGGGAAATGCAAACTGAAACTACAATGTGATACCATTAATAGGTGTGCACCTATTAGAGCAACTAAAATTAAAGAGATTGATAGTATCAACTGTCAGCAAGGATAAGAAGCAACTGGAACCATCATGCACCACTGGTGGAGTATAAAATGGTACAAATGTTTGGAAAACAATTTGATAGTTCTTATAAATATATACTTACCGTATAACCTAATAATTATACTTCTACAACTTCTACAACTATACGACCAAAGAAAAATGAAAACATACGTACACACACATCAAAAAATAGTTATACACGTATGTTCCTATCAGCTCTATCCATAAAAGCCCAAAACTGGAAAGAATCCAAATGCCCATCAACGGAAAACTGGATAAACAAATTGTGGCATAGCCACATAATGGAATATTACTCAGCAGTAAAAAAAGGAATGAACTAAGGACACACACCACAGTATAGATAAATCTCAAAAACATTACCTTGATGGAAAGAAGTCATACTGAATGATTGCATTCATAAGACGTTCTGAAAACAGGTGCAATTCATCTATAGTGATAGAAATCAGATTAGTGGTTGCCTGGAACTCTTGATGGGGGTGGAACTGACTGGAAATAGGTACAAGGGAAAATTTGTATCAGAAGTGCTCTTATCTTGATTGAGGTGGTGGTTGCAATGGTATATGCATTTGTCAAACTCATCAAACCGTACTTTTATTGCATGTAAATTATACCGCAGTAACATTGCTTAAAAACAGACTTCACCTGGGAGTTTTTTGTTCCCTTAAGGACCCAAACTAGAAGGCATTTTACACAATGGATGTATAAAATGTCATTTCTGTGAACAACTAAAGAGAACAAGGAGCAGCAGGAGGGAAAAAGAAGAAAGGCAGGGCCTAGACCATGACCTTGAAGGGTTTTTCAAGTCCTGCAAAGACATTTGGGCTTCACCCTGTGCTAGAGGCAGTAGGATGAAAGCTAAGTTTTATGGGTTCTTTTGGAAACCTTCTATTTATGTTGTTGTCATTTCTTTTCAGGGAAATATGTTTATTTTTAAAGAGAGTCATGTGTCGGTTAACAACAGGGAGATATTCCCAGAAATGCATTGTTATGAGATTTAATTGCTATGCAAACATCATAGAGTGTACTTACACAAGCCTAGACAGTACAGCACACAACACACCCAGGCTATATGGCACCAATCTTATGGGGCCACCATGGCATATGTGGTCCATCACTGATTAAAATGTCATGATGCGGCACATGACTATATAAGCTACGGACACTGAAGCTGACATGGTCTACCAAAGAGGGATGAAATTTGTACCCCAGCTGGATTAGCAGTCCATCCAAACAAATTCTGCTCATCAATATGTATCGATTCGAGTGTTTTATGTATAGTATCTAATTTTATGTATACAACAGCACTGAAACACAAGCATATTATATCAACTTTTACCGCATAAGAAACCACCCCAAAACCAATGGCTTAAAAAAATGACTGCTTATTTAGCCCAGCATTCTGCAGGTAGACAGTTTGAGCTGGGCCCAGCTGGGACATTCTTCTAGGCTCAGCTGAGTTCACTTATGCCTCTGTACTAAGCTGCTGGCCGACTAGAAGCTGGCTGTCTGGAATGGCCTCCACTGGAGTGGCTCATTTCTGTTCCACATGTCTCTCATCTTCCAGTGAGCCATCCCATATTTCCTCACATGGCAGCTGAGCAGGGCTCCAAGAGAGAACTGAAGTGTGCAAAGCTTCTTGAGCCTAGACTTGAAACTGGCACCCATCATTTTTTCAGCCAAAGCAAAAGGCCCACCCAGATTCAGACAGACGGGAAATAAATACCACTTCTTTTTTTTTTTTTTTTTTGTCTTGTCTTTTCTTTTCTTTTGAGGAAAATTAGCCCTGAGCTAACATCTGCTGCCAATCCTCCTCTTTTTGCTGAGGAAGACTGGCCCTGAGCTAACATCCATGCCCATCTTCCTCTACTTTATACACGGGATGCCTACCACAGCATGGCTTGCCAAGCGGTGCCATGTCCGTACTCGGGATCCGAACTGATGACCCCAGCCTGCCGAAGCAGAATGTGTGCACTTAACCAGTGAGCCACCAGGCCAGCCCCTAAATACCACTTCTTGATGGGGGGGACTCGAAAAGCACATTGCAAAGGGGGAGAATTTGGGAAAGGTGAAGGATTGTGACCATGTTTGTAATCTACTGCAATTGTTATACACTTTTCATGTTAAAACAACAACAACAACAAAAAACAAGGTTCAGAGAAGTTAAGTAACTTTTCTGTGACACATAGCCAGTAAATGACAGAGCTAACAGGCTCCAATTCCAAACCATTTCCACAAGAAAACATGGATTTCAAGGAACTTACAGTATTTTCATGATGTTGAAACTGTTATTCCCTCTCTCTGTAATGTTACAGAATCAACAGATTGGAGGATGAAAGAACAGGAAGTTTATGAACAATAAATATTTCTGCAATGATTTCAAATGTTACAGATTATTTCCTGAGATCTAAAAAGAAAAGAATTTAACTTCCTTTGGGCAGCATCAGAGGCTAAGAATGTCCCCCAAAATATTCCATTTGACCCCACATTTCCTCATCCTTCAGAAAAAGGGGAACATAAAAAATGCCAAGCCATCTATTTACCCAAAGCTGCTTGGGATACAAGAGCGCCTGTCCACAGATGCGGCTGCCATGCTCGCGAGCAGCCGCAGTCAGCCGCAGGGGAAGGGAGGGGAGAAAAACCTTCTCTGTAACTATGCGACCAGTTCCTGTGTAGCAATCTCAAGATGCGGGCAAGAGGCATCATGGAAAATTCCCCTACGTTTAGAAACATTATCAGATCGTTGCCAAAATAAGCCAGTTTGGAAGTGAGCTCCACAAATGGACATTTGGGCTTGAATGCCAGCAGGGGAGCCGGCGATTTCTGAAATCCCATCAACGGGATGGGGCAAAGGAGAACAATTGGAGAATGCACTCCATGAATGCTCTGCGACCCTCCGGGTAGAGACTGAGCCGCCAGGCCAGCACAGGAAGTGGGGCGGGACCATGAGAAACGGAAGTGTGGAAATGTACACCTGTACACTGCAAAGGGAGGGCGTGGCTGTGGAGAAGTGGAAATCATTCAGGTCGGGAGCTTTTGTCTATAATGTTGCTTGCCTGTGAGAACTAGAGAAACTTTGTTACTGTTGCACTCCCAAGTTTGAATTTCAATCCTTCTTACCAAAATCAATGAAATGGTGCCGAGGATCCCAAAACTTGCCCAATCACGGGGTTCACCTGGAGAGTTTGTGCACAGTACACCTTCCTGGGCCCCTGGCCTCTGAATAGGCCAGGGTGGGGCCCAGGAGTCTGTCTTCAGCAAACGCTCCAGGTGACTGTGATGCTCAGGCAAGCATGGAATATACTAGTGTGCACTTGTCCAGGGCTTCCCAACCCTTCTGGGGCCAGAGCATTGTTCTTGGCAGAAGGCAACATGCTCAGCGCCTCTGGCCCCCTGAGGGTTGGGATAATCAGTGTCTTAGCACTCCTCTAACAGGTGTGAGAGTCAAAAGTCTGTAGTCACAGGGCAGCCCCATGGCCAAGTGATTAAGTTTGCACACTCTGCTTCGGTGGCCCAGGGTTTTGCCAGTTTGGATCCTGGGTGAGGACCTGGCACTGCTGATCAAGCCATGCTGAGGCCGTGTCCCGCACAGCACAACCAGAAGGACCTACAACTAGAATATACAACAATGTACTGGGGGCCTTGGGGAGAAGAAGAAAAAAAGTCATCGACTGCTGGGACAGTGGCTGCCGTGGTCACAGCACACATGTGCAAAGGGACATCTTATTAAAAAAATCTGTAGTCACAAGAGGACACAGCCTCCGGCCTTGAGAACCAGAGCAGGTGCAGGAGGCTCCCCATTCTGCCCGGTGTCTGCCTCTGGTTGCTGCCCTTGTGGGAGAGTCTGGAGGACTCTGGGGAAGGAGCTGGGGCAGCAGGATAAGGCAGAGGCTTGGGAAGCTCGGGACCCGTTATTCGTCACTTTATAAGGAAGTTTAACATTCAATACAGCTGTGCTGAGTCATCCCACTGAAGAGCAGCCCTGCCTGAAGCACCTTCACTGGGCACCATTTGGGAGGTTTTGAAGCTATGGAAAGAGTTTGGCATCTGGATTTCCACGCAGGCGCCAACATGTACCACCTGTGCGATGCTGGCCTCAGCTTCCTCACCCGCGAAGGGAGAGTGATGACGGGTCCCCCCTCATCAGGTTGCCGTGAGGATCAAACACACGGAGGAACCCCTGGCCCTGCTGTCAGATCTAAACCATTGTAAGGTGCTGGTTCCCCTCTTCCAATCGCAAATTGTAAAGTTGTCTCAGGTGCCTCCATTCAGATGTTGTTCAGGACTTTTGTCTTGTTTTTAAGGTCATGAAATGCTCTGAGAGTTCACATGCAGACCCACCATCCCTCACCTGCAACACCAAAGCCCAAAAAGCTCTGAATTCCGGAAGACTCCCCACGTTTCATGGGACAGTCTGACGTGACCCGAACTCCTTTCCCAGAAAAACCTGGCCTGAGGCTCCACCTGCTTGCTCCAGAAACACTAATGTTCCATTTCAGGGTGTTTCTCAAACTCCCCTGGGGTGCTGCATAATGTCTGGTATATGCACACTGTTTTCTTTCTAAAACTGGGAAGTCTTGAGTTCTGGAATAATCTGATCCCGGAGTGAGTGGTTTTAACTCACAGCACTTCTGGCACCAATATGTAGGTTTTCTTCCTCACATCAGCCAGTTCTCTGACTCTCCAGATACCAATGGGATGCCCTATAATTCAGTTCCACTCTGACGCCAGTGACCAAGGATTAACCTCAGACCCCACAGGTTTAAGGGCTCAGGCCCACAAGACGCCCCCACTTCAGAGCCAGTTGCAAGTGTTGGGTCCCCAGGTTAACGTACACTTCCGACGGTCTTGGCTACAAACTTGAGGGGTCCCCACAAACCCCCCTCCCTTTGGTTTGTTAGAACAGCTCACAGAACTCCAGAAAACACCTTGTTGTTGCTCGTTTATTATAAAGGATGCGAATGAATAACCACAGGAAGAGGTATGTAGGGTGAGGTCTAGAAGGGTCTAGAGCACAGGAGTTTCTGTCCCCATGGAGTTTGGGATTCTCCACCCTCCCAGCACATGGATGTGCTCCCCAACTCAGAAGCTCCCTAAACTCCATCATTTAGGGGGACTGTGGAGATTCCACCACCCAGGCAAGATGGATTAAATCACTGGCCTTTGGTGACTGAACTCAAACTCTGTCCCTGACCACAGGTCCGAGGGCGGGCTGAAAGTTCCAACCCTCTAATTGTTTGGTTGGTTCCTCTGGCAACTGGTCCTCATCCTGAAGCTATGGGGGGAGGGGGCCACCATGAGTCACCTGATTAGCATAAACTCAGACAAGGTTATGAAGAACAAAAGACACTCCCATCACTGAGGAAATTCCAAGGGTTTTAGGAGCTCTGTGTCAGGAACCAGAGACAAAGCCCAAATATATATTTCCTATTATGTCACACCAGGGTTTCAGAGAAGGGACTGAGAACCTGTCCTCGTCCCCCTAAAAGTCACAGAATTGTTAGCCTTAAAGGAGATCTCTGAGATCACATGCACTCATGTCAGGCATCTCTTCTACTACATTCCCCTATGGGTAGCTTCTAATTTCTGCTTGGAATGTTCCAGAACCAAGGACCTCACTATTTAAGTCCTGGAAACTCATTCCACCGTGGATCACTTCCTCCCTTTAAGGACTTCTGGAGTCTGCACCAAATCTGCCTCCTTTGGTCCCCCGCAGTGGTCCCTGCTCTGTCGTCCGCAGCCCGGGGGACCTGGCAACCCCTCTTCAACCAGGTCCGGCTCTCAGGGCCAGCTGCGTAATTTGCGGGGGCCCAGCGCAAAATGGAAACGTGGGGCCCTGGTTCAAAAAAACAGGAGAAACATGCTATTGAAGATACTGAAATACAAAGTTTTTTGCTTTCTTTCACGGCCTCTCTCGATTTGTCCTGGTGGGTTTTACTTGCTATTTAATGTTGTTCGAAGGAAAGAAGAATTCAAATGTTAAATTATTGGCATGAATTTTGCTCACCTTTATATTGTGCATTTCCGGTTTTAATGCAAAGATGAGAACATGTAACTCATACATGGAATCATTGAAATGACACAATTTGTATTTTGTAGTTTGTATGTACATATGTATTTCATTCTGCCCAGAACAGTTGAAACATTGAACAAAACTAACTCAACTGCTTTCATTTCCTTTCTTGATAAGCGTACATTCTGCCGTAACCCTTTACCTTGAGCTGCTGATGGGTGAGGACGGACAAAAGGAAAAGGAGCCACAGGGGGCCCTGTCTTTCCCTTTTCTTCTCTGTCACCATTTCCACCTTGAGTGGTTGGCTAATACAGAGAAGTAACACAAATAAGAAAGAACGTGGCAGGGTTTCTTGGTTGTTCCTGCTTCTTAGAAGACCATTACCTCCTTTTTGCTTTCAAAGCAAGTTCTGGTCGGAAAGGAAAGTGTGACTTATTGGGGGAGTCAGAGCCCCCCTCTTATTTGGTTGTAGCTGTGAAACCAGGGGCTGGCTTGCTTTAACTGTCCTCAGTTGTCTGTTTGCAAAAGTAGTCAGATACTGTGATACTAAACACAGTCTACAGAGAGCATCTCTGACGCCTGGGTCACCATGGTAACGGGTGCTCAAATTTTTCAGGAACTGAGAGTCGACTCCTTGTCCACTTCAGGCTGGTTGAGACCACCAACTCATCAACTGGGCCTGTGAGGATGACTGATAAGTGACCCTTCAATGTCAAGGAGCTGACAACTCCGCCCCCAGATCATGGGACCGTTGCCATTTAGTGAACATGCGTCCTATGAAGAGGCGTGAAGCTTGACGACGCTGGCGCAGATCATCAATTACCCCACTTCCTCCTTCGATCATCTATGCCCACACGTCAGACCACCCCGCCCCTTTATCCCGTAGATATCCCTAATCCCGGTTTCTCGGGAAGGTGGATTGAAGATTTGTCCTCCCACCTCCTCGCTCAGCTGCCTTGTGATTAAATCCTTTCTCTTTGCAAACTCGTCATCTGGATGATTGGCACGATCGTGTGGCAGGCAAAACAATCCGGTTCGATAACAGCTGTGACACACTCACCTTGTACTCACTTTGAGTCTCGCTGGACTCTTACACATCGTGGGTCCATAGGGCGTCTTGAACACTATGTGTAAATGAGGTGCAAGGAACGGGGACACACATCTTGCCTGTGTCTCCTTTCCTCACACACATGCGCCAGTGTCTCTTCGGACTTAACCTACAAAATACAAGTTCAAAGATAAAATTGTAAGTTCGAGACAGCCACCATAGAGCATTAAACCAGCGTGAGGCCCTTCTGCGCACAGGGCCCCATGGGACTGCACAGGTCACACACCCATGAGGCTCCACCTGCTACAGGGTGGGATCCACGGGGGTAGGTTACTCCTGTTCTTTCCATATTTGGGCCGTGTAACTTTAGGTCCTCGAGGGAGCCCACATCTAAGTCACCTAAGGGTTCCAAGCTGGCGGGGGCAGGGGTTCCCACGTGCACTTGTTAATGACTAACAATAGCTTCCTGTGCTGCTCCCAGCACATCTGCCTTTTTGCAGACCTTCCAGAGGCTGTGCAATAAAAAGTCTCAAAAGTGCTGGTTGCATTTATAGGTAGGTAGGTCACCTTGATGAGAGCCATTTCAATGGGATGGGGAGAAGAAGGCAAAAGTCAAACGATGCGTTGAATAGTGAGAGAGAATGAGCAAGAGGAGTTAAGGAGGATAGACAAGGGGAGGAGAGAGAAAGCCGTAGTGGGTGAGACACGAGTTCAACAGAGAAGTTTGCAAAGATGAGCCGGAGCTGAGCTTTTTCGGTGCTTCTGGCAAGGAACTGATAAGGTGATGAGTATGGGGCCAGCTGAGGACCCAGGAGAGGAGGGAGCTATGGAGGAGCTGAGAAGACAAACATTAAAGGCACAAATGAAACAGTCCGTGCTCCCCGCATGGAACCGTGCCTTTGCAGGATCTGCAAATCCACAATCTGAGGGACAGCATCTGCACCCAAAGGCACAGCCTCAAAACCACTCAGCCTCACCATCAGCAAGCCATGGAATGGGGATTCCAGAGAACACAGTGGGAAAGCTGAAAAGAAAGGAGAGCGGGGGAAATGCTCCGTCTACGTATGTGTGTATTGTCAAAAAACAAAAGTCAACAGGGTAAATTTAGAGATCTAATTGGCTTTATTCAACTCTTCAAGAATGGGGCTGCACCCCCATCTAGCAAATAGAAAGGAGCTCCAAGGAGCTGTACAAAACGGAAAGCTTTATAAGCAGAAAGAAGTGGGAAAAGGAAGTTTCTAACAAAGAGTGGATGGCTGCCAGCAAGGTCACCCCCCGTTGGGAGAAGGCGGGGCTCTATCAGGCAGACCAGCTCGCTGTGCTGACCAGGTGATTCCAGACCGCCTGGGTAAAGGTCACCTTCCTGCGAGAGGCTGAAAGAGCGATTAGGTTAAGCACGAAGTCTAGTTTTGCTGACGTGGAGCTTAGCACAAGTGACTCCATTATGGGCCTGTTGTTTCTTTTTTAACGGAATGCATGTGTGTCTGTATGCCTGCATTTTACATGCAAGTGAAAATATGGTGAATCGAAACTGCAGGAGGAACAGACACCTGGAGAGGTTAACACCTGGGATGGGGAGTGAGGCTAAGTGGACTGTGAATCCTGCTGGCTCTGCTCTCTATGGCTCTTGCTTTACTCTTAAGGCCCTGCCTCTATCAGTCGGTGACCAGCAAGCCAGATCAATAGGACCCTGAATTGACTGCTCTGGAGCTTTCCTGAGAGCCAAAGCCCAGCCTGTTTGGATCTGTAACCTGGTCTCAGGTCACATCCGTGCAGAAGAGGCTGTGAGGGAGCCGTGGAGCCCTGTCAGGAGACCTGCTTCCATCCCAGCTCAGTCACTATCTGTGTGATCTTAGGATGTCCTTGCACCTTTCTGGGCTTCTGTTTCCTCATCTATAAAACGGGAGGGGTGGAGACAGGCAGTAGAGGCTCCGCAAGACCCTTTTCAGCTCTGTGGTTAAAACCTATACTAATCCGACTATAAAATGGGCAAAGGACTTGAATAGATTTTTCTCCAAATGGCCAACAAGCATAAGAAAAGATGCTCAACATCACTGGCCATTCAGGAAATGCAAATCAAAACCAAAATGAGGTGCTTCACACCCCCTAGGGTGGCTCCAATTAAAAACACTGAAAATAACAAGAGTTGGCGAGGATGTAAAGAAATTGGAACCTTCATACGTCGCTGATATGAATGTAAAATGGTACACCCACTATAAAAAAACGATTCGACGGTTCCTCAAAATTACCATATGAGCCAGCAAGTCCACTGCTAGATACATACCCAAAAGAACTGAAAATGGGCACTCAAATCAATACTTGTACGTATATTTATATTTATAGCAGCACTATTCACAACAGCTCAGAGAACAACCCAAATAGCTGTCAATGGATGAATGGACAAACAAAATGTGGTATACCCTACAATGGAATATTATTCAGCCTTAAAAAAGAATGAAGTACTAGGGTGTTATATTAAATGAAATAAGGCAGACAGAGAAAGACAAATACTGTATGATTTCACTTATATGTGGAATCTTAAAAAGAAAAAAACCTAAACTCATAGATACAGAGAACAAATTGGTGATTGCCAGAGATGGGCAGGAGCTTGGACAAAACGCATGAAGGTAGGCAAAAGCCACAAACCTCCAGCTGTAAAATAAATAAGTCCTGGGGATGTATTGTACTGCATGGTGACTATAGTCAATAATACTGTATTGCATGTCTGAAAGTTGCTAAGACAGTAGATCTTAAAATTTCTCATCACAAGAAAAAAAATTTGTAACTCTGTGTGGTAATGAATGTTAACTAGACTTATTGTGGTGGACTTTTTGCAATATATAGATATATTGAATCATTGTATTGTACACCTGAAACTGTATGTCAATTATGTCTCAACTTTTAAAAAAACGAATGAAGCACTGATAAATGTTACAACATGGATGAACCTTGAAAACTTTATGCTCAGTGAAAGAAGCCAGACACAAAAGACCACATATTAAATGATTCCATTTATATGAAATGTGCAGAATGAGGAATTCCATAGACACAGAATGGATATCGACGGTTGCCAGAGGCTGCGGGGAGAGAGGAGCGGGGAATAACTCCTTCATGGGTTTCCTTTGGGGGTGACGAAAATGTTTTGGAACTAGGGACAGATGGGGTTGCACCACGATGTAAATGGACTAAATGCCACTGAATTGTATACTTTAAAATGGCTAATTTTCTATTTCTGTGAATTTCACCTTAGTTAAAAAAAGAAAAAAAGGAGAAGAAATTATTCTAGGATCTCTTCGTAACAGAACAAAACCTCATCAAACACTTGGAACCATGCTGTAGGAACCGGTGACAGTCCCTCCAGGCTACCACACCCCTCCCTCTCATCTGATTAATGGGCTGGTGGCCACTACGGTAGATAGAATGTCCCTCCCTTAATGACCAACCCCAAAGGTCTAATTGTCACTGTGCCTGCCCCTTCCCCGGGTCCATCCCAGATATCTTCATCCTTTCTGGAAGACGCCCTTCCCTCGGTGAGTAAAAGCAAACGGCTTCCCAAGCACCTATTTTGGGAAGGAGCCTGGAGCACAGGAAAACAACTGCCATCTAGGGAGACAGTCTCCTGCGAAGGCCTGCGGCTCACCAGAGATGGGAGCTGGAACAGCTGCCCTGGGGCCCGGTGCTTTGAGGAAACAGACGCTTCAAAGGTCGGCAGAGGCTGCTGTCCAGGTTTCCTGTGGCCTGCAAGGCGGTGCAGAAGTCGGTGTCCCTGGCTTTGTCTAGCCAGACGGACCTTGACGTGTGGGAATTAGTCACCCTCTGACTCAGTTTCCAAAGGAGAAGAATCTTTCACAAACTGATTCTCCACCAGTTTTCCTGGAGACCTGTGGAGAAGGGGCTACCTTCCACCTCTCTGGAGCACAGGTGTTAGGTTGGATAGCAGGGGAAGCGGTGGAGGGACAAAAAGCCATAAACTGGGAATTGATGGGGGTGCAGCTGAGCTGGAATTGTGCAGCTAACTTTTGGGCGACCTGGAGCGAGGCCCTTTACTTCAAAGCCACATTAAACCAGAGAAAAGGAGGGAAATTCTTAAATCTCAGTGCAGATGAGTTTGCAGTTAAACAGACGCAGTCTTGTATTTCTGTTGATGCTGAAACTGATCCTTGAGAAGGATGACACGTTTGTGACCCGGATGTCCCTAGGTCATATCAAGTGAAGGGGGTCTGGAGTCAATGTAGTCACAAAATATACCACCGATGAGCAGTAAACGCTGATTTCAAGACAAGGTTGTGTAGTGAAAAGAGCATTCAAGTCCAGCAAATCTGGGTACTGCTAGTTTTATCACTTTCCAGATGTGTGGCCTTACTTCCTCCATCTTTAAAATGGGATATATATGTATATGTCACACACACCATTCAGAGATACCTATTAGAGTCGTTGTGGATATGAGAAATCATGAATGTAACATGTCTGGAACACAGCAGGCTGTCAATAAATAGCGGTTATTATTTCTCCAGCTCAGTCCCCCGCCTTCTATTAAGGTGAGCTTTTCCTAGAGGCCAATCCGGCCATCAGGTGTCGACACCTGGAGGAAGCACGCCCTCTGGGCCTCCAGGCATGTCAGAGATGTAGGATGAACAAAATTAAGGCCTGTCCCCTGCACCTCTTCTCTACATACCAAGAGCCAAAAAATAAATCATTCTTATTAATTCCATTCCTGGGAATGTACCCAAGGGAACTTACTGGGGGAAAAATGGAAAGACCATGTGCATAGTTGCTTCTCATAATATTATTTAAAATACACAACAGAAATGTTTCCTACAAGACCAGGGAAATGACTTGTTGGTGCCATGCAATACTGCACATTTAAAATGACCAAGGTGATATCTATGTAGAAAGCCGAAAATGTATAAATGAAACAATATCAAGTTTTAAGAACTTGGTCCCAAATTGCATATACACCAGGATAATAACTCTTCAGCTCACAGCCGAAGAGTGGAAGGGGCAGTGGAGAAAAGCAAATGGGTTACGCGATGGAGGGACGGCATTATGGGTGTGATTTTTTTTTTGATGTCATAAGGCTACTTAATAACAAATATTCTTTTTAATGATCTTTTTTAATGATGCAGTTGAGTAGATGATTTCTAAGACTTCTTTCCTCTCTAGCATTCTATGGTCCCATGATTGGGTAAGTTTCACATCTTTACTCCAACTTACATATCCTTGTCTGTAAAACCACATAGTAGTTTTCTAGTCGCAAGCCCTTAGACTTCTCTGTATTAGTTATCTATTGCTGCATAACAAATACTCCCAAATTTAGCAGCTCAAAACAGTAAGTATTTATTGCCTCACTCAGTTTCTGAGGGTCAGAATCCAGAAGAGGCTTAGCTGGGTGGTTCTGGCCCAGGTTCTGCCATGAGGTTGCAGTCAAGCTGTTAGTCAGGACTTTGGTCATTTGAAGGCTCAGCTGGGGCTGGAGAGTCCATCTCCAGGGTCACTCGCATGTTGCTGGCAAAAGGCTTCACTGTGGGGCCGGCCCCATGGCATAGTGGTTAAGTTCACGCACTCTGCTTCGTCAGTCCAAGGTTCGTCAGTTGAGATCCCGGGCATGGATCTACATACCACTCAACAGGCCATGCTGTGGCAGCATCCCACATGGACAAACTAGAAGGACAATAACTAAGATACACAACTATGTACTGGGGCTTTGGGGAGGAAAAAAAAGGGGAAGATTGGCAACAGATGTTAGCTCAGGGCCAATCTTCCTCAAAATAAAATAAAATAAAATGGTTTAAAAAAAGGTCTCAGTGCCTCCCCTTACAAGCCTCTCCACCAGACTGCTCACAACATGGCAGCTGGCTTCCCTCAGAAAGAATGATTCAAGACAGAGCGCCCCAGACTGAAGCTGCAAGGTCTTCTCTAGCCTAATCTCGGAAGTGACGTACCATCACTTCCGCCACGTGCTATTGGTCACTCAGAACAGCTCTGAGACAGTGTGGGAGGGAACTACACAAAGGTGGGACATCAGGAGATGGGGTTCGTTGGGGCCACGTTGAGGGCTGGGTACCCCGTCATACAATGAAGTTGAACTCTGTCCTGCACACTCTGCTGGTTTGTCCCTCCACGCCTCCCATATATGGGTGGCCTGTTGGACATCGTGTTACCCAGCACACGGTACTAGTAGGTGCCCAAGAAATCCTTGATGACTAAGTGAGTAAATGCTTTTCTGCATTCACTAAAGGTGTGTGAGGATTAGAGACAGTGCATACAAAGTGTCTGGCCCTCCAAATGCACGCCTTGACGAGGCAGCTCCCATTGCCATCCCCACTTCATACAAATGAAGTTGGAGCTCAAGGTTACAAGCTGGTAGGTAGCAGAGCTTGGGTCCAAACCCAGGCAGACCTATCTGACTCTTAAACCCATGCTGTTTCCACAATTTGGTGCTGAATCTACAAACCACAAGGATCTTTCTTGCAGGCCTGGGTTACAATTCATTTTCACTTGGCTCAGAACTTTCAAAACCCCCTGCACACATTGGAAGCTACCTGTGAGGTCTTTCTCTGTGCCTTCCCGCCACCCTCACCGACTGCCCGCTAGCGATGAGCTGATAAATACTTAACCACCAGCTCTGTGGGAAGAAAGATGTCCTGGTTTGTAGCAACTGCTGATGGCCATGGTGAAACTATTTCCATCACGGCCGCTTTCAAGCTCCCAACCCAATGTCACTGACTGCAGAGTTGGGAAGAGAGGCATACAATCCACGTTGTAAGCCTGAACAAGCCACCTCGAGCACGCCGTGCCGCCCTCCCCAAGTATACGAAGGTTCCAGAAAGAACATGGGATGGTCCCCAACCTCGTTTTGAATCTGTTAAAATGTTTCTGCCTCTCTGGTCGTTCCTGCTCTGCCTCCTCCTGTGTGAGCCGCCCGGTCTATGGATGTGCGTGCGGAATTTGGAGCCTATTGTTGACCTGGCTCTGGATGTGCCTCCCTCTGAGCCTGGTCCATCCCGCAGCACTGACCCAGGGCTTTCGTGTGTGCAGGCTGGAGGCACAGACCTATTCCTCAGCCCCTTTCATAGCAGGTTTTGCACAAGACCTCTGATGTCCCTGCTACCCCCCAACCTCTCATATTGCCAGCTGCCTCAGGCTCACAGGAGAGGCTGGGGTCCTCCCAAGAACGCCAGCACCAGAACTTCCTTTGTGGGAGATTGGGGGGCATTCACTGTTAAACATCCTAGTGTCAGGGCAGTCAGGAGCACACACAAACACACACACACACACGGTCCAGAAGAATGTACGAAGCTCACAGAGCTTCACACTGGCTTTGAGTCATATCTTCTAACCCATAATATCCATGACAGCAGGAGTGGAGGGTCAGGAGTAGCTCTTTCACCCTTTCCAGCTGGCCTGACCCCAGCTCCTAATGCACACAAGTCTCTCCATGTCACTGTGAGGACAACTCCACCAGGCCACCCCATGGCAGACGCTAGAGAACTAAGAACCGTCTCTCTTCTCTTTATCCCTTCTGCCCACTCCCCTGGGTCCTGTCTGTTTGAATCACAGGTCAGTCTCAGCGCCATCTGGTTCCAGTTTCAAGGGAGAGAAACCTCCAGGAGCTGCTGGTGGAGCATCTGAATGAAACGCAAACTTTGGGTGATCCCAGCGTGTGTCTGTGAGTGCCATGTGTTCTTTGACTGATGGAGTCCCTGTCAGTCCTCCCTGAGGTCACATTACCAAGTGTCCCAGCTCAGGCACACAGCAGGTCTCAGGAAGAGGGTGTCGGGGGTGGGAATCCAGCCTGGCACACATCCCACGCTGCTCACAACGAGGACCCAGCCTTCCGGTTTCCCGGCACCTCCCAAGAATATTTGTCTCCTTCTGAGACTCAACAAAGGGATTATGAAGCTCAGCTGGAGGACGTGGTCTAGTTTCCACTTAAGGAAAAACCCTGAGTCATTTTGCGCCTTGAGTTCCTATTTTCACACATGATCACACGAAACGATACTTATGCTTTGTTATTGAGTGCGAAGGGCAGGTTCAGGGTCTAAAATTTCACACAATCCCATTTAAATTTATACACACACATATACACACCCCGCCCCAATATCTGGGTCCTGCCACTTGTTTTTCCTCTGGGCTTCACACGAAGGATTTGTCTTGGAGAAATTCTTAAAAGGAAGCAGAAGATTTTGATTTCAAGACAAAGCCTCATGGGGCCCTTCAACATTTTAATTTAGGGAATCCTGCACGGTCTGCTGTTCCAGACATCTGACAACTCGGTTGTGGGGACGACTTCTGTGGGACCTTGGAGTAAGTCAGCTTCCTGAAGGGCAAATGTTTCCTCTGCAATTGAAATTGGCTTTTTTGCTCCTTCCAGATAATGTAGTCCACTCACGCCCTTATTGCCTTGAAGAGGATTGCAATTGTTCTCCTTATCTGAGGTTTCCGATAAACTCTCAGAGGTGGGAAGTGAGTACTAACACGGTAAGCATCCCAGGGCCCCCAGAAGCAGTGTTTTGGAAACAGAACAAATTTAGCTCAAAGCATCATAGCCTAGACTTTGCAGCCTTAGGGGAATTGACTGGCCCGAACTGCGACTAGACAGACCAGCAGAGGAAGACGGATGTCCTGGGATGGGTGGAACAGGCAGAGGGCCGAGGAGGAAAAAGGAGATGGGCGGACCACACACCCCAGCCAGAGTCCAGCGGTCTCCTCATTACTTTAAAATGTATGCAGGATTTTATTTAATCAGGTATGGTAAGATGCCTCTCTGGGAAGAAGGGCTTATTGCTTACACTTCCCGGGAGCAAGGGGCGCACCGTGCCATGTGGGGCCACAGGGGAAGCACCCGGGCAGGCGGGAGGCAGACGGAGGGAGGGAAAGCGTGAGCCAGAGCCTTCACTGTGGTTTTCACGGGACAGAGTGGGTGAGGCATGCCAGGTATGCTTAGTAAGCTAGGATGGGATAGTTCGGATAATTTGGGCAGGCTTTGGGCTGTAGGTGTGGTCCCTGGTGTCCAGCGCCTGGCCCTGGGGTGATTGAGGGCAGGGCAAATTTGGGCTTGGCGCGTGAGAGTTCGATAAGGGAGGTGATTGGGGTGTGGGCCCTGGACTCACAGGCAAGTTGTTTGCCAGCTGGAGGAATGAGCCAGCCCTGAGGGGCCATTCCTCTCCGGGTCCACAGGGCCCCAAGATATCAAAGCATCATAAAATATGGAAAACAAAAAACATGATTGATACACTCATCCTGGCAGATTCCTCCATCCGAGGCCTCTGGGGTTGAAAGTCAGGCAGACTGGGGCTCAGACACACTGGTTGGTGTGGCCACAGGAAGCTGCTCAAAGGCTCTGAGGGTCAGCTTTTGGACTGTGGCGTGGAGGTGATAACATCGTCCTGCGGTGGGTGAGCCCCTGGCAGAGCTCTGACGCACAGGGGCCACTATGGTGGGGCGTGGGAGTGGCCTGATATGGAAGGTTTGTACTTAACTCTGTTCCATCTCCCCTTGTTAACAATCCCAGCAGTGATTGTAAGGGCAAAACACTGGAAACAAACTCAGCGCCCATCAATAGGGATCAATTAGTAAATGATGCAACCATTCACACAATGGAAGGTTATAGGGTAAAATTAAATGAGGAAATGTGATCGCATGGAGCAATTCTTATGCTTTGTTACGGAGCACAAAGGGCAGGCTACAGATCTAAAATTTCACGCAATCCCACCTAAATTTACACACACACACACCTCTGAAAGAATGTATAACAAATTCTCTGAGAAGTGGTGAATGATCGAGGGGAAGAAAAAAACATCTTTTTAAAATATCTTTCTGTTTGAATTTTTACAAACAAAATACAATCTTCATATAAAATAATCAAGTTATCTCCATTTGGGAGAATAAAAGTCACTTTCTTAGAAAGAGCTCCCATAGCTGGGTTCCTGGTTGAAGAGGGAGATTTCTGCCACCTGATGTCACCAGGGGTTCCGGCTGCCACTGGCCTCTGGGGCTGACGGGACCCACTGGTAGAGCAGTGGCTGGGGGCAGGCTGGGGAGCCCTCACTGGTCCCGGCCTCCAGCCTCCCTTCCAGGCTAGGTCGCATCACCTCTGACGTTGGGAGAGGAGGAGATTCTGGTTCAGGGGTGGTCCTCACAGAGTGGAGAAAATGATGGCTTCTCCCATCCCTCCTGGGAAATTTGATGCATCTGAAGGCTCAGCCCCTGGGGATGGAGGTCAGGGGGCTCTGGAGCCTGTGAGCAGTGATGTGGCCCTCAGTGGTGAGGGACAGAGTTCACAGGGACGTAGGTGGAATAATCCCAAACTAGAAGTAGAGGAGGTCAGAGGAGGGCGAGTTCACCCACTCCCGCAGGCTGGGGGGATGGTGGGGTGGGGGAGGAAGGATGTGAGTTTGCATTAAAAATTCACTTGTTTTCAGCCAAAAACAAATAAGGGACCCCAAGAAGCCACAGGCTTCATTTTCACATCCCTCCCACACTGTCCATTCTTTACTCCTCACTGTCTGCAGCAGCTCGGGCAAGCTTCTTTGCCTGGATGAGCCTCCATCTCTTCATCTGTAGAATGGGGGTGATAATGTCTATTTCCAAGATTATCAAGGAATTAAACAAGATCAAAGAAATTATATAAACAAATGATATATATAACCAGTCCTGAGCACGGTCCAAGTATAACTTTCCAAAAGTTTAATACATGATTCTCGTAAAAATATAGAATGAAAAAAGTATATAGAATGGACACACGTGAAATATTTATTCAACTCATTAATGTGGGAACTAGTCAAGTAATAGAGCTGGTGCAAGGAGCATTTGAGGAACTGGATATTTAAAAATGTATATTTTTTAAAGTTAGGAGAATCAGACTGCTGGTCTAGATAATATGTGGTCAATGTCCATAAAGGCATAATCTTCGGGGTTATCTTTTCTACTGAACCAAAAAACATGGACTTTTTGCCAGACAAAAATCTACAAACCAGCGTGTGACTTCACACGCGGTGCGCGGTAGCAGCTCGATCACAGGGACAGTCTTCTTGGGCGAGGCTATTATATAAGGTCCCAGGAAACTGTTGCAAAGATAGGCCGAGCCCCCACAACTTGCCTTACTTTCAAGTTTGGGGTGACTTTTCTCAAGAGCACGGAGTAGGTTCCTACAACTGCAGAGTCTCTCTCCCGCACGAACCCTGTCTCCCGCCTGCTCTTGGACTCTGTCTGGGGGAGAACTGCTTCCCTGAGGCTGTATCACGCTTGGTGCTTCCAAAGCACTAAAATAGTCTTCGTCTCATTTCATCCCACAACAACCACGTGAAGCTGGTGTGGCAGATCTTATTTTCAAGTGGGGAAACTGAGGCACAGGGACTTGATGGCTTCTGCTCCCGCCAGAAGCAGAATTTTCTTGCCTTCCATGAAAAATGGTCCAGGAAGGCATGGTCACTGGGGCAGAGCTCTAATGTCCACCCAGAAGATGCTGCAGCACTGTAGGGGCCACCTCGTCCCCAGCACAGCTTCAGGTACTGCTGGATCCAGGTCACAACAGGGCACTGCTGTGGCTGGCATTGGAAGAGGTCCAGGGGTCTTCTCCTTGTTTTTCTAGGAGAGTCTAGAGCAGTGGTCTTCAAACTGGGCTACATGTGCCCCTCATGGCACAAAAAGACTCCCAAGAGGATATTCAGGCATGCCTGGTTTAAGGGAATAAATTTCCAGATTCTCAACTTCCAGTTGACTTTTTCCTAAAGCCGATCTACCCCAAAACCTGGCCTGTAGCCCAAGGGGCAGGTGGCTTCTGTGCTCTCTTCTGCCGCCTCCCACCTCACAAAGGGAAGGCAGTGCCGTCACCCTCTGATGGTGGTGACTTGCCTCAGGGTGTAAACACCTCAGAGTGCCCAACAAAGGGACAGTTAGAAGTACCCATGGCTAATTGCCCTTTTCTTAGTCAAATGGTTTCTAATTCTTCCAACTAAATTGAAGAAGGACCTAATTGTGCTGATAGAGTATTAAAAATCATTTTTGACAAAAGGTAACTGTGCGACTTTTGGCACATAGCTTAGAAGATGGTCAAAGAATTGAGTGACTTCTGAAGCCAAACTTCTTCCATTCCTGTTGACTTATTTATGTGAGAACAGCTCCTCAGGACTTCCATCTATAAAAATGGAAAACAGAATGGAACCGATGCTGGCCCCCGACCCATTCTTGCAATAATGAATATGCATCCACAGACACATGGACAAAGGGAGGGAGAAAGCCCTATCCACCCAGTAGGAGATGCATTTCCAATAACATTTCACTTCTTTTGTTTAATAATTAACATAATTTGTAATATAGTCTGTTGCTTAATCAACTGTGAACTAGGAATAATCGTAATGGTAACTCAATTCAGAAGACTTTTTTAATACTTAGAGCCTATGTTCAGAGAGAATTACGGTTGTCTGCATTTCTATTTACATCCACAATTTCATGGCAGGCAAAGACATATTTATTACATTGAGAAAGATCTGGGGGAGGGAAGTGGAGTGGAAATATGAGTTCAAAGAGAAAAGGGAACAATATAGAATTATAACTTTTAAAAATGAATTGTTTATGTATTTATATAAATGTTGGATGGGTATTAAAGGAAACCAGACTATGTCACCCCAAAATATGCCTCTGTTACATAAGAGTTATTTTGAGCTGAAGACAATATAGAAGCAGCAAATGTAGGAAAAGTTCTCAACTCTCTCTCTTCCCACCTAAAAGCAGGGTATAAATTTCCTTTATGGGAGACAAGTCCAGACTCTTATCAGCCCAGAGAAGGTTCCAGAGGAATCCGCAAACAAACTTCACTGCATTAGGTTCCCACCGTGTAATTTTTCTTCCCAGAGTCCGCCACCCTTGGAAGCTTAAAACCTCTTCCCTTTGTCCTGTCCTTTCCCTACAAACATATTGTTCTTCGTTGAAGATGCGAGATAAGCCCAAATTTTAGTCACCCCTTTGAATTACTCATCCCTGAGTTTCTGCCACGCATAAATGAGATATACGTGTACCTAAATTTCTGTCTGTTTTTCTCCTGTTAATCTGTCTTTTGTTACAGAGCCCCAGGCAGAACCTAGAAGGTAGAAGGAAAAAAGATTTTTTCCTTCCCTACGTTGTATCGAAGTGCTATGGCATTTAGATTCCACAGGATACTTTTAGGAGAGAGATGTAACTGTTTTATTTTTTAAATATCAATATTTACATTATTTTGGAAACTAGAGGCTTTGTAACTATCTCAACTTAAGATGAGTTTTAGCTGTCAACCTAAGTATGTATAAAGGCATAATTTTCAAAGTACTTTAAAGAGCCACCAGCAGAAAAAAAAAGAAAAAATGTGAAGATCTCTGCCTGGGGAGTGGTTCTCAATGATGGCTAGACATCAGAATCACTTGGGGAGCTTTGGGAAGACCCCAGTGCCCAGGTTGGGACCTGGAGGTGTGTGACAGCTGACTTTTAGTGCCATGTGAAAGCCGATTACAAAATTTTCACAAGTTTTGCTGGATATTAGCAAACAATAAATTGTATAAACTTATAGTTAAGTAAAGTATATCTAAATCAATGGCGGAAAACACTCAAAAGTCATCGTTTCTTAATTATTTGACTGCATTTTACTATTGTCTATGTCTTTGAGGTCATTCAGGTCTATTGCATGGGTATGGTGCAAATTCTGTACAACGAGGAGCTACGGCACCCCTGCTCCACAGGCTACATTCGTTGATGTCACATCAGTAGCTTGACATCGGCCCCAAGGGAATTTACACCACAGGAACAGGCAAATGCCCACAGGGGCTTGATTTGTTATTTTGTGGACTATCGACACTTGAGAAGTTGATGGAGAAAATGTTAGTAATGCAGATCAAACTTCAAAGAGTGCCATGTTTGTAGCTGTTATGTAGTGAACTGTGCCAAAAAAAAAAGAAAGAGAGAGAAAATATTCTTCCAGTATTCAAAAACCGTTATCCAATCCAGCAACGAAGTCACTCGTGTCATGGATAGATGAGTGAAGCTCTGATTCTTCGTTGTTTCACTTGCATCTTACTTATCAACATAAATGAAAATATCAACTATTATTCGTGGCAGAACTGTATTCCTTTGTCATTCACAACCATAGGTTGACTATGGTTCAGCAAAAGCTTTCTATAAGAATCAATTGCTGTTATGGAATTGACAAGAAAAAGTATTGCTTATTTTTAACTATTTGTGAGTTGTGTCCTGCACATCCCTTATACCAGTAAAACGTATAATAAACATATGTGCATGTATAAAGATGCATACTCTTTTTGAGAGCTGATTGTTAAATATTTGCCAGCACACCACTGCTCAAGCCCCACTCCTGGTTATACTGGTCAGCCTGGGTGCTGGTATTTTGAGAGTCAACCAGCTGAGACAAAGATGCAGAGGGGTTGAGAACCACTACACAAGAAGGAGGTGGAGACGGACGGAGGCTGCCAGCACCTGGCCAGATGGGCACTTCCCTCCTCCAACAGCTGCAGCGCAGGGTCTGAGCACTTGGGGTGAGAGGGCATAGCAGGCTTTACGGACCGCCCCCGCCCATCAGAGAAATCTGGCCTGGCCCTGACCCGTGTCCTTTGCATCTGTGGACAGAATTCTTCTTGCTCTAGCACAATCGATCACAACATCTCCCCCCCTAGACTGGGAGCTTCTTAAGGGCAGGACCGAGTCTTATTTATCCCTAGGAGGCCTGGCATGCGATCAATGCTTACTGGACATTTGACAAATGACTTAGTAAATGGTATTAAGATATGGTTATTCCAAACATCCAACAATAATATTTTGGATAAATAAATTAGGAGACAATTATTCAGTGACATACTCTGCAACCGTTAAAAATGATTGTGGAGAGAACTACTGAATGCTGTAAGAAAATGCTTGTGATATGTTGTAATTGCAAGGAGAAAGCTCCAAAATAACATATAACTTATGGACAATTTTGTTTAGAAAAACATACAAAATAGATTCCATAGCTTGACAGGGGATCAATCAAATCCGGATGGAAGCAAGAACGTCGTGCCTCTGGATTTTTGCTGAAGGCTCAAGGGCAGAATTTGGCTCAGGATTGTTTTCACAGCCCCGGCGCAGACTAGGAAGCGGGTTTATTATGCGGGGATTAGGAGCAATGCTTTGTCACAGGGGAGTAGAAAACACCAGCCCCCCCACACGTTGATGCCTGCCCTGCCGCACATCCAGGTGAGACCTCTGCCAATTTAGACATTTAGACACAACATCCCCATGGAGATGGGGAACATCCCCATGGCGGATCAGAACATGAAGAACGATGATTCTCATACAGAATAGATTAGGAGTCACCCGTGATTAGCCTTAAATTTTAATCTATGGAGTTTTCCAATTTAATTTTTAAAATTTCCATAACATTGATCAATCACCCACAGCCATAAGGTTGAGAGGCACAGTGATAATCACCCAAGGGCCAGGAAGACTGAGGGGAAAGATTAAACAGCACCTTGAAAAACCATGTGAACGAGGTGAAATTCTTCCTGGGCGTTTCCAGAAACCACTGGTTGGGACTGAAAAGAGAGGACAGCTATTTAATATGCTTAGCAACACTTGGAAACTCAAATACACGTTACCAAATAAATCATTCACCATTGTTCGAGGCCTGCAGCTCCCCCGGACACTGCAGAACAAACACTTCTGTGTGCATGTGCCAGGAGTGGGAAAACACACGCCAGCCAGTTCCCTCTGGGGCAATGCATTCATGGGCGGTATGTGAGATCCGCCTTGGCCCATCCCTCAGCCCCTTCCCAGCTCAGTCACTCAGTGTGTGAGGGGGGAAGTGCTTAATACACAGGGCAGAGCCAGCTTCCAAAACAGGGATAAAAACTCCCGGGCCCCCCCACCCCGCGTCCTGTAGTGTACAACCACAGGAACTCAACAAAGGCAGAATGCCAACAAGCACTCAGAGATGCAAGGAAGGGGTAAGTCTGACCTCACATTTCCCCGGGCATGCAGCAGCGTGAACAAACACATTAGACATATCTGAAAAAACAGATTCTGATAGAGTGCTTGCCCTTCTGGTTGACTCCAGCATTGGGGGGCCCTTTATAATGTTGAGATAGAAGTGAGTGTCCATGTTTCAGTTTCAGGGTCTGGTTCATCTCGTTTTGCATTTTAAAGGACGTTGACTGAGGGCTTACCGTGGTCCAGATGCATGATAGATGTGTGGGACACAGAAACCAGACACAGTTTCCTTCTTCCAGGAGGTTATAGTGCAGAAGGCGAGACAGGTAAAAAGACAAATTAATCAAGTAATCACGGTCATGGTCAGCCCATCATCATCACAGCTGCCGGCATCAATCTAGCGTCTATTCCATGCCAGAGCTACAGTACCTTGCGTGTATTGCCTCATTTAATTCCCACGACGAGGAAGTTCCCATTATTAACTCCACTTCACAGATGAGAAAACAGACACTTGAAAAGGTTAAGTAACTGGCCCAATATCTTAAATCTAACATGTGGCAAACTCAGGATACACACTCGAGTCTGTCTCCAGAGCCTCTCTTTACTTCCCTTATGTTATACTGAAATAGGATGTGAGCAAACGCTCATGGGGCAGTGGTGGGTGGGGGTGGGGGGAAGCGGCTCTGAGAAGGAAATCAAGGAAGGCTTTATGGAGGAGGAGGCATTGAAGTAGGGTTTCGAATGATGAGCTCAGTTCCAAAAGGTGAAGGACAGGAGAGATGGCATCCGACACTGAAGGAGCTGCCTGAGCAAGCGCCCCAGGGCTGGAGCCTGGAGGCCCTACAAGAGAAACTGAAAAGTTTGGCAATGCCAGAGTAAATCAACTTTACTTAACTGTCGATGGCCACTTAATTATTGGTCTTCAAAGAGGCCTCTCCTGTATCCACTCACTTATTCTGTAACTCCTGTCACTTATCCAAACATCATCTCAAATTCCTCTTCAGAAACTGGAAAGAAGCCTGTGTGCGACGTGATATCACGGTGTTACATTGCTTCCCTTCACTGCCTATGTCAATTTGAGAAATAGCCAGAAACCAAAGACTGACACTTCAGGAGCTGAAGATTGCCAGACAATAAGTGACACTCTTAAGTCGCTGTCCCACATGGGGCACTTTCAAAGTGCTAACACAGTTGAAGTTCTTGAGATCACTGGAGTGTGGCTTGTCATGCTTGAGGAAGGGCTGGGAGAATGAACCCCGTTCCCTGACGTCCCCATCCTCCACCACGTGTGCACTCATCAGCAGTGAGGTCCTCCGTGGACGCCTTGGTCACACTCTTGACAGGTGAGGCTGGATTAGCAGGCACGGCTGGATCCTGGAGGCCTGGAAAGCCATGCTGTGGAGTTTGGCTTTGCCCTGCATGTGCTGGGTCCCCCTGCCAGTTTTTGAAGAGAAGGGTAGCGTGATTTAAAACGTGTTTTGGGAAGGGAACTCTGGCTATATTCTAAAGAAGGCTTAATATCCCTCCCTTAACAACTGATAAAATAACTGGACACAAAGTTTGGTAGGACTTAGACAACCCGAACAACACTATTAACAATTGCACAATCCATCTTTACTTCAACTGCGCATGGTATGTTTACCGAAACGGACCTGCTGCTGGGTCATAAACTAAGTCTCAATAAATTTACAATGAATCAAATCATGAAAAGTGGAAGTAAATGGAATTAAATTAGAAATCAATGATAAAAATATATCTAGAGAATCAGCAAACATTTGGACATTAAACCACAAACTTCTAACTAATCCATGGGTCAAAGAAGAAATCACAAAGGAAATTAGAAAGTATTTAAAACAGGAAGAAAATGTGTGCAATGCAGCTAAGACAGCACTTAGGAGAAAGTTCATAGCTTTAAGTGCTTATATCAGAAAAGAAAAATGGCCTAAAATCAATATTCTAAGCTTCTGCAATAAGAAAATAGAAAAAAGAGCAAAGGAAAACAAAAATAAACAGGAGGAAGATGGCAATAAAGATAAAAGCAGAAACTAGTAAAATAGAAGCAGATATACAATAGAGAAAATGAACAAATCCAAAAATTGGTCCTTAGAAAAGATAAAAGAAAAAACGATAAACACCTAGTTAGGCTGGTCAAGAAAAAAAAGACTAAATATAAACTATTAATATTAAGAAGGAAAGAAGGATTATTTTGCGGACATAACCAGCCAGTATAACCCTAAAACCAAAACAGTACGTAAAAAGAAATTACAGATAAATATCTCTCATGAATATAAAAACAAAAATCTTAACAAAATATTATCATACCAAATCCAGTGCTATATAAAAAGGATACTACCTCATGACTAACTGGGTTTTATGGCAGGAATGCAAGATTGGCTTAACCTTTGAAAATCAAACAATGTAAATTGTCATGTTAACAAGACAAAATAGGGACGACACAAGGCAATTTTAATAGATTTAAAAAAAGGCATTTGACAAAATTCAATCCCATTCATAGGAAAAAGAAAAGTAGGACTAGAGGGAAAAGAGCACTTATGAAAAACTACAGCAGTATTATATTTAATAGTGAAATATCTAATGCTTTTGCCTTAAGACAAGGAGCAAGGCAAGGACACACGCTCTTATCCCTTCTATTCAATATTGTACTGGAGGTTCTACCATGTAATCGGCAAGTAAAGAAAATCAAAGGCATGAAGGTAGCAAAGAAAGAAATAAAACTCTTGCAGACAACATGATTGTACAGAAAATGCTAAGAAAGCTACACAACAACTCTTAGAATTAATGAGTGAATTTTGTGAGGTCCCAAAATACATGGTTAACATACAAAAATCCATCATAATTTTATATATCAGAGCAAACAATTTGAAATTTAAAACTAAAAAGCAATAGCATTTACAATATCAAAAAACAGTTAAATACTTAGACATAAATGTAAAAAGAAGTTTTTTAAGATGTGCAAGTTCTATATACTGAAAACTAAAAAACATTGCTGAGAGGGATGAAAAAAGATCTAAATAAACAGAGCTATACTATGTTCATGGACTTGAAGACTCAGCGTGTTATAGATGTCAATTCTCTCTAAATTGTATATGGATTTAATGCAATTCCAATCAAATTAGTTCCTAGCAAGATTTTTTCTCTCCTCAAAACTGACAATGCACTTCTGAACAAGCACCTACCATATTCAAAGCAATTTTGAAAAGAAAGGACAAAGTTGGAGGACTTACCCTCTCTGACTTCAGACATCAAGACTTACCATAAAGCTACGTTCACCAAGAGAGTGTGGTACAGACGTAAACACCAAGACATAGATCGATGGAATAGAACATAGAGCCCAGAAACAAACCCACATTTATGTAGGTTATTTGATTTTTATAACGTACCAAAGCAATCCAACGGAGAAAGAAAAGCCTTCTCATCAATTACTTGTGGAACAACTGGATAACGACATTGGAAAAAAATGAACCTAGATCCCCACTTCACATCATTAAGCAAAATTAATTTAAGGTGAATTTAATGCCTAAACAAAAAGGTTAAAATTAAAATTCTAAAAGTAAACTTAGGAAACGATCTTCATGACTTAAGGTAGGTAAAAGTTCCCTACACAGGAGAGAAAAACAATAAGCATAAAAGAAAAAAATTATAAAATTAGACTTGACCTAAAGTAAAGACTTCTGGTCATCAAAAGTCATTGTTTTTTAAAAAATGAATCCACAAGCCAAAGACTGGGAGAAAATATTTACAAAACATACATCTGAGGAAGGGCTGGTATCCAGGATGTATTGTAAAACTCTTACAACTTAGTAATGAAACGACAAACAATAGAATAAAAATTGGGCAAAAGATTTAAAGAGACATTTCACAAAAGAAGATACACAGCTGGCCAATAAGCACATGACAAAGTCTTCAATATTATTAGACATTAGGGAAATGGAAATTAAACCACAATGAGATACAACTTCATATCACTTGAAGAGCTAAAAGTTTAAAAATCTAATAACACCAGATGTTGGTGAACATGTGAAGCAACCAGAACTCTCACACACTCATACAGTATACACTTATACTTTATACACTCACACAGCATAAACTACTACTGTATACACTCATACGGCTTCCTATAAAGTTTAACATATCCTTACCGTATGACCAGACACTCTGCTCCTAGATATTTACCCAGGCAAAAAATGAAAGTATATGTCCATAAAAACTCCCACACAGATTGTTTACAGTGTGTTTACTTAAAATATCCCCAGACTGGAAACAACCTTAATGTCTGTCAACAGGTGAGTGGATAAAAAAGCTGTAGTCTGCCCTTACAACGGAATGCAGATCAGCAACAGAAGACATCACCAATATACACAACAATGTGTAGAATTCAGGTAGACATTATACCGAAAAAATAAGCCATACATACAAGACTGCACGTGATTCCTTTTCTATGACGTTGGAGAACAGGGCAAACCATCGTGTTCTATGGCGACATCAATAAGAACGGTGGTCGCCTTTGGGAGGTGGAGGTTGACTAGGCGGGAAGAGAACTTCTTGTGGAAAGGGACATATTTACTTCCTTTATTGGGAGTTAATTCCATGGATATACATATTTGTTAAAACCCATCAGATCCAACATTTAAGATCTGTGTTCTTCACTGTATGTAAATTTTACCTCAGTTGGAAAGGAATTGCATCAATAGTGTGCCTAAACAATATAAAAATGAGAAAGAAATTTGTATATAGAATAAAAGAATTAAATGGTTAAAAAAAAAAAAGAGAGAGAGAGAGAAAGGACAGAGCTTCTTCCAGGCAGATGGGCCCATGCAGAGGACATCACTTGGGGAAGAGAAAGCAAGCTGGATCTTAGCTCCGCCCACCCCTTGACTAGACAGTCTTGGGCCGGGTACCACCTGGTCGATTCCTATACAGGAGCTGTAGCCAGTAAGAGGAAGGACAGGGATGCAAAACCAGAATAGTAAAGCCCGTTTCCTAAGCTGGTTAGAGTAATGATCGGAATGTGGGGACCGGGGTTTTCACGACTGTGCCGTAATCCAATTGTGACCCTATCACCTCTAAATAAGCTACCTCCTGCATGCAGGGGGGCTGTAGCTAGAGGAGGAACAGGGGCTGCCGTTCTAGGTCGTTGACTCTTAGCGTGTCCTTGGGGAGCAGCATTGAAGCCCAAGAGTCCTCCTTTTGGATGAGCATCCCAGCCCCTAACGCAGGTGCTACAGGAATTACACTTGCAGAGCCCCAGGTTGCCTTCCTCTGTCCCATACTCTGTGATTTCATCCTCTGCTAAACGTAAAGGAACATCTTTGCGAGCGGTCCACGTGTTGATGAGAATGCAGCCCTGGCGGCGGGCCTAATGTGCATTTAGAGATCCCCAAAGACCAACCCCTGTCGGGGCTAATGGTAGCAGAGACATAATTACATTAGCACGGGGAAGGCAGCTGCAAAACCCAAACTGTTGTGTGCCTGATCACTTAGGGGACCTGTGCTTCCTGGATCGTAGCTGGCAGTGGCCCAGGATGTGGGGTCAGCTGAGAGCGATGTCAAGGTTCATTAGCCGGAAAACCTCCCTACTAGGAACGCTCAACTGTGCAAGGCATGGAACCCGGAAACCGGGGAAGCCGGCCCCCCGCAGCACACCACAACCAGGTTCCCGGTGGACACTAGCTGGTACGGGAAGAAACAGCCCGATTACGGGTTGTATTAGCACATCGAGTAGCAGCCTCGGGGAAATCAGGAGTCTGATGGGAAAGACAGCCTCTTCGCCTGTCCATTGAAACGTCTGATGTTCTGTAAACCACTGGCGCTGTCATGATCACCAGTCTCCTGGGGTCGTATGGAGGCTTGGGAAAAAATTACGCGTTGAAACATGGAATTGTTGAGAAATAATTTGAAGTCCCAAACCAAAGAGTGAAATGAATGGTGATGCTGAGAACGAGCAGGCTGTCTGGTCCGTGGAAGGAGGGTTATAGGTGACAGGTGCAAAGGCCAATTACCGGGTTTGGAGAAAACTGGCTTCTGCTGGGATTTGATATGGGACTCGACTCAAGAAGAGCTGAATTTGTGTCTCTGCAAATCCAAAGCCCAGCCAGGAATGAGGATGAGCAGAGTCGAGAGAGCTCAAGGAAGGGGTCTATGGTGAACCCGAGGTTGACTCCCCACGATCCATTCCAGTGCTATGATTAATTTAACCAATCAGTGCATCGCATTGCCCTGGCGACTATTATCTGACAAAGAGTAGGCATATATCCTACGTTGGCCTGCTCACACTGAAGGAACAGATTCATAAGGTTGGGAAACAGTTTCTCCTGGGGGTTGTGAATAAGGAAGCATATTGCCCCAATCGTCACTGGCCGCCATCTTGCAATCATGAGAGGGACCAACTTCAAGGTGACATTAGCGCTGAGTAGAGAGACTGGAAAGATTCACCTGGGTCCCATTGATTGAACTGTGCCTGAAGCCCACCCTCCCTCTGGACTATGAGTTATATGAGACATAAATTCCTTACTTGCTTAAGTCTTTTTGCATCAAATGTCTTTTGCTTGCTGCCCAAAGCCCACTGACAGGCACAGCATCCTATAGAAGAGGTTTCATACAGAAATGTGAGCAGGAGCCTAGTGGAGAACTGCAATGAGTGAAGCAGGTCAGGGCAGAGGAACCTACAATGCTTGTGTCAAACTTGCACAAAATGTCTATTTTAGTGGCATTCTTTCCACAAAGAGAGACTTGATTTGCCTTTTAAGTGTTAGGAATATTCTTCAATTACACCAAGAAAAATATTCTCTGTTTTATGAAACTCAAAAGCCCTCTCAGTCTGTCCTTCATCTCTCACTTTTGAAAGAAGTATAAGAAATATCTCACCCTTCTCATTAAGAAAAACGATCAGCATAGGTGCAATGGCAAATGGCTACTGCCACATGGCCTCCATGTGAAGGAGACAATAGAGAGCAGTGGAGACTGGGGTAAAAGGGGGAGATCCTACCCCAGTCAAAGGGCTTCAGCAGATGGTGACATGCAGGAATATGGGCCTAGGGTCACGTAATCTTCTGACTCTTCAAAAGAAGCTATAAAATAGAATTTGTTTGTGAATTCTCTATTAAAATAAAAAAGCAGATCAGCACTGTGTGAGCCAAACAAAACACATCTGTGGCTGTATACTCGTAGCCGAGGCTCAGCCTGGCAGAGCCCAAGCTATGTAGTGGGCCCTGCGTCTCCAAGTAAACAACCAACGACATATGAAGCTGTGTCATCAGTGTTATTTATCGCACTGAAAATGTGAAAACAACCTTAACTTCTGATAAACGAGATCAGTTCAGTAAACCACGGGAAATCTACCCGGTAGAAGATTATGCAACTGTTTAAAAGAGATATTTACAAAAGTAACTCCGGACAAATGCTTATGATATAATGTAAATTGGGGTAAAAAGAGGCTTCAGAATTGTTTGCATAACTGATTACAAATCTGGCAAAGAATACAAACAGAGCAGTGCATTAGTAATTAACTCTAAAAGCGAACAAATCAAAGATTAACAGGAACTGTCTCTGGGTGGAGAGAGTACAGCAATTACCCCTTAACTGCAGGGGATACGTTCCAAGACCCCCCGTGGATGCCTGAAACCATGGATAGTACCAAACCCTGTATATGCACATGACTGTACAGTCACGCACCAGTTAATGACAGGGACACACTCCGAGAAATGTGTCTTTAGGTGATTTCACCATTGTGTGAACATCATTGGGTGTACTCACATGAATCCAGACGGTGCAGTCTACTGCACACCTGGGCTGTATGGTACTGCACCGTCGTATACACAGTCTGTCATTGACCTCAACGTCATCGTGCGGCGCATGTCATACATACCTATGACAAAGGTTAATTCATAAATTAGGCACAGTGTGAGATTAACAACAATAACTCATAATAAAGTAGAATTATAACAATCTACTGTAATCAAAGTCATGTGAATGTGGTCTCTCTCTTTCTCAAAATATCCTATTGGACTGTACTCATCCTTCTTGTGACGATGGGGAAAATACCATGCCTACGCGATGGGACGGAGTAGGTGAACGATGGAGGCAACGCTATCGCCCTCCTGACAATCAGTCAGAAGGAGAAGCGTGGGGCCATGACGGTGGTGACGGCTGGATGTCAGAAGCAGACCACGTCTGCAGTTGACCACAGGTGACTAAAACCACGGAAAGCAAAATGTGGATAAAGGAGACTACTATATGGCTTATTCTTCTTCTCCTGATACTGTTCTGAACTTTACAAATTGTCTATAGTTTTATAATCATGAAAAAATAAACTTTGTTGGCAGGTATCTAAGTCACCAGGGCAATGACTTCCCTGAGCTTCACTTCACCGTCCTCTGCTCCATCCACCTCAGCAGACCCAGTTCAGTTGGGGTCATGTCTACCAACAGTCCCAGAGCCACTCCAGGCCAGACATGGACGATGGCGCTGAATTAGTCCTGCAGTGGAGGAGCCCACAGACCAATCGGTGCCAACCAGACAATGTTAAAACAACGCAATGAGAAGATGACCAGCGCAGGGCGCCACAGGAGTCCAGAGGATGAACGCCGGCCCAGCCTGCACACAAGGGAAGTGTTTCCGGAGGAGACAATGTCTTAGCCGACCTGTAGGGCTTGGAAGAGCTCTCTGGCTGAATAAAGGTGGCAACGGGCTCCAGCAGAGGATCCGAACAGTGCAAAGCCACAGAGGCAGAGAACAACACGGCAGATGTGGGGGAGCCAGGTCATTTGGGCCATGATGAAGGTCATGCCTCCTGCACTGGCTCACACTGCTCAGATCCGTCTGTCCTGGCCATTGATGGGGTGGGTCAGGTAGCATGAGTCTCTCTCACTAGGATTTGGGTCAGTGGTCCACTTGAGAGCTGAGTCACCTTTGGGACACCCAGGCTCAAGGACAGAGGCTCTGGGCTGGTCAGTTCAGTGGCTTCCTTACATTTAAGGTGTGGGCCTAAGCACAAAATTGGAAGCTTTTGTTCCCAATGCTCCTGAGTGTCCCCTGAGATGGACGCCGCACGGGCTGTTTTGGAGGAGCCTTGTTCTGGAGAGCATCAGACCACTAGGGTAGTTGTCCCAGCCATTGCCCCAGCCATGATCACTGCCAGATGGGAAGGAGGCAAGGAAAGAAATAAACATTTTTGAGCACTACCATGGGCCTGGCACTACCCTAATTGCTTTCAGATATAGTACCTGGCTTAATCCTAACCACACAGTGAGGCAGCTATGATTGTCTTTGCTTCAAAGCTGGAAAGCCAAGACTCAGAGAGGTCAGGTAACTTGCCTGAAGTCACACAGCTACTGAGTGGTGGAACCAGGCTGCCTGCCTCCCCAGTCCACACTTTGCCCACTACTTCACATTGCCTCAAGGACAGTGACCATGTTTATAGGCCTTTGAGGCTGTCATAGCACATAACAGTAGTTTTCTTTGCACACAGTAGGTGCTCCATAATTGCTCACCTAGGATCCTTTGGCAGGCATTTTGGTACCAGAACTGCTACGAACGTTGCTTCTCTTTCTGGACTTTCAAGTCATTTCTACTTTTAATTGCTCCTCCCAGGCCCTGTCTTCTGCGGAGGGAAAGAATGTGTCAACATGATGAGAATTTCCCCAGAGCCAACGCCAGTCCTGCAACCCCTGGGATGCCATCTCTCAGACACCAAGATTCCAGAACTCTCCATCTCTAGAAATCCTCTCTGTTCTTTCCTATGGTTTAGAGGCAACCTTCACTTGTTAGCAAAGCAACATCCAGCCCTTCTAAAGGACAAATGATGGGAATAAGCACTGTGGGAGGCAGCCAGGTGCAACGAACGGGTAAACCTCGGGGCCACGTGGTGGGAGGCCTTTAAATGGCCTGTGACGCTGGGCAAATCGTGGCCTCTCTGGGCCTTAAGGCCTAGGGCTGAATTGGGGCAGAACCTTTCAGACCTAAGGGGCAAGAAGTCATCTGTGGCTCTTGTTAAACATGCAGAGTCCCCGGCTCTCTCCAGAATGCGCGGCTTAAACACTACACAGGTGATTCTCATAAAGGATGGCTCACAAAGAATCCCGGTGTCTAGCTCTCAGCGGCCCCCGGGCTCCTGACCTGCACCTCCGTCTGCCTGCCGGAGCCCTCTGCTCTTCTTTTCCTTCGGCATCTCCAGTTAGACATGGTCCACCCTCCACTCCCATCCAGCCTCCGCCCCACGGGCTTCCCCGGGTCTCTCTTGCTTCCTCTCTTTCCTGCATAAACCATATCCAGTCCGTCAGCAAACTTCACTGCTTTTCTCTACAGAGTATGGAGACTCCACCACTTCACCCACCTTCCCTGCCCCCCCCTGGTTTCAGTCACCAGGACAATAACCTCTAACTCGGTTTCCCAGATTCCATTTTGTCCCCTAAAAATCCACCCTTCACACAGCAGCCCTGCTCATCCTTTCAGAGGCTCCACCAGACCAAATCGCCGCCCTGCTTAAGTCCTGCGCCCTCACACCCTGGTGCTTTCTCAGGGGTGCCGGTATGAGTTCAGTGGCTAGGTGACTCTGGGCCCTTTGTTACTATGATGATGTTAGTCTTTTTCTCATGGTCACAAAAAGCCCGCTTCATCCAGGCAGGAAGTGCTTGGGATCTGTGCTTTCCAGCTTCCACTGGTCTCTGTGCCCTGAGTCATGCCCCACAGGCACCTCTGTGATTTGCCTGAGCCCAGAGAGTGGCAGGACCACCCTTCCAGCTCCCTAATGAGGCTGAGCACCAACGGTGGGCAGCAACTCTGCCAGGCACTTGACACTAGCAGTGGCCTCAGAGTCTCAGCCCCTGGTTGTTTGGTCAAACCATGCCAGCTACTGCTGTGAAGGGTCTTTGCAGAGGCTATCTCTGGGC